>NC_088869.1:8614910-8924953 GCF_032884065.1 Artemia franciscana | reverse complement strand
TATAACAGCTGATGTCAGTGGAAGTAACAATCCATTGACATTGGCATATTTTACAATCGAGATTATAAGTTTATCCTCAGGTTTTTACCAAATTAAACAATGTTGTAGCATAGAATTAATTAAATTAAGGGCAATTAGGAAAATCCCATAAATCTTATAAGCCTTTATTATTACCGTAAGCCTTTATCGAATGTCCTTTGATAAAGGGTTTTCTGGGAGTATGCGTTTACCTACCCACCCCATTGAAAATACCCCATGGAAAATACACCCCCACAGAAAATTCCCCCAGATAATCCCCCCCCCCCCACACACATTCTCCCTGGATAATTCCGTATGTTCATTAGAAAGTAATTGCAACCTTTATGAATCTCTTTAAATCCTATAGCATTGCCTATAGCTAAGAGCCAAAAGGGTTCAATGTCGTAATGTTTGTTTGTTTATTATTTCCCAGAGGCACTTGATATGGAAGGGGTGGTCGTATAAGCTTCAGAGGGGGCTTATTCGATTGTCATTTAAAAGTTCTAGGGCAATTGTTAAACGTCAAAATTGATAGGAGGGCAACAAGCCCTCCAATCAGCTTCCATGGGAGCTTGAAACTTCCACAATAGGGTTTTCGGATACACAGAATCCGATGATGAGCTTTGGATCCCATCATCAGATTCATCATAAGATCATATCAGATCACACCACATCATAAGATCAATGATGTCACTAATCTTAATTATGATCTTAATGATCTTATGATCTTAATGATGTCATTAAGACCCTTTGACTTTTAGGAAGTGATTCCCCATTTGAGAATCGAGGAAATTTTCTCAGGCGCGTAACTTTGATGGATAACATTAAGCTTAATGAATCTTGTATGTTTGTAATCAACCTAATAAGTCGATTCTTTGATATATCTTTTGATATCAAAATTCTGTTTTTTAGATTTTCGATTACAATTAAGCCGTGTCGCTCTTACAGTTCATTACTGGGAACTTTTTGATAGCATGATTATGGTAAGATCGAGACAAATAAAGTAGGTATTTTATGTCCCGAAAGTATATCACTCGCATTGATTTCAGATGTTTATTCATCTGATTAGCTTTATTTAATGGGTCCCAGTCCCCCTTGGCACCCCTTCCCAATCTCTGATAGCTACCTTACGTGATAAGTTGATAAGTTCGATAAAAGAATAATTGGGCTAATCTAGAGTTAAATCCTTCTAAGCCGTAAATACTTAAAAATTGTATTCAATGTTTAGAGAAAGGTGTGCACAGAGGACTTTCACTCAGAGGAGGAGCAAAATCAGGAAAAAATACCAAAAATTGTTATTATGCAACAAATATAGGAAAACAGAAGGAACTTGTATGTTAGTATTACAGGGGGGAGGGTCGGTCTGATGTCAATTTGTTTTCTTCTGAATTAGATAAACACTAATTTATCCTAGGAAAAGAGCGAAATCAGGAGTTTTGGCTGGGGGGGGGGGTATAAAAAAAATTACAAAACGCAGCAAAATCTTTCCTTTCATGGATTGTTTTTTTTTTTACAGGTCAGATAAAAAAATGAGGGGTAGGTTGTCAAACTCGGTAACCCCACCCCCCTGGATACGGCCTTGCCTAGGAATACTGTTGGACCATAGATTAAGGGAGATCAAACCACTTCATTTGAATAATATATTAGAAAAACAATAAAGGTTGAATTTTATCGTAACGACATCATCGGCAATAATATTGTATTTGCAGGGCTTTAAATCTTTATTAAATAAAAAATTTTTTTTAATTGAAAGTAAGCAGCGACATTAAAACTTAAAACGAACAGATATTATTTTGTATATGAAGGAAGCTGCTTCGTCATCAACGCCACGCTCTTTACGCTAAAGTTTGACTCTTTCTCTGAACTCTACTTTTTAAAACAGTAAAAAACTTTAGCGTAAATAGCGGGGCGTTGATGAGGAAGCATCCCTTTTGATATACGAAGTAATATCTGTTCGTTTTAAGTTTTAATGTCGCTCCTTACTTTCAGTTAGAAAAACCTTGTTTTTTTTTATTTAATCAAACAGTTCGCGGTAACGACTGTATTAAGGAGCGACCCGGCTCAATAGTAAACGAAACTCTAAAACACGGAATTTTGATACTAAAAGATACATCAAAAGAATTGGATTTTTATGCTGATTTTAAATATATAAGTTTCATCAAATGTAGTCTTTTTCATCAATTAAATAAAAAAAAAGAAGTTTTTTTAAATGAAAGTAAGGAGCGACATTAAAACTTAAAACGAACAGAAATTACTCCGTATATGAAAGGGGCTTTTCCTCCTCGACACCCCGCTCCTTACGCTAAAGTTTTTATTGTTTTAAAAGTAGAGTTGCGAGAAAGAATCAAACTTTAGCGCAAGGAGCGGGGTGTCGAGGAGGAAAAGCCTCTTTCATATACGGAGTAATTCTGTTCGTTTTAAGTTTTAATGTCGCTCCTTACTTTCATTTAAAAAAACTTGTTTTTTTTTATTTAATTTCTGAAAGTTTTTGAATTAATGCATGTCTGATTTTGGCTCTCCGTACATAAATTACTAAAATGAAATTTGCATATTAATTCTTTTTTTGGCTAAATGGCTTTCTCTTAGTTTTAATCAGACGATTTTGAGAAATAAGGGGGTGGGGAAGGAGGTCTAGTTGCCCTCCAATTTTTCGGTTACTCAAAAAGGCAACTAGATCTTTTAATTTTTAACGAACGTTTTTATTAGTAAAAAAAAACGTAACTTAAGAATTAACTTACGTAACAAACGTTACGTTTTATCCCAATTCTTTAAGAATGACCCGTGAATCAGAAAGGCCCGTAGAATAAATAGTTGAAATTATTAAAAAAAAATTTAGCATAAAGAGCGAAGTATTTATCTCCTCCTAAATACCTCGCTCTTTATGCTAAAGTATTTTTTAGAACCCCTCATATGCGTAATAATCTCTGTTCGTTTTAAGTTTTAATGCTTCTCCTTACTTTCAATCGAAAAAACTTTTTCATGTTTATATTTTCATTGTTTTTTTTTTATAGTAATGCTAGAAAGTCCTGCGCCCTTTTCATTGAATTTCTCTTCCCTCATGAAATACTCCTCCAAGGAAAGATCCTCCCATATAGCCCCTTCCCCTGAACCCCACACCCAAACCAAAAAAATCCCCCTGATAACGTCGGTACACTTCCCAGTAACCATTACTGTATGTAAACATTGGTCAAAGTTTGTAACTTGCAGCCCCTCCCCCAAGGACTGTGGGGGGTAAGTCATCCCCAAAGACATAGTTATTATGGTTTTCGACTATGCAGAACAAAATGGCTATCTCAAAATTTTGTTGGGAAAAAAATGAGCGTGGGAGGGGGCCTAGGTGCCCTCCAATTTTTTTGGTCACTTAAAAAGGGCACTAGAACTTTTCATTTCCGTTAGAATGAGCCCTCTTGCAACACTCTAGGACCACTTGGTCGATACGATGACCCCTGGGAAAAAAAAAAAAAAACAAATAAACACGCGCCCGTGATTTGTCTTCTGGCAAAAAATACGAAATTCCACATTTTTGTAGATTGGACCTTGGAATTTTTTTGATAGGGTTCTCTGATACGCTGAATGCGATGGTGTAATTTTCGTTAAGATTCTATGACTTTTAGGGGGTGTTACCCCCTATTTTCCAAAATAAGGCAAATTTTCTCAGGCTCGTAACTTTTGATGACAAAGACTAAATTTGATGAAATTTATATATTTAAAATCAGCATAAAAATCCGATTCTTTTGATATATCTTTTAGTATCGAGATTCCGTTTTTTAGAGTTTCGTTTACTATTGAGCCGGGTCGCTCCTTACTACAGTTCGTTACCACGAACTGTTTGAAAGTTACGAGCCTGAGAAAATTTGCCTTATTTTAGAAAATAGGGGGAAACACCACAAAGAGTCAGGAAATCTTAACGAAAATCACACCATCACATCCAGCGTATCAGATGACCTTATTGCAGAATTTCAAGCTCCTATCTACAAAATTGTGGAATTTCGTATTTTTTGCCAGAAGACAGACCACGGGTGCGTGTTTATTTGTTTTTTTTTTTTTTTCAGGGGTTATCGTATCGACCAAATGGTCCTAGAATGTCGTAAGAGGGCTCATTCTAACGGATATGAAAAGTTTTAGTGCTCATTTTAAGTGACCAAAAAATTGGAGGGCACCTCCCACGCTCATTTTTTCCCAAGTCGACAGATCAAAATTTTGAGATAGCAATTTTGTTCAACATAGTTGAAAACCATAATAACTATGTCTTTGGGGATGACTTACTCCCCCACAGTCGCCGGGGGAGGGGCTGCAAGTTACAAACTTTGATCATTGTTTACATACAGTAATGGTTATCGGAAAGTGTACAGATGTTTTCAGGGGGATTTTTTCATTTGGGGGGGGGGGGGGTTAGGGGAGGGGGCTATGTGAGAGGGTCTTTCCTTGGAGGAATATGTCATGGGGGAAGAGAAATTCAATGAAAAAGACGCAGGATTTTCTAGCATTACTATAAAAAAACAATGAAAAAATAAACATGAAAAGTTTTTTCAATTGAAAGTAAGGAGTAGCATTAAAACTTAAATCGAACAGAGATTATTACGCATATGGGGGGTTCTTCTCCTCCTAAATACCTCACTCTTTATGCTAAAGTATCTTTAGTAATTTCAACTATTTATTCTACGGCCTTTTTGAATTCGGGGGTCATTTTTAAAGAATTGGGACGAAACTTAAGCTTTAGTGTAAAGAACGAGGTATTAACAAGGGGACAAACCCCCTCATATACATAATAAAAATAGAAGAATATAGAAGTTTGTTACGTAAGTTAATTCTGAAGTTACCTATATTTTTTACTAACAAAAACGTTCGTTAAAAATTAAAAGTTCTAGTTCCCTTTTCAAGTAACTGATAAATTGGAGGGCAACTAGGCCTCCTTCCCCACCCCTTATTTCTCAAAATCGTCTAATCAAAACTAAGAGAAAGCCATTTAGCAAAAAGCGAATTAATATGCAAATTTCATTTCAGAGCCAAAATCAAACATGCATTAATTCAAAAACGTTCAAAAATGCGGAGCGGGGCGTTGAGAAGGCAACACACCCTTTCATACACGGAGTAATTTCTGTTCGTTTTAAGTTTTAATGTCACTCCTTACTTTCAGTTAAAAAAACTAGTGTTTTTTTATTTAATGACAAATAAAAACCAAATAAAAACCATATTTTGTTGTGTTGTTGCACAACAAAAAATAAATAATAACAAATAAAATAAACACTCCTTGAAATACAAATCATTTTCAGTAAGTGGAAATGACACCCTGGTCTGTATATGGTTTAGGGGAGGGAATGGCAATCTCAATCCAGTTTGCATTAATTTGCAGTAATCGCTGTCAATACCTTTTCAGGCAGGAGGGACGTGAGTAGGCTCTACTTATATCCCTATAATCATTTCCTAGTTTATAGCTGTATTTGATAGCTCGATTTAGGCTACATACCGCTTTTATTAATCGGAAATGATCGAGAAGACAAAAAATAGTTTCGGTATTAGATCGAACCCTAGCTGTAGATTCCATCCAGAGAAAATTTCATCCATTGAAACAGCCAGTAGCTAAAAAGCGTACCTAGGGATGAATTCTAACGTGTCACATGGAAAATGGCATCCGTGTTTAAGTGTTATGAACAAAAATTTTCAAAAAATTTTCAAATGAAAATAAGGATCAACATTAACGCTAAAAAACATAAATTATCACATATAGGGGGGAGTTCACCCCCCCCCCCGTCGATACTTCACTCTTTACGTTGAAGTTCGAATTTTGTTCAAATTCTTTAAGAATGACCCCTGGTTCACAAAACCCGTTCAATTAGAACCATTAAATAAAAAATAAAAACATTTTTTAACTGCAAGTAAGGAGCGACATTAAAACTTAAAACGAACAGAAATTACTCCGTATATGAAAGAGGCTGTTCCCTCCTCAGCGCCTCGCTCTTTACGCAAAGGTTTGACTCTTTCTCTCAACTCTACTTTTTAAAACAGTAAAAAAACTTAGCGTAAAGAACGGGGCGTTGAGGAGGGAACAGCCCCTTTCATACACGGAGTAATTTCTTTTCGTTTTAAATATTAATGTTGCTCCTTACTTGCAGTTAAAAAAACTTATTTTTTTTATCTAATTTCTGAACGTTTTTTAATTAATGCATATTTTGATTTTGGTTCCCCGCACATAAATAATTAAAACAAAATTTGCATATTAATTAATTTTTTTGGCTAAATGGCTTTCTCATAGTTACTTAAAAAGGCAACTAGAACTTTTAATTTTTCACGAACGTTTTTACTAGTAAAAAAATACGTAACTTACGAATTTAACTTACGTAACGAGCTTCTATATTCGTATGTTTTTATTACGCATTTGAGGGGGTTCGCCCCCTCGTCAATACCTTGCTCTTTAAACTAAAGCTTCAATTTTGTCCCAATTCCTTAGGAATGACCCTTGAATCACAAAGGCCGTAGAATAAATAGCTGAAATTAATAAATTACTTTAAAGTATAGAGCGGGGTATTAGGAGGAGGTGAAACCCTCATATGCGTAATAATTTCTGTTCGTTTGAAGTTTTGTTGCTGCTCCTTACTTTCAGTTGAAAAAACTTTTTCACATCTATTTTTTCATTGTTTTTTAAAAAATTGCAAAAAAATTCTGCACCCCCTTGATGGAAATTATCTTCCCCCCCTTCATGAAATGTTTCCCCCGCATAACCCCCTCCTTTCAACCCCTCCCCCACCAAAAAAATTCCCTGAAAGTGTCGGTACACTTCCCAATATCCATTACTATATGTAAACACTGGTGAAAGTTTGTAACTTGCAAACCCTCCCACGGGGACTGTGGGTGAGTAAGTCGTCCCTAAAGACATAGTTATTGTTTTTTTCAACTATGCTGAAAAAATGGCTATCTCTGAATTTTAATCCTGTGACTTCGGAATAAAATGAGCGTTGCAGGGAGCCTAGGTGCCCTCCAATTTTTCTGGTCACTTAAAAAGGGCACTAGAACTTTTAATTTCCATTAGAATGAGCCCTTAGAATGATCCCTCTCGTGACATTCTAGAGCCTCTGGGTCGATACGATCACCCCTGGGAAAAAAAAAAAAAAAAAAAACTTCCATGAGAAGGAGGTCTAGTTGCCCTCCAATTTTTTTGGTCACTTAGAAAGGGTACTGTACTTTTAATTTCCGCTCGAGTGAGCCCTATCACGATATTCTAGGAATACTTGGTCGGTACAATCACCCCTGGAAAAAACAAATAAACACACATGCGTGAACGTTCTTCTGACAGATTTTGAGAAAAACAATAAATACGGCATCTTTTTTTTCTTTCCAGAGAAAAACAATAAATACAGCATCTTTTTTTCTTTCTCCTCAGATAGCTTGGCACTGGAAAATCATAGAGAGCTGTATAATGGCTCATTTTAAAGGAAATTAATGTGGTTAAAAACTTTTTGCAATTAAAAAAACTAAATTTTAAAATACAATAAATTTTTTACGAAAAATTGCATTTTTCATGTACAAGATTGATCAATGACGTCAAAATTGGAGGCTGTAGTCAGGTTGTCTCTGAGTATTCCAATTAAAAAAAGCCATAGGTTTTTTCCTGTTTGTAATTTCAACCCCTCGGCGCCTCGCTCTTTACGATAAAGTTTTTATTGTTGAAAAAAGTAGAGTTGTGACAAAGAGTCAAACTTTAGCTTAAACAGCGAGGCGTTGATGAGGAGACAACCCCTGTCATATACAGAATAATTTCTGTTATTTTAAATTCTAATATTGCTCCTTACTTACAGTAAAAAAACAAGTCTTTTATTTAATTATAGTAAAGAACGAACTCAAGCTTACAGTAATTATTAATAATAAACAGGGATTATGTAAGTTTCATCACTATCATGGCTGTGGAGATGGATAAAACCTAGTAAAGAACAAACCATGCGAATAATTGGACTTAGCTAGCCCCTCCCGACGGATATATTATTTGGACAATCCAATTCTGACGATAATTTACTCTGGATTATTACCCTTAACATCTTCATGTGCAAAACTGAATTGGTAAAGAGAAAACCAGACATATAAAAAAAACTTCGCATAGGAATTCTGGAAAATTCCCCCAGCGTAAAATTTTCTTTGAAAAGTTCACACCCTGGAAACATCTGTCTCCATGAAAAATTCTCCCCGTGCACCCCTCCCCCCAACAGAAAATTCTACCTCCCTTAGCCACCCAGAAAATGTATGCATGCTTCCCAATGACAAATACTATACGTAGACAAGGGGGAAATTTTATAACTTAAGGATCTTTCCCCAGGGGCTCTGGGTATCATGTTATCTCAAAAGACTTAGTTATTGGGCCTTTCAACTAAACTAAACAAAATAGCTATCTCAAAATTTTTGATCGGACGATTTTGGGAAAAGTGGCGTGGAAGGGGGCTTAATTGCCCTTTTATTTTTTTGGTTACTTAAGAAGGGTACTAGAACTTTTTATTTAAGTCAGATTGAGTCTTCTCCCGATGAATTAGGCCCACTGGATTGATACAATTACCCCTGGGGAAAAAAAGAAATAAAGACGCATCAGTGATCTTTCTTCTGGTAAAAAATTTAAACTTCCACATTTCGCAGATAGGAGCTTGAAACCTCTACAGTAGGGTTCTTTGATACCCTGAATCTGGTGGTATGATTTTCGTTAACATTTTTTGACTTCTAGGGTGGTTTTCCCCTTTTTATAAATCAGACAAATTTTCTTAAGCTCGTAGCTTTTAATGGGTATGACTAAACTTAATGAAACTTGTTTATTTCGAATCAGCATAATTAGCCGATTTTTTTTATATATCTATTGGTAAAATTCCGCTTTTTAGAGTTTCAGTTACTATTGAACCGGGTCACTCCTTACTTACAATTTGTTATCACAAACTGTTTGATTCTGCGGAAAAAATCCTGCTGTACCTACAGACTTCTTGTTATTGTTTAATCGGTTTTTACTTGCGCGCCCCTATAGTATTTTTGTTATCCCACACATTCTGTCGTTATCTTCCTTACGGTCCGTTGAATAAGAACGAGATTAAAGAGTTCTCCGTTCTTATTCTTAAAATATCGTAAATACCTTTTTAATCCCCCACCACGGGCCAAAAATTCCAAAGTAACAGCAAAATTTTGAGCTACTGATCCTTTTACAGCTGTTTAAGTGTAATTTATTTATTTATTTTTTGTATAAAATGTAATTTATCTGTTTGTTTTAGTTGATCCGCTGGAAGATCTTCCTTTCTATTGTCATGTATATTGTGTTGTATTTTTATTTGTTTTTCGTTTCTTTTTCTTATTTTTACTTCATTTACTGTTATTACAAAGTTAAGAACGAGAAATAAATTTCACTTTATCAATGAATTTGAAGTGCATATTATCTTCTACAAATTCGATTATCTGGGGATTCAATTTGTTGCCAACACAACCCTCTGTAGCTAAATTTTAGCTTTGAAGGTCCTTTCGAGGAATATCAAACTTTCGAAGGTCCAAATTTACGTGAATCCATTTTACTTATTTGCATGACCCAGCCTTCAAAGGCAAAATAGGCCAGTGCAACCTCCGTGAGCACAGTCTTCAATGCCTTCTATAAGCTCAACAATTGAACCCTATTATTGAAGCGAACAAAAAGGTTGCCCTGTCCAGTCTAAGCCTGAGTAGCCTACAGTTTGAACAATTGAGAGCCGTTTTCTCGCAACTACCATTTTGAATCGAAAAGAATAGGCGTGAATGTCATATATGTATTGCACTAGAAGAATTTGATAAATGAAAATAAATAAGGAAAAATTGGTATAATAATTAAACAAAACACAAAAAACAACCCACTCTAAATATTAGGGATTCGACGTTTCGACTCCTCACTCGGGAGCCTTTATCAACGGAGGAAAAAAGAAAAAAAATGAGTAAAGCTAAATTAAACACAACATGTAAGGAAAAAAAACAAATATATAAAAATCACATCTTAATAATTTCCAAATATCACTGCAAATAGCCCGAATATACTATACAGAAATGACAAATAGAAAGATATTAAGATGTGAATTTTATTTATTTGTTTCTCGTGTTTTTTCTTTTTCTTTATATTTTGTGTTTGATTGAATTTAAATTAATTTTTAAAGGCTGATAAAGGCTCCCGGACATGAAGTCGAATATTCTGATCTTTGTTATTTAAAATTTGTTGTTTTTTTCTGTTTTTTTCCACTGCTTTGTTTAAATATTATACCCGTTTTTCTCTCTATATTTTCATTTACTAAACTCTTTTTAAGAATAGAATTTCCTCTAGTTTATAAATATATTTTTCATCATTTTCTATTATTATACAGGATATTTGGAAACCTGAACAAAAACAAAAATGTAAAGACAGTTTTCTCGAAGTCATCTGAAATAAAGATACGACAGAAACGCTCTCACAGGACGAATTCTCTGTAGGTATAACCCTCCTGAGTGCAATTCTCTCAGAGTTGGAAAAAAAAATCTTCGCTCGTTATAGATTACAAGAAGAAAGTAAAAAGTCTGTTTGAAAGATATGGTAGAATCTGGGAACAACAAATGAAAGACCGACGTATAAAACTCAATAATTTTACAAGTATGAAATTTTGCAAGCTAATATATAATTCAACAAAAACGATTTGCAATGACAAATAGAAACAATAAAACACTCTTGTAGTGACATTTACAACAATGACACTTTGACCGAGTGCAGAATTTTTTTGTGAAACATTTGTTCTTACTACAAGAGATTGAATCTTACATACTCTGTCAAATGGCGGGAGAAAGACCTTTACAACAGCAATAAATTGGAACAATATCATTGGTTCGATGACAAAAAAATAAATATTAACACGAATAACACACACAAAAAAGCAAAAAAGCGACACTCAGCAATGGACGGTTTTGTGACGACCGAAGTATTGATGTCTATGGCAATAGGTGGTATAGGTGGCAGTACTGCTTGAGTGAAGATCGATTCGTCTTCAATGGAATTATCATTTTTTGTATTTATTTATCATTTTTTATTTATCATTTATTATCATTTTACTTATTTATTTGTTTTTCCTAATACCAGTTTGTATGGGTGGAGTAGCCAGAGAAATAAAGGTGACTCATTAAACCGGAAATTGTAAATTTCTGGATCCTTTTCTAGAGAAAAAATTGATTAGAGAGCAGCCAGCCCCGCTTTTTTGTCATTCTTGCTGCCCCCTCGTGATTCTCTAAGATATCTGAATAAAATTTTGAGGCACCCATCTTGTTCAAAATCTTAGAAAATTTTACCATTAGTTTGTGTGCGGGGATTTCATGGCCCTCACTGCCTCTGGAAAAAAGATTGTAAATTATGAAAATTAAAACCATTTTACTTACTTATTTGTTTTTCTTAATACCAGTTTGTATGGGTGGAGTAGCCAAGGAAACAAAGGTGACTCATTGAACCGGAAATCGTAATTTTTTAGGGTCTTTTTCAAGGGTAAAAATTGATTAGAGAGCAACCAATCCTGCTCTTTTGCCATTTTTGCTATCTCCCCTCGTAATTCCCTAAGATATCTGAATAAAATTTTGAGGTACCCATCTTGTTCAAAATTTTAGAAAATTTTACCATTAGTTTGTGTGCGGGGATTTCATGACCCTCACTGCCTATAGGACGAGGATTGCAAATAATGAAAATTAAAACCCAAGTTAATTAAATGAAGTGTTTGTTCTATACTTTTTGTTTTGCCCGATGAGCCGCTCATGATTTTATATCTATGCAAGGGGGAGTATATGACAGGTGAATTTTGACGTTGCATTGTCTTTTTTGCCATTGAAAATGACGACATAAAATTCTTATACTGAAAGTAGTTTAATATTCAGAAGTAGTTGAAAATGGATCACTAATCTCACAAATTTATGTGACAAACAAACAAAATGTGAACTAGGCCGAATACAAAACACTAAGTTTAAAAAATTAGTTAAAAATAAAAGTCAAGAAACGAACAAAGCAACAAAAGACGTTAAAACTGGGTAAAAAGATTGAAATGATTGTAATATTTAAAAAAACTCTTTTATCAGTGGTGGATTGTCACTTTTATATAGTAACATATATTTTGTCAAGCTTTAGATTTTAGGGGGTTGTTGTTACAAACCTAGCTACTTTTGAGTTCGCAAAAATGGTTAGAATAAAAAAAGACAAAATCAGATCGATTTGGTTTGTTGACTCTTCAAGCTCTCGCAAATTGTCATACCGAAAAACGAATACTGGTCTCCTTTGATAAATTGATCTGGATTGATATTTCGTCGTTTTTTTTTTTTTTTTTTTTTTTGTTTTTTTTTACAATGTAGTAGGGTAGATCCAGCTGAGATAAATGACGGAGGCGGGCAAACCTCGAGCTGATTTTTTCAAATTAAGCGAAAATAACAGTGAAAAATGAGCCATATAATACCATAAAGGCAAAAATATAGCAAAAAACTGATTTGTTTTTGCGGACACTTGAATTATGCCTGCACATCCCAGTTTTGACAAGAACTTTGGTGACACTGAATTTTAGCTGGGGGACAAACTGGGGTCTCGGGGGCAGTTGCCCCCTGCCCCATAGCAAATTATGCCCCTGTATATAAGGCTAATACACACAAAATACACAATTTGGTCTATGTCCTTGATGGCTACGCCCACTGCTGAGTTTTTCTTTTTTGAAGTTTAGCTTCTCTTGTCAGCTCCCATATTTCAATGTTTTACTGTAAGTAGCAAAGTCCATTTAATAAAGAAGGTCTGCTTATGTGACCATAGGGTTGACTCAGTGGCATCAATTTGGGCGGAGGGGGTGGCTTTTCCCCCGTAGATTGTTTTGCCTCCTCTCTTTAGATTTTAAAAAGTACCTTGTTTCATTAAGAAATGCCCCTCTTTGGTATTTTAATTGAAAGAACTTAAAAAAGTTTCAACACCCTCTCCTCCTATTTTTTGAAAATACAATTGGGCTCAGCCCTAAAGTTCATGAATTAATGTCGCTTGTTTGACTCCATCCGATGACAAGTTTTTACAACGAATTCTCAGCACTTATTCCTCGTATTCAAGAGACCTATTGCTACGCTACAAAATTAGTCTGAGTGCACCCCCCCACCGTGCAACTTGTATCCATTACCTGAGCGGTAAACTGTTATCTTTGCATTAATAGGGATGAGAATGTTTTACCTTACCTTTTGACTAATGAAGGCACGTGTCCTCGTCGAAATCTGAGCAAGAGCAACTAAAGAATCTCCCATGGAAACGACAAGAAGATCGTGGGAAATTGGAAAATAGGAGGGATCCTATTCTATGAACTACTGAACTAGATAAAGATTATTAACTAAAACAATTAGAGTTGCCATAGAGGCAAACATGAAGATGCATTGTAAACACTTTCAAATATTCCATTAATCCGAACCCCTCCTCCAGGGAAACTGACACCATAAAACTCTTTTTCCTAAAAAACATGACTATAACTTATGATATGTATTGGTGGAGTCTGAGTGCCAGGAGTAGACACAAGAAACACTTGATGTTTGTATTTTCACACAAATATTTCTTAAGTAAACAAGTTACTCTTGGCTCAAACTATAGTAGAATTCTTGGTACTTGTATAATAGAATAGAATAGAATAGGATTTATTGGCTAGAATAGCACACAAGCTAGCATAAGCACGTAAGAACAATTACAATGATAAAATAAATGTTCAGGGATAAACATAGTTACAAAGTTAAATCAATTATTAAAATTCAAAACAAAATAGGGAACAAAAGAGTTTTTGTACCTCATGGTCAACATTTGGGGACACAAGTCAAGTTAGGTATTTGGAGCTCTACGAGCATTAAGTCTTGTATTAGGGAGGATTGGGGGGGTTTCTTCGAAGGGGGGGGAGAAGACGTCGATGATAGTCAAAACTAAGGCACTTGTGCCCAAAGTTCATGGTAAGGAAGTGACGTCGTGATTCCAATGTAGTGAGTTTACGTCTAGCCAATCCTTCATCGTCAGTAGAACTGTTTTTTTTTCTATTAGTTTCTTTCAGCTTAGCTTGAGACAAGACAAAGAGAAATGACAGACTAGATTTGAAATATATAATTTGGGCTACATATTTGAACATTAGAAGTGGGATGATGGTGCTAAAGTACATGGGACAGAGTGAAGTTAGAAAACAATTCTTACTTTGTAATTTATGCAGAACAATTCTAGCTGACACATAAGGTATTCAGACTCGCTCTACTCCCCCCTCCCCCTAATACTCCCGCAGATATATAGCCCAAATTTATTTCTAAAGTAAAATATTTTCATGATACTTAGGTATGCTTCATTAGGATTGAGCGTTAGAGAAACGGGTTCTAACTAGATGAAGAATATTAGGTCGGCACTATATCATACAAGTGGCAACTTTTTATTTTTATAAAAATAATAAATTAACTGCTTTTAATAGAAATGACGAAAGCTATTATAAAATTTTTATAATAGAATATTATCGGATCGAAACAAAAGTACGATATTGAGATTGCCATGGCCAATAACCTTTTACAGGAGACTTGCAATCCCCTGGCTTCAACAACAAATTTTTTTTTGTATTGGGAGTACTGATCTGTCCTCTTCTTTTTCTTTTTCACTGCTAGTGGGGCACTGGAGTATCATAAAGAACTATTTAAGGAATCACTTTAAAGGCAATTGCTAAATCTAGTACTTTTTGCTATTAAATAAAAATGATTTAAAGAAAAATCACTCGCCTCCTGGGGGTACTCCCCCTTTAATAGTCACTGAAGCAAATTTTCTCAGGCTCGCAGCTTTTGTTTGGCTCCTATAAATTAAATGACTTTCATGATTTGGAAACACCATATCAACTCCATTTTTTTAATATGCATATACTGCTATCCAAACACGGGCGAGGGTTTGGATCCTAGTGTGCCCAATTATTTAGTTTTGGACGGGGGTTAGTGGCGCGACTCCGTGAGCTCAGTCGGAGTCAACCCAGCTCTAAATGGGTAGCAAGAGAAATCTGTGGAAGGTAAACAGGAAGGGTGTGCGAAAGCACAAGATGGTTGGCCCCCAACCCCCCACTGCACTTCCTGGCTGAAGGGCCAAGAAACGGAGATCAGAACCGCCGGTAGTGACTGTAAAGTCTAATGGCGTATTCTTTACCTTTTTTTTTCTTTTTTTTTAACACCCAATGTTTCTAAAGAACACTTTTTTCGAGTTATGTTTATTATTAGAACGGGATATTCCTAAACTACAATTTGTTGCCAAACCGTTGAATATATGAGAAACAAACATAAAACCCAATATTACTATAGCAGTTTGGGGGTATCTTTCCCGTTGTTTAAACATCAGGCGAACTTTCTTTGGCCCGTAGCTTTTGATGGGTAACTTTCAACGTGATGAATTTTACATATTTGAAGCCATTATAAAAAATCTGATTCTTTTGAGTACTATATCTATTGCAAATGTGCCATTTACGAGTTCAAAGCAGTAACTGGGTTAGAAATAAATTACTTGGAAAAGCGTATTCTTAAAGATTACTCGTTTCCTGTTTTATGGTTCTTAAATTTTCTTTCGGTATTAAAGGCTCATAAATTACAACAGCAGTTCTCAACAACAATTCAATTATCGTTCAGTGAATAGAACACAACGGAGTATTTCTATTTCTGCTCTAAACAATCTCCCAGAAGTTGTCGAATCTCTTGGAACGGTATCTTGATTCCATCTTGGATTTCAGACAGTGACGTAATAAACTATTTGAGAGACATTCGAGACAGCTGGACAGAGAAGACTGAAAATAAACAGAAACTGGAGACTCCAGCCAGAATTTGACTTGGGGTGGTTGATTAAAATTAGAATACTCGATTCCCCGAAGTCAATGTGTTCAATGACATGTAAGGCTATCCGTATTAAAAATACACTAAGTAAAGCAATATAGATCCAAAGGAGATGTTGAAAATATTTATAATTATTTGACGCCTATTGGACAAATTAGGTATTTGAGCATTAGGAGGAGAGATAATGGTTCCCTGCTTCAGCATATATTGCTTACATAAGATTTTTAGTTTAATCATTGTCTGAAATCCGTAAGATCGGAGTATCAAAGCCTGAAATATTACCCAGACAATTCTTTTATGAGCCAAATGCGTGGATTTCTTTTTTTGTATATTTTGAGAGTAAATTGATAGATCCATTGATTGGCTGGTTGATTGGTTAGAAATTGATAGGTTGATTATTTATATATATATATATATATATATATATATATATATATATATATATATATATATATATATATATATATATATATATATATATATATATATATATATATATATATATATATATATATATATATATATACATATATATATATATATATATATATATATATATATATATATATATATATATATATATATATATATATATATATATATATATATATATATATATATATATATATATATATATAGCTTAAATTTTGTCCCAATTCCTTAAGAATAACCCCTGAATCACAAAGGACGTAGAATAAATAGTTGAAATTAATAAAATTATTTTAGCGTAAAGAGCGAGGTATGAGGAGCAGGTACCCTCCTCCCAACCAAAAAATCCACCTGAAAGCATCTGTACACTTCCCAATAACCATCACTATGTGTAAACACTGGTCAAATTTTGTAACTTGCAGCCCCTGCCACAGGGACTGCGGTGGAGTAAGTCGTCCCCAAAGACATAGTTATTAGGTTTTTTGACTATGTTGAATAAAATGGCTATCTACGAATTTTGATTCGGTGACTTTGGAAAAATTGACCATGGGAGGAGGCCTAGGTTTCATTCAATTTTTGATCACAAAAGGGCACTAGAACTTTTAATTTTCGTTAGAATGAGCCCTCACACGACATTCTAGGACCAGTGGGTCGATACGATAACCCCTGGGGAAAAAAACAACAACAACAACAAATAAATATGCATCCGTGATCTGTCTTCTGGCAAAAATTGCAAAATTCCACATTTTTGTAGATTGGAGCTTGAAACTTCTACTGTAGGGTTCTCTGATACGCTGAATCTGATGGTGTGATTTTCGTTAAAATTCTATTTTTTTAAGAGGTGTTTCCCCCTATTTTCTAAAATAAAGCAAATTTTCTCAGGCTCGTAACTTTCAATGGGTAAGTCTAACTTATATATTTAAAATCAGCATTAAAATGCGATTCTTTTGATGTAACTATTGTTATAAAAATTCCGTCGGTTACTATTAATTTTTTTTTAGTTTTGGTTACTATTGAGCCGGGTCGCTCCTTAATACAGTTCGTTACCCCGAACTGTTTGAATCGTCGTCTAAAACTTATTTTTTAAAAATCCGTTCTAATAGTCACAAGAGTAAAGGTATAAAATTAAGTTGTTTTTTTTCTTCTTTTTTTTACAGTATAGTTTTGTATCCTAAGCCTCCATATTACTCGTAAGATGTTTCAAAAATGGGCATAATTTGCTATAGGGTAGGGGTGGGAGAACTGCCCCCACCCGAAAATAATTATCGTGGGAGGGGGCCTAGATGCCCTCCAATTTTTTTGGTCACTTAAAAAGAGCACTAGAACTTTTAATTCCCGTTAGATTGAGCCATCTCGTAGGATTCTAGGACCACTGGGTCGATACGATCGCCCCTGGGAAAAAAAAAAAACAAACAAAAAAAACAAATAAACACGCATCCGTGACCTGTATTCTGGCAAAAAATGCGAAATTCCACATTTTTATAGATAGGAGCTTGAAACTTCTACGATAAGGTTCTCTGATACGCTGAATCTGATGGTGTGATTTTCGTTAAGATTGTATGACCTTTAGGGGTGTTTCTCCCTATTTTCGAAAATGGGGCAAACTTTCTCAGGTTCATAACTTTTGATGGGTAAAACTAATCTTGATAAAACTTATATATTTAAAATCAACATTAAAATGCTATTCTTTTACTGTAACTAGTATCAAAATTCCATTTTTTAGAGTTTCGGTTACTATTGAGCAAGGTCGCTGTTTACTACAATTCGTTACCACGAACTGTTTGATTCCTATACTGTCACGTTGCTTTTATGGTACTATATGGCTGATTTTTCATTATTTCACTGTCATTTTCACTTGACTTGGCAAAAATGGCTCCAATTTTGCCTCTTTTTTGGCGAAATTACACCACTGGTTTTAAACTAGATTGATGATTCCTATACTGTCACATTGGATTTGCCCTTCCCCCAGTAAGTGCATTTTACTACAAATTTTGTTGCTTCGTCTCTTGAGCTCACGGTTATTTTATGAGTATATTTTTTTACATCATCCTTGAATATTGCATATTCTACTGTTCTAGATATCTGAAAGAGGGCATGAAAATGTAAACATGGCATATGGATAGTTGACTTTGGCCTAGTATGTAAAACTAATTAGCAAATTATTTAACATTTAAAAATATTAGAGACCGGTCTGGCCTGGCCCTTCAAAAGCTCAGCCTTCAAATAACAACCCCTCCTGACTATTCTTCGCATGGCTTGCCTCTTTTTAGTCACAAAAAATAAATTACTATTTGCTATTTTATTGATTTAATAAATGACCATTAGAAATGCGTCTTTTAGGATTTCATTTCGAAAAAACAGACGATTATGAAGTAGAAATTATAATTCTTTACGATCATCATAATTAATTCCTCATCAATGACAGGTGCATCGAGCAATCATTTCTAGGGACCCCATAGGAGTCCTATAAATAGTTTTGAAGTTCAAATCGTGAGAAGAGTCAGCGCCAGGGAATTTTCTCCATCGGTCTCTTAGAGGAATATCAAGTTTCCAACCGCCAGCGAGTTCTCACACGGAGAGACATTCGAGAATGATGGATAACCAAAACTCCAGCGACGAGTGGAACTGCGCTGGAATACTAATTGGCAGAGAATAGAAATTCTTTGGCAAACATCAGTGGTAATAGTGGCTCTTTACGTTTGTAATTGACCAAGTGGTTGTAAAAGTGAACATTGACGAGCAAGATGTACCTTAGTCGTAGTCAGTGACGTCAATTCACAAAAAATTTAGGCGAGGGGCAAAATGAATTCTTCTAAACCTAGGGGTGAGGCAATTTTTGCAATTTATTCACTGGAAATACTTTACGTTTGTAATTGACCAAGTGGTTGTAAAAGTGAACATTGACGAGCAAGATGTACTTTAGTCGTAGTCAGTGACGTCAATTCACAAAAAATTTAGGCGAGGGGCAAAATGAATTCTTCTAAACCTAGGGGTGAGGCAATTTTTGCAATTTATTCACTGGAAATAAAAATATAAGACATTTTTCGCCACGGAAATATTATTCCAAATCCAGCTGGGGCTAAAATCTTAAGCGAGGGCAAATATTCCCCCCCCACATAGAAAAGAAAAGGCACACTAAATTAAACTATATAGGTGAAGCCCAGCCGCGAATGCAGGGTTTTATTTCGTAAGGGGGCAAGTTTTTTTGTTTGGGTATGGGAAGTGAATTTATCACAGCAGCGAAAGTGAGTTGCATGCATTTGCATTATAAGGAAATTACCGGTATAATCACAAGAATAATGGAGAAGTTTTTACAGGCAAGGCTACTGCGGACCTATAATAGCGTGTTTAGCTGGAGTTCATGTTCCATTGATGTTAATAGGATAATCAATGAATGAGAAGGGAAACGGGTCAATAGCATATCCATTGATAAGTAATTGAGAGACCAATGGAGATAAATATTGATTTCGAAGGATTTATACGGGTATATACTAAGACAGCGTTCTAAGCATGGGGAAATTAAACTAATACCTAAAAAATATTAAAGAAAAAACATTAATAGACCTGGGCTGATTTGGAAAGATTAAATCCCAAAATTGCCCTGACAATATTATTTTCATCGCTCTTCTATAATATCCCACTTAAAATACTCCGATAAACTATCTTTAAATGACGAAAGACTAGGGTGTGCTGGCGTAAAATCCGTTTGAAACTTAACACAGTTAGACATGGTATTACCAACAATGCTGGCACAAAAATATACCAATGGATATTGACAGAGTGACAGAGAAAAACAAACAACACAAACAAGGAAGAAATTCAAAATATATCATTTCAGTAAATTCAGAAAAAAATGCTTCGCATTAAAGCTTTGCTTCTGATAACTTCACGCAACTGGATCGCACAATTTTTGAAGCTATTCAAAAAAAATTTCAAAATTTGGAAGTATCAAAAAACTACAAAAGCCTAAAGATTCCACCCTGTCATCATTACAATCTTAGCGAAAGATATGTTTTGTCAATATTTCTTGTGAATCTGACCTAAAAAAAAGCAATACTACCAATTAAACACTAGTTAAACAGATTTCCAGTCCATATAGTTGTTTTTGGTAGTCATGAATACGGTATTACTAAGTAGTATTCTAGGAAGCTCTGGATAAGCACTAAAATAAATAAAAGTTGCAATTGCAAAAACTACAGGTAATTGGTAGACCATGTCCAAGCCTGTTTTGACCTGGTTTAGATAGGATCTATACTTTACTTTTTCGGAAGAGGGGTAGGGTTTAGCCCCCAATAAACTGTAAAAAACTCAACACAAATTTGTTTATACACATTTTTTTATGTTTTTGCGAGTCGAACGAACATTTCAGGGCTGTTCAAATCCCCTATCTTCCCCTGGATACGGCCATGGATGCAAGACATTAACGTAGCCCCGTTGCAAGCAAAGTATAAAGCGAAGACTCATAAGGGTTAAACTGTTGAAATAGTTCAATAGTTCCATTTTGTTCAAAATAGTCCCAAGGTAAAATAACTTTAACTCGAGGGTTTACATAACCCCCCCCCCCCCAACATCTGCCAGGGTAAGGGCTGTAAGCTATGCAAGCCGCCCAGTGTTTGTATATAAGATTTTTTTTTGGGGGGAGGGGAATAAGATCCATTTGATCCAAGGTTTCCAAAAAGGCTTAGGGTTCTAAGGTAAAACTTCAACGAAACGTTGAGATGGTTGTTGAACAGAATCACACACGACTTGCCTTTTTTAGATACCCCAACTCCCTTCAACATTGATCGAAATCCTGAAAAAGCCACTTTGCTCAATATATTAAGAGATTCTAATAACAATGGCTCTGGGTATGTCATAATCCATATAGCTTCCGCTGAAAAGGTTGTAAATTATGGGTCAGATCACCGTCTACATACAACGTTTATCATTGGGAAGTTGGGGGAATTTTAATCCTTGGTGTGCCAGAAAAGGCAATGGTTATTAAAGTGAAAATTAAGAGTGAGTTGAGGGGGATGTTAAATGTAATCAATGTGCATCCAGACCATCTAAAGGGAGTGTCTACAGTATCTTTAAAATGACTAGTGATATATTTAAGCTTGTGATATATTTGATATAATAGTGTGATATAATAGTGATATATTTAAGCTTGTAGGAACACTATTATGACTACTACGTTAACTTCAGCTCAGACTACTTGCGACTGTGACTACAACTGACACTGATTTGACTGCAACTACTTGTGATTGCGACTGTGACTACAACTGACACTGATTTGACTGCAACTACTTGTGATTGCGACTGTGACTACAACTGACACTGATTTGACTGCAACTACTTGTGATTGCGACTGTGACTACAACTGACACTGATTTGACTGCAACTACTTGTGATTGCGACTGTGACTACAACTGACACTGATTTGACTGCAACTACTTGTGATTGCGACTGTGACTACAACTGACACTGATTTGACTGCAACTACTTGTGATTGCGACTGTGACTACAACTGACACTGATTTGACTGCAACTACTTGTGATTGCGACTGTGACTACAACTGACACTGATTTGACTGCAACTACTTGTGATTGCGACTGTGACTACAACTGACACTGATTTGACTGCAACTACTTGTGATTGCGACTGTGACTACAACTGACACTGATTTGACTGCAACTACTTGTGATTGCGACTGTGACTACAACTGACACTGATTTGACTGCAACTACTTGTGATTGCGACTGTGACTACAACTGACACTGATTTGACTGCAACTACTTGTGATTGCGACTGTGACTACAACTGACACTGATTTGACTGCAACTACTTGTGATTGCGACTGTGACTACAACTGACACTGATTTGACTGCAACTACTTGTGATTGCGACTGTGACTACAACTGACACTGATTTGACTGCAACTACTTGTGATTGCGACTGTGACTACAACTGACACTGATTTGACTGCAACTACTTGTGATTGCGACTGTGACTACAACTGACATTGATTTGACTGCAACTACTTGTGATTGCGACTGTGACTTTTTGCGACGCACACTGCGACTGTGACAACTTACAATCTCAACTACTTGCAACAAGGGTTGTTACTAGCCAAAATGTTTTTTTTTGGGAGGGAGAGAGCAAAAGATTTTATCGACTGCCAGGTCATTTTTACCGAATGTTCTTATCAAAAATTAGCATAATGTCCGTTTTGAATATAAAACGTAAAATCACTGCACGAGTCTGTAAAACCGCTGCATTTACCAACCGAGGTTGGGATTTCGGTATATATCATATCACCATTTTAATGGTATTTTTTTTTTAAACCAAATGGAAAATTGTGGCAACGCCCGTAAAATCACGGCAGGAGGCGGTAATAATGCTTCGTTTACTGACCAAGTTCAAAATTTCTGTACATGACATGTCAGTATTTTGGTGGTCTTTATTGAACCGAACAGAGAATTTTACCAGTGTCTGAAAAATCATGGCGCGAAGCGGCACGATTTTTACGACTATTTTTTACCGAATGACCAAAAACATTAGGGGGAACTATCCCCCCTTCCTCCCCCATATGTTACGGCCCTGCTTGCGACTGTGACTACTTTTGACTGCAACAACTTACGACTGCGACTACTTTTAACTGCAACAAGTTGTGACTCTGAGTTCAACTACTTACGATTGCGAGTCAAGCAGTTCGTGGTAACGAACTGTAGTAAGGAGCGATCCGGCTCAATAGTAACCAAAGCTAAAAAATGGAATTTTTATATTAATAGCTACATCAAAAGCATTGTATTTTGATGCTGATTTTAAATATATAAGTTTCATCAAGTTTAGTCTTACCCATCAAAGTTACGAGCCTGAGAAAATTTGCCTTATTTTAGAAAATAGGGAAAAACAACCCCTAAAAGTCATAGAATCTTAACGAAAATCACACCATCAGATTCAGCGTATCGGGGAACCATACTATAAAAGTTTCAAGGTCCTATCTATAAAAGTGTGGAATTTTGTATTTTTTGCCACAAGGCAGATCACGGATGCGTGTTTATTTTTCTTTTTTTTTTCCCCAGGGGTGGTTGTATCGATCCAGTGGTCCTAGTATCTTGCGAGAGGGCTCATTCTAACGGAAATGAAAAGTTCTAGTGCCCTTTTTAAGTGACCAAAACAATTGGAGGGTACCTAGGCCCCCTCCCACGCTAATTATTTTCCCAAAGTCACCGGATCAAAATTCCGAGATAGCCATTTTATTCAGCGTAGTTGAAAAACCTTATAACTATGTCTTTGGGGATGACTTATTCCCCCATAGTCCCCATGGGAGGGGCTACAAGTTAACTTTGATCAGTGCTAACATATAGTAATGGTTATTTGGAAGTGTACAGACGTTTTCAGGGGGATTTTTAGGTTGGGGGGTTGAGAAGAGGGGGATATGTTGGGGGAACTTTCCTTGGAGGAATTTGTCATGGGGGAAGAAAATCTTCATAAAGAGAGAAGAGATTTTCTAGCATTATTTAAAAAAAAAAACGAAAAAATAAATATGAAAAAGTTTTTACGACTGAAAGTAAGGAGAAGTATCAAAACTTAAAATGAACAGAAACTATTACGCATATGATGGGCTTGCCTCCTCCTAATACCCCGGTCTTTACGCTAAAGTATCTTTAGTAATTTCAACTATTTATTTCACGGGACAAAATTTAAGCTTTAGTATAAAGAGTGAGGTACTGACGAAGGGGTGAGCCCCATCATATAATTAATAAAAACATGAGAATACAGAAGTTCGTTACGTAAGCTAATTTGTAAGTTACGTATATCTTTTGCTAATAAAAACATTTGTAAAAAATTAAAAGTTATAGTTGCCTTTTCAAGTAACCGAAAAATCGGAGGGCAACTAGGCCTCCTCCCCCACTCCTTTTTCTCAAAATCATTGGAGAAAGCCATTTAGCCAAAAAAAAGAAATATGCAAATTTCGTTTTAATTCTTCATCTGCGGAGAGCCAAAATCAAAACATGCATTGATTCAAAAACGTTCAGACATTAAGTAAGAAAACAAGTTTTTTTAACGGAAAGTAAGGAGCGGCATTAAAACTTAAAACGAACAGAAATTACTTCGTATACGAAAGGGGCTGCTTCCTCATCAACGCCCCGCTCTTTACGCTAAAGTTTTTTACTGTTTTAAAAGGTAGAGTTAAGAGAAAGAGTCGAATTTTAGCGTAAAGAGCGGGGTTGTTTACTTATCTAGTTGGGACTTCCAGGGGATGTTGAACTACATCAAAATATACTATGCACATCCAACTCGTTAAAACGGTGTGTGTAATAGCGCAGGAGCTAAAAATTACCAGAACTTTAAGGAATAAATATCAGTATATGTCAATTAAACTGACAATCCACGCTCCTTTGTTTTTTTTTGTGTTTTTCAGAAAAGCGCAAATTATATTCTGGTATTGAGAAGGCATGGGGTTATCAGCCCTATTCATGTTAATTTTTGCTCGTTTTTAGTTTGATCGTTTTAAATTTCATTTGTTTATTGATAGTGATTTCTGGTAGTTTTCCTACTGGAATATTATTTGACTCTATTTCTATTCATTTTTGGCTTAATGGAGTTCATCACTTTGGTTTGAAAAACTTGTTTTTCGGAAAAACTGCTTTATATTAGTCCTAATAAAAATTGCACTATCAGATTCAGCCAATCATAAAATCCTACTGTAGAGGTTTCAAGCTCCCACCTGCAAAATGTGGAATTTTGTAATTTTTTTTTTAGAAGAACGATCACGAGTGCGTATTCATTTTTTTTTCTCAGGAGTGATTGTATCGGACCGGTGGTCCTAGAATATTAGAAGAGGGTTCATTCAAAAGGAAATGGAAAAATGTAGTACCGTTTTTAACTGGCTAAAAAGATCGTACGACAACTAGTCCCCCTCCCACGCCCCTTTTTCTCACAAAATTGTCGAATCAAAATTTTGAAATATTTATTTTTTTGGCTTAGTTGAAAGGTCCAAAAATTATGCCTTTGGAGTTAACATGACCCCTCAAAGCCCCTGAGTAAAGGGTTGTAAGTTAGGAAATTTACCTATTGCTAATGTATAGCATTTGTTACCGGAAAATATATAGAAATTTTTCGGGAGGAAGATTTTCCATGAGACGAATTTACTGTGGAGAGGGAAATCCCGGGGGAGGGGTGAGCTTTCCGAGGGATATTTTGTCCTGGGGGAATTTGCCATAAATCCCACTTGACGAAACTCTTTTATTTATCTTACTTTATCTTTGCCAACTCAATTTTACATCTCGAGATGTTCCGGGGACATTTTTTTTAGCAGGGCTGGAATGGTCTGGAGGATCTTTTTGTGGAGGTTGGGGGATTTCACGGGAGAAATTCTCCACAGGGGAATTTTCCGCTGGAGCAACTTTGCCCTGGCATGGGGAGGTGCAGGAAAAATTTTCCACGGGTTTTGGGGGATTTCCGGCAGGGTTTGAAAAACGACCTAAATTTAAAGGCTTGTTCAAATGAGACAATGCTAAGGAATTGTCCACGGGGATTTTTTCGTGTGGGAGTACTTTACGTGGGAATAACTTTAATAACCATGGAGAAAATTTTCTGTGGGGGAAGGAAATCAATCTTTACATTAAATTTTGGATTTTTGTCCCAACGCTTTAAGAAAGACTCTTGAAACATGTGGTCCGTTTAATTAGAATAAAATTTCTTTTTGAAAAATACTAAAAAACTTTAGAGTGAAGAGCAAGGGATTAAGAAGGGCCCAATACCCCTAATGTACGAAATAATCTCTTGTCATTTTAATTTTTAATGTTGCTCCTTACTTGTAATTGAAAAAAAACTTGTGTGCTTTTTTTTATTTAATAACGAAAAGAATGAAAAAGTTAGCCATCTTTTCTCAATTCAGTGCTTTTGAACTTGAAACTTTTCTTAAGATAGTAATGATAATTTAAAGCGGTTCTGACATTTTTTTGTATTTTGAATTAATCTCTGAAATGTTGTATAGGTTTTTATTCACTTTTACGGGTGATTTCGTTTATTTTAACTGACCCTTTATACGAATTTTATATTCTTTGGCAAGTTTTATTCACTTTCCTACTTAATTTTGCATTTTTGTTCTTTGAATTTTTGAGTAGTTAGAAAGAATTTTATGAATATGTGTCTGACTGAATTAAAACTAAAAAAAAAAAAATGAAAATGAGAAACCTCACCTAGGCTAATGGTCAAAGGGACAAGAACATCTTAAAAAAGTTTTTATTTTACTGCTTTCTATATGTTTTAGTCAGATTATCCTTATTTTTTTCGGGGGGCGGGTGGGGGAAGGCAGTCGGAAGCATCCCAGGAAAATCAAACCCCTTAAGCCTCTGCCAGTGTGTACACGACTAGTTTGTATCGTGATAATAATCCATTCCAGACACTTCCTAGAACAGAAAGTAAGGAAAAAATATTTTCAGAATATAAACATTTGGTCTTTGCTATGACAGTCTGATGAAATTTTCCAACTGTTGCCGGCTGGTCCATCTTACTGGACAGTTTCCGGCTTTGCTTGTGACTCGCAGCGAAATTTGAAACATGGAAATGGTTTATGTCAACAAGCTTATTCAAAGATGGGGCTTTTAGAAGGATGCTATTAACAATCCGGACACTTAGTGACAAATTCCATTAGAAAATGTCAATTGGGGTTCTAATGGGGGGTCTTTTTGCTCGTATGATCTGGGAATGCGAGAACGAGGCAACTTGCAGGTTTCTTTTGTGCGACAAAATTGAAATAAACATAGAAGAAAGGAGATGAAATCTCAGTTTGTGTAATATAGGAGGGGAAAAACTTGACGCTAAGTTAAAAATATTTTCTGTTTTTAGACGTACATATCAGCCCTTGTAAATTGTCTCATACAAACACTTTTGAAGCCGCAAAATTTACTATTTTTTGTTGGAACAACTACTCAGCACTGTTTTGAAAATTCCCAGTGAGACTAATGCATCTGAGCCAGAATTAGCATTATGACTCGGAGGTGGGAGGGGTTGAACAAGGCATTTAACCCCCGCCCCCCGGGATTCAACAAGTTTCTGCAAACCAATAAATTTGAATTCATATCAGTTCTATCGTCTTATGCTATATTTGTTTCAAACAGTTCGTGGTAACGAACTGTAGTAAGGAGTGACCCAGCTCAATCGTAAACAAAACTCTAAAAAAACAAATTTTGATACTAAAAGATACATCAAAAGAATTGGATTTTTATGCTGATTTTAAATATATAAGTTTCATCAAATTTAGTCTTTATCATCAAAAGTTAAGAGCCCGATAAAATTTGCCTTATTTTGGAAAATAGGGGGAAACACCCCCTAAAAGTCATAGCATCTTAACGACCGAGAGACTCTTTTCATTAAGAAGTAATGACGCCAAGGCTATTAAAAAAAAATAATGGATTTTTAACCGAGAACTTTTATTGCAAGTGTTTTATTGTTTATTATTTTCTTTTCTGAAGACGGCCCTTAAATATAGGGCCGAAATATTCAAATATGTTTTGTTAGTTCACTGTCTTGGGAAACAAGTCCTCATTATTCTCTCTTTCGTTGTTACGATATTATCTCTCAAAGCTCTTATTTTAAAACTCGACGGGATCTGGTGACGTCGGGGCGAGTTGGAGGGGAAAACCTAAAATCTTGGAAAACACTTAGAGTGGTGGGATCAGGATGAAACTTGGTGGAAGGATAAGTGATTGACATAACTCGAACGGATCTGCTCTCTTTGGGGGAGTAGGGGGAGTGTTAATTCTGAAAAATTAGAAAAAATGAGGTATTTTGCACTTACGAAGGAGTGATCGGATCTTAATGAAAATTCATATTTAGTAGGACCTCGTAATTCAGGTTTTTTATTTTCAATCCCGACAGGTTCCAGTGGCATTGGTGGGGGGGGGCTTGGTGGGGGACTGGAAATCTTGGAAAAGGCCTAGAGTGGAAAGATCAGGATGAAATCTGGTGGGAAGAATAAGCACAAGTCTAAGATACGTGACTTATATAAACGTAACGGATCCGATGTTTTTGGGGCAGTTGAGGGTGGGGGATAATTTAAAAAATTTTGAAAATAAGGTATTTGTAACTTATGAAGGGTTATCAAATCTTAATGAAATTCGATATTTAGAACGATTTTTTGATTCAGAGCTCTAATTTTAAATCCCGACAAGATCTGGTGATATTGGGGGGAGTTTGAGGGGGGAACCAGAAATCTTGGAAAACGTGAAAATTGATGTATCCTTATCTTACGAATGGGTGATCAGATCTTAATGAAACTTGATGTTTCGAAAGATCTAACATCTCAAATGCTCCATTTTCAATTCGAGTCGGAACCAGGGACATTGGGGGTCGGAGGGGGGAAACAGAAATCTTGAAAACTGGAAATTTTGGAAAACGCTTGGAGTGGAGAGATCGGGATGAAACTTGATCGGAAGAATGAGCACAAGTTTTAGATACGTGATTGAAATAATTGTAACGGATTCACCCTCTTTGGGGGAGTTGGGGGGGGGGGTTGATTCGGAAAAATTAGAAAAATTGAGGTATTTTTAACGGGTGACCAGATCTCAACTAAATTTGATAGTTAGAAGGCAATCATGTCTCAGAGCTCTTATTTTAAATCTCGATCAGATGTGGTGATATTGGGTGGAGTTGGAAAGGGAAACCGGAAATCTTGGGAAACGCTTAGAGTGGAGAGATCAGGGTGAAACCTAGTGGGTAGAATAGGCAAATTTCGTTGACACATGATTGACGTAACTGTACTGGATTCGCTCTCATTGGGGAGCTAGGGGGGTCAGTGCTTCGGCGAGTTTGGTGCTTCTGGATGTGCTAGGACGATGAAAATTTGTTGGTGTGTCAGGGAGCTGCACAAATTTACTTGATAAAGTTGTTATCCCCGATTCGACCATCTGGGGAGCTGAAGGGAGAGGAAAAATTGGAAAAAATGAGGTATTTTTAACTTACGAGTGGGTGATCAAATCTTAATAAATTTTAATATTTAGAAGGACCTTGTGTCTCGGAGCTCTTATTTTAAATCCCGACCGGCATTAAGGCTCTGATTTTCCTTTTAAAATCAAACTATTGATTCTTATAATTTTGCTAGAGCTCATGCCATGTGCGCTCTTAGCTCTTCCGACCTCGTCACAAGTGCCATATGAGCTCTTAGCTCTTGTTTTATTATTTTTTGAATTTTTCAGTATTTTGAAATGCATCAGAAGTATACTTGAAACTATTTCTTAAACAATTGTAATTTACTTTACATTCACATTTAGCTAAATTTTCAGAAAGACTATATAACGATGAAGCATAAAAGGGAGTGAATCTATGAAATACATTTCGTTTACGGTTTCATTAACAGTTGTTGTCATATAAAATGCTACTCTCCGCTGAATCCGCTGAAAATGATACTCTCCGCTGAATCAAAATACCAGTTGTGATGATACTCTCCGCTGATAATGATACTCTCCGCTGAATCAAAATACCAGTTGTCATCTATTAATTCTCTAAGAAATAAATTAGAGTCATATTTTGAGACATTATGCATTACAATAGGGATAAATTTGGGAATTCTAAAATTTTTATTACATTCTGCATGAGTGAATCCATGTATATTACCAGTCATATGGTCGTGATCTAAATGAGAATTATTATCTACTATTTCCTTTTCACAAATATGACAGCTTTTATTAGTTGTGCTATTCCATTTTTCGCTTACTTGTTCTTGTGTATAACCATGATCTTTCTGTCTATATTCATACTTATTGGCTATTTCTGTACACACTTCTGTCATGGTAATTACAAAATGCCCGCCAGCATCTTCACCGAAGTGTTTGTAATATTCGTTTTGTGCTAGGTCAAAAGAGGAAAGTACTTGGAATCCATAAGTAAATGGCTTTTGCTCCGTTACTTTAATTGTCTTTTTACCTTTCTTTTGATTAAATTGTTCATTATACGATTCAAAATCAGCTGTAATACAGTAAGGTACTTTCATTTGTTTAGCTATATTTTTAAATTTAATTTAGATCCTGGTTTTGGCATAATCATATCAGAATCTTTACAATTTTCTTTTTTAAGTTTTTCAAATTTTTCTTGTTCGTTAAAGTGTCTTCCACAGAATTTACAAAGACGATTTTATGCTCATTTTCAGTTATTTGATATGCAAGTAATCTACTTAAAACTTTACTGAAAACAATAGATTTACGAATATCTTGAATACCCATAGAAAGATTAGTAATCCCTGTAAAGTTGAATTCATATTCATAGGGTTTTTGATAGACTATTTACAAGTCTATCATTTGCTGTGTGATGATAAGTAAGTATTGAAATATTAATATTGCATTCATTGAAATATTAACTGTAAGGGAATTTTTTTCTAAGCCATTGCATACTTGGATTACTATCACATTCTACTTGTTTAAACATGTAGTTTGTGATATCTGGAAATTCTCTCTTTTTATTTAAAATTAAATTTGAAATGTCAATATTCCTATCTTTTTGGCACTGTTTTTACCGCTTGAATGTCTAATGAGTTTTTGAGTATCCTCATTCACTTTCTTATTAACCTCCATTGTTTACCAAAATAATTTTTTTTTTATTCTTCCATTCGTTATAATTTCCAGCAGTTGGAATCTGTTTTGATTTAAAAAAAAATTAAATTCAATAAAATCTTTATTTCTCATAATGTTAAATTGATTTCGTAAATCTGAATTTTTTTTTTCTTTTCTGTTATTTAATTTTCTATTCCTGTTTTTAAATCTACAATAATTTGATATCTGTAACGTTTTTTATCATATCAATGCTTTGCATTACGCTATAAATCAATCAGACTATCTCAAAGTACTATCTTCTTATGAGTATGATTATTTATTTATTTAATAGTTCATCTTTTCTACCAATAGCTTTTATGTCAAATCGTTTCGCTGCTGCGTGTAATTCGTGAATTGCGTAACGCGATAGTTTTTTTTTTATCTTGGTGAATTTGGAATTTCATTGTAAACATATTTTAATCACTTTTGCTTTGTCAGTCATATATCAGGACCGGATTTTAGTATACAAAATTCTAAATCTCAAGAAATAGTCAAGCCTGAGGAATTTCATTACTTGCTATTTACTATTCTTGAGACTATTTTGAAAACGTAGAAATCTTTTTGTGTTTATTAATACGTTTAATAATTGTGATTTGTTAAAAGATTAAATTTGTAATAAATGGAGATTTATTGTATGCGATGTAAAAAAAATTACTGGAACCGAGTCTTTAACTCAAGCAGTTTAAAAAAGAAATGATTAGCCAATGATTAAAGTTATTTGTACACTGTGTGGTCAAACAGTTCGTGGTAACGAACTGTAGTAAGGAGCGACCCAGCTCAATAGTAACCAAAACTCTAAAAAATTGAATTTTGATATCAACAGCTACATCAAAAGAATCGCATTTTAATGCTGATTTTAAATATATAAGTTTCATCAAGTTTAGTTTTACCCATCAAAATTTACGAGCCTGAGAAATTTTGCCTTATTTAGGAAAATAGGGGGAAACATCCCCTAAAAGTCGTAGGATATTAACGAAAATGACACCATCAGATTCAGCGTATCAGAGAACCCTTCGGTAGAAGTTTCAAGCTCCTATCTACAAACATGTGGAATTTTGTATTTTTTTCCAGAAGACAAATCACGGGTGCGTGTTTATTTTTTTTTTTTCCAGAGGTCATCGTATCGACCAAGTGGTCCTAGAATGTCGCAAGAGGGCTCATTCTAACGGAAATGAAAAGTTCTAGTGCCCTTTTTAAGTGACCGAAAAAATTGGAGGGCATCCAGGCCCCCTCCCACGATCATTTTTTCCCAAAGTGCACGGATCAAAATTTTGAGATAGCCATTTTGTTCAGCATAGTCGAAAACTATAATAACTATGTCTTTGGGGATGACTTACTCCCCCACAATCCCTGGGGGAGGGGCTGCAAATTACAAACTTTGACCAGTGTTTGCATATAGTAATGGTTATTGGGAAGTGTACAGACGTTTTCAGGGGGATTTTATTTTGTTTGGGGGTGGGGCCGAGGAGAGGGGGCTATGTTGGAGGATCTTTCCTTGGAGGAATCTGTCATGGGGGAAGAAAAATTCAATGAAAAGGGCGCAGGATTCTCTAGCATTACTATAGGAAAACAATGAAAAATAAACCTGAAAACGTTTTTTCAAATGAAAGGAAGATGTAGCATTGAAACTTAAAACGAACAGAGATTATTACGCATATGAGGGGCTCTAAAAATACTTTAGCACAAAGAGCGAGGTATTTAGGAGGAGATGAATACCTTGCTCTTTATGCTAAAGTATTTTTAGTAATTTCAACTATTTATTCTACGGCCTTTCTGATTCTGGGGTCATTCTTAAAGAATTGGGACAAAATTTACGATTTATTGTAAAGAGTGAGGTATTAACGAGGGTACAAACCCCCTCGTATACATAATAAAAATATAAGGTTATGAAAGTTTGTTACGTAAGTTAATTCTTAAGTTACGTATATTTTTTAGTAATAAAAACGTTCGTTAAAAATTAAAAGTTCTAGTTGCCTTTTTAAGTAACCGAAAAATCGGAGGGCAACTAGGCCTCCTTCTCCACCCCTTATTTCTCAAAATCGTCTGATCAAAACTAAGAGAAAGCCATTTAGCCAAAAAAAGAATTAATATACAAATTTCATTTTAATAATTTATATGCGGAGAGCCAAAACCAAACATGTATTAATTCAAAAACGTTCAGAAATTAAATAAAAAAAAAACTAATTTTTTTAGCTGAAAGTAAGGAGCGACATTAAAACTTAAAACGAACAGAAATTACTCCTTATATGAAATGGGTTGTCCCCTCCGCAATCCCTTGCTATTTACGCTATAGTTTGACTCTTTGCCACAATTCTATTTTTTAAAACAATTAAAAGCTTTAGCGTAAAGAGCGAGGGATTGCGGAGGGGACAACCCATTTCATATACGGAGTAATTTCTGTTCGTTTTAAGTTTTAATGTCGCTCCTTACTTTCAGCTAAAAAAATTAGTTTTTTTTTATTTAATTGCAAGAAAACTCGGTTTGAAAAAAAGGAGGCAATGAGCAAAACCCTGGATAAAAAGAAGTGGTATTTGTATTGGCAAGAGCAGAATAGAAAACAGACTTTTAGAACTCTATTATTAAAATTTTTCAGGGACTGATGATTTACATAGGAATTTAAAAGAAAATGGTTTTACTGGTTTTAACCAAATTATACAACTGAAGTGCTTCTAATAGCTGCAGTGTAACATTCAATCTCTATAACTTATGAGCTGTCGAATAAGACTGGTAAACTCATTGTTGGGGGTTTTTACGAAAAAGAGCTCTCGAAAGTTATTCAACACAAACTTTCACTCTATATATGGATCCTATAAAGTTGAATAAATAATTAGAAAGTATATTGAAAAGTAGAGATATACAAAAAAAAATAGTTCAAGAACGTGCCTTTGAGCAAGCTGGATTTCATGATTATGCTTTAAAGTTTGGTGCTCCAACAGTTAAAAAAGAAGATAAAAATACAAATATGATTACTGATAAATTACATGAAAATGACACTGATTCAAGAAGAAGATTTCAACGACTGAATCAATCTTTAAGCAGCGTAGCAAGTTTTCAAGCAAGCAATCAAGCTCACTTAAGTCAAGCTATTTTACCCCCGAACAAGCATAATTTTATTGCTAATGTTGATTCTGATGAAGAACTTTTGAGAGAAATCAATAAGGACTATGATCCTAAGGGATTCTATTTTCAAATGCCTAAGTTTTATTTAGAAAGTTATCAATACTTAAAATCGGCTATAGATAAATCAGGAACACTTAATCAAAGATATGGAGGAAAAATGAAAGCTATGAAATCTAGTGAATTAGAAAAATGTCTCAGTTCGTAAAAATCTACGGAAGAAGATTAAAAGTTATTAAAGATAACTTTGATTGTATACAACCTCAGCAAGGAACTGGGATTTACATGAATGCAAACGATATGATTGAAAAATTGTACAATTTGCTAGGTACCAGAGCTGCTGGAAATACATCTGATAGAGTGAGAAATGAAGCTACTAATCTGCTCGATTCATTATCCAAAAATAAAATTATTAAGAAAAATTACTATAATACTATTTACAACAACTATGTCAAAATTAGAATTTTATGAAGAAAAATACTTTTCTAATAATTAGTTTTGACTATTATTAGTGGTAACAAAAGTGAAATCGACCAGTCTTATACAAGTAATCCAATCACTTTAGATCGACACTCTGATTACTACATGGCTTCAAGTCGATATACACTTATGGCATTCATGATACAGCACTAATGGTGAGTTTACAAGCAATACATTTGAATACTGGGAAAAAATGAGTATGAATGAATAGACGTTACTATACCCAATTGGTTGTGTAATGAAGAGGGATCATGTTGAAGCTACTTTAACAAATCATGGATTTAATTTGTTCAGAAATGGTGAATATATTAGCAATGGAAAATCTATTGAAAATTTTGATTATATAGGTATAAAGACTACTGTTGGACATTTATTAGAATTTTCAGGTTACTATAGTCGACGCGTAGCTACTAATATGCTTTGGGATAAAGATAAAACCCAATCCGTTGATTCAAAGCAGAAAAAGAGTCTGAAATCCCTTTTGCACCCATTGCAGCAGGTTTTGAACTGTTACAACAAAATGAAATAGCGCTTTCAATAGTAGTTTATCTAAAAGATTGAATAAAACCAAATAAGTCGCCTATTTACCTTTATTACCATTGTACAGATTTTGTAAAGATATTAATCGCGTTTTAGAGGCGTTATACATCAAATCATATTAAAAAGAAACGATTTTTCCAATACATTTATAAAATCTTGAGCTCAAAATTTTAAAGGAGATTTAATACATTTATCATGGATGTTACCAGTGTAACATCCCAGTTTACCAATAGTGACTCAATTAAAGCTAGACTAACAAAAAACACGGAACAATTAAAAGCTGGTTTAGCGAAAGGCAGGTCATCAAACAGTTCGTGGTAACGAACTGTAGTAAGGAGCGACCCGGCTCAATAGTAAACGAAACTTTAAAAAACGGAATTTTGATGCTAAAATATACATCAAAAGAATCAGATTTTCATGCTGATTTTAAATATATAAGTTTCATCCAATTTAGTCTTTGTCATCAAAAGTTACGAGCCTGAAAAAATTTGCCTTATTTTAGAAAATAGGGGAAAACACCCCCTAAAAGTCACAGAATCCTAACGAAAATCACGCTATCGCATTCGGCGTATCGGAGAATCCTACAACAAAATTTTCAAGCTCCTATCTACAAAAATGTGGAATTTTGTATTTTTTGCCAGAAGACAAATCACGGGTGCGTGTTTATTTGTTTGTTTGTTTTTTTTCCCAGGGGTCATCGTATCGACCAAGTGATCCTAGAATGTCGCAAGAGGGCTCATTCTAACGGAAATGAAAAGTTCTAGTGCCCTTTTTAAGTGGCCAAAAAATTGGAGGGCATCTAGGCACCATCCCACGCTCATTTTTTCTCCAAAGTCAACAGATCAAAATTTTGAGATAGCCATTTTGTTCCGCATAGTCAAAAACCATAATAACTATGTCTTTGGGAATGACCTACTCCCCCACAGTCCCCGGGGGAGGGGCTGCAAGTTACAAACTTCGACTAGTGTTTACATATAATAATGGTTATTGGGAAGTGTACAGTCGTTTTCAGGGGATTTTTTTGGTTTTGGGGGTGGGGTTGAGGAGAGGGGGCTATGTGGGAGGATCTTTCATTGGAGAAATATATCATGGTGGAACACAAATTCAATGAAAAGGGCGCATGATTTTCTAAAATTACCATAAAAAAACAATGAAAAAATAAACATGGAAAAGTTTTTTCAATTGAAAGAAAAGAGTAGCATTGAAACTTAAAAAGAACAGAGATTATTACGCATATGAGGGGTTCTAAAAATACTTTAGCACAAAGAGCGAGGTATTTAGGAAGAGATAAATACCTCGCTCTTTATGCTAAAGCATTTTTAGTAATTTCAACTATTTATTCTAGGGCCTTTCTGATTCAGGGGTCATTCTTAAAGAATTGGGACAAAACTTACGATTTAGTGTAAAGAACGAGGCATTAACGAGGGTACAAACCCCCTCATATACATAATAAAAATTAAAGAATATAAAAGTTTGTTACGTAAGTTAATTCTTAAGTTACGTATATTTTTACTAATAAAAAATTCGTTAAAAATTAAAATTTATAGTTGCCTTTTTATGTAACCGAAAAATTGCATGGCAACTAGGCCTCCTTCCCCATCCCTTATTTCTCAAAATCGTCTGATCAAAACTAAGAGAAAGCCATTTAGCCAAAAAAGGAATTAATATGCAAATTTCATTTTAATAATTTATGTGTGGAGAGCCAAAATCAAACATGCATTAATTCAAAAACGTTCAGAAATTACATAAAAAAAACTAGTTTTTTTAACTGAAAGTAAGGAGCGACATTAAAACTTAAAACGAACAGAAATTACTCCGTATATGAAATGGGTTGTCCCCTCCACAATCCCTCCCTCTTTACGCTAAAGTTTGACTCTTTGCCACAATTCTGCTTTTTAAAACAATTAAAAGCTTTAGCGTAAAGAGCGAGGGATTGCGGAGGGGACAACCCATATCATATACGGAGTAATTTCTGTTCGTTTTAAGTTTTAATGTCGCTCCTAAATTTCAGTTAAAAAAACTAGTTTTTTTATGTAATTTGAATTAAGATAGGAAGCGTGTAATACCTATAAAAGTAATAATAAAAAAGATAAGGAATTAACATGGAGGGTAGTCAGTGACCACTATAATACAACTAAAATTGTTGTTGTGTTAGAGAAATCTGAAAAAGATAATAGCTATGCGCAAAACAATATGGTATTTGACCATATGAACACTACTAGAATTTAAGTGAGAGTAAATAGATATAAATATCCACAAGAAGATTTTAAATGCGATATCAGTGATGCTAATGAAGACTATTCAAACGCTTATTAGTGATTTTTACAGTTAGAGTATAAACATAAAAATGTTGATGGTGGACTAATTTTAATTTACAATGATTTAAAAAAAGAATATCCTTTATTTTATTTTAATTTTCCAAAGCCTGAATCGAATATTTATCGAGGTGAATCAATTGCTGATATAGAAATCAAAATTTTATTAGCTAGAGTACCTGCTAATCAATACAACCTTTACTGCATTATATTTTCAGACAGAAAAGCAGTCATGGAAGTCATTGATAGTAAATTATATGCTAGTATATAAGTTATTTATTATTTGGAAATCTGTTTAAAAAAATTATTTACTAATGAATGGAGAAACTTTTAAGCGAAACGAAAATAGAAAATAAATATAATCGAACTATTGGGAAGGAAGCTTTAGACACTGGAATAGAATACACGATTAAAGTAATGAAATGTGTTAAAACTGAATATGGAAAGAAAATTATTATCATTATTCACTTTAAAGGGAAAATGGTTCATCTATCTGCACCTAAGCCTTTTGATTCTGAAGTAGCTGATATTGAAAGAAATTAAAAAAAAATAGATAACGGTATAATTTTATAGTTTATAGAAAGAAAAGGAAAAGATAATAACAATCAATTCGATATTGATATGCAAGTATCCACTAAATATCGAATCATATTGGCTTATTACATTTTATCAGTAACATAGGAAAAATGGAATATGATTAAACTCTTATTTCACAAATTCATCAAATGCTTACTTCACAAGAGCTGATTTGATCTTAAGGCTTATGATGAGAAACAATAAAAATGTCGAAAATTTTTATTTAAAATGGTTTGAATTCAATTGAAAAGGTGTTAAACTGATGGGGTGATTTAGGTGGGGCTTAGAACCTGTGTTCACATTGTGAAAAAGTGTAAAAATGAGACCAAATTTGATTTCCAATTACCTACATTTTAAATGTAGGGATGGGATATGTTAAAATTCCGCAATATTTGAAGTTAAAATGATATAAAATGAACTGAAAATGATGTAAAGTGAATAGTGACAGGTGAGGCAGAACCGGCCATTACTATACTACTCATGAACTCTCGGAGTGTTACAGTCTATAAAACACCATACGCGGGAAAGAGAAGCACACTTTCTAATTGATTGTACAGTTACCTTTCAGTTACGTTTCTTCAATTACATTTCCCCGTAAATGTAAGGATAGGTCTTCAAAATTGTATGGAAATTCACTAGTCTTAGATAGTCCCTTATATGACTGGCACCATATACCAGGGAAAACACACACTGCCGACATACTGTCTTAACCAGCTAAAAGAATTGTAGGGACTACTAGACCTTTTTCAATGGCAAATTATGAGTTAGAATTTTTTGCCGTACCAGCAAAATTGAAGGATATTAATTACTTAGGTTTAATCCCCGAAAATCTTGAAAAAAACTTCAGAGAGAAGACACCTCAAGAACTTTAATTGAATACCTTGAGGTAATAGGAAAATGTCAAAGGCCTGTATTGCTACCCAGGGAAAGGGATGATTTGATGCCTCGCGGAATGGTTTTTATGCGCCGCAAGATGGTTCTGATCTTCTGATGCCTCGCAAGCTGATTTGGCTACCCATAGAAAGAGAGCTGGCTTTGAGATCCGACGGGATGATTTTGATGCTTCACAGGATGGTTTTGATGCTCCGCGAGATGGTTTTGACGTTTCGCAAGCCAGTTTTGCTACCCATGAAAAAAGAGCTGGTTTCAAGTCCTGTGGGATGATTTTGATGCCCCGTAGGATGGTTTTAATGACCCACGAGATGATGTTGATGCCTTGCGGAACGGTTTTGATGTCCATGGGATGAAGTTATTGTTGAGGGAACAAGGGAATAATTTGACAAATCTACCATGGTTGAAACATCTTGTCGACGGAATGTTCATGAGTAAAAGTGTATTCTACTGCAAGTCTATTTTGAAGGGATATCTAGAATGTGCACAAATACCAAAACTGATACTCCCTGAAAGGCTGATTGACACTACAATCAAATTATCTCACGAACATCCCACGCTACTAAATCTTCAGGCTTATTGTATTTTCGAAAATATGGAAAAGAGAGTAGACATAGTTGTTAAAAATTTTCATGTATGTCTGTGGAGAAATAAATTCCGTAAAATCCCTCATCCACCTGTCGGAGGGAAGCTCCTTCTCATATCTGTCACATGTGGTGTATGGACGCGGCTGGGCCGTTGCCAAAAATGGAAGAATTGTTTGAGCATGTAATAATAACTGTAGAGCATTTCACAAAATCTGTTGTTCTTTAAAGTGTTAAAAATATTTCCGCAAAGACAGTTTTGAAGTTTTTATATGAAAAAGTTATATCCTATTTTTGGTTATTTGACATATTGCTCAGGGATAAACACGCAAAGTTACCGTTCTAAAGTGGTGGAGGATTTCAATGCTAAGCAAATGACTGATCACCGATTTTCTAGTGGTTATAACCCATTTTCAAATGGTTTATGTGAAAACCGAGTAAAGGCTTACAAAAACATCTGCAAGGCCTACTGTTATGAATCTGAGTCTAACTGGTTGCAGTATATTCCAAGTATTCAACTGTTATTCAATAGGGCTATTTCATCAACCACAAAATTTCAAGCATTCCAACTTAATTTCGGTCGACAGCCGATTTCCTAACTTGATTTCAAGTTATTGCGACCGTGACTGGGCGACTTTGATAGTTATGAAGAGTTTGCAGCTAGCCGAGTCCAACAGCTTTTCTACCTTCATGTCTTTTGTGGCAAGGAAATGAAAAAATCAAGACAATTGCAGGCCGAACAATCTAATAAACACAATACAAAAATTCCAAGCTTGAAAGAGGGAGACATTACCTATGTAAAGCATATGACATGCAAAGGGTTAAAATCAAAATTTCGCTGTCCATAGATGATGATAAAAGTAATGCAACCAAACCGAGTTTTCCTGTTGCAGGAATTAGACGGAAGAGGCACCAGAAGAACTGTCAAAAATCAGACTCATGAAACCAGTCAAAGACCCCCCCGTATTTTTTCTTTTTGTAGATTTAAGGAATTTTGTCCAATTGGCACAGCCCAAATGTGTGTTCTTCTAATTTTAGAGTGAACTGTGAAATGGCATCGATAGCTATTTTGATTTTAATTCGGTTTAGAAGATTGAACGCAAATTTTCCCCCGCCCCAAAATGTTTGCCTGACTTGTAAACACCTAATAATAATGAATATAAACATATTTTGATGTTTTTTCAAAGTTTTTGTAAGCCCCCCCCCAAAAAAAAACCTTGCATAGGCCTATAACCAACCTAAGCCTGCAGTATTTCAAAAGTTGTGAGATATGCTTTATTAGTTCTTCCAAATCTTTAGCTCATCTCTTACTGTTTTTCACGTCTATCATGTATTCATTTATCTTGTTGCCTTACTTTTACTTTCTTTTACACTTTCTGCTTCTTAAAATCCCCCCCCCCCATAACAAGCATTAATATTTTGACAGAAAAGAACAACAAAAAGTATGTTTCTGCTGCTGCTCTTTCTTCTGCTGCTTTCTATACAAAGATAAAAGAATGGAAGAAGCCCTAATACCAATCAATACCCCTTGTAAGTGAAATACATCTGCCACCCGCTAAGTACACTTTCTATAGACAAGCATGTCCTCCTTTGATAAACAAAACTACCGATGAACACCCTCTTACCAAACGGAAGGACTACCCGTAACAAAAGAATTTGGTAAATATTGGCTTGGTATTACGGCTTGAAACATGATTTCAGTACAAAAAAAGGGGTATCTAAAACTAAGAAATGTACGAACAAATTTTTTCAGGGGGGGGCAACAACAAAACAGTTAGAGGAGGATAATAAAAACATTTTTGTTTGATAATTTAAATAAGAAATGCCCAGAAACTCAGGAAAATTTAGGGTTTAAAAGGATCTTGACCCTGGGTCCCACTTCCTCCCTTGTGTAATTTCGTAACGAACTTTATTTTTTGGTGATTTTCACTTTCTTAAAACACAGCGAAACTACGCCTATGATAATGGAGGAACTTACAACGATAAATAAATGTTGTCTAAATGTTGTGCTGATATACACTATACCTTATCTTCGATCACATATGCAGATTTGCAGTATATCTGCTGATGACGGTCACTGCATATGTGATAGAATATCCATTATTTTTTTACATTGTCTAATAAAAGAATTGACCCCTATTTGAACTGTTATTTATCGCCATGGAAAGGCACACTGGCCTTTGAAAATACCAACTTACAAGATTTATCCTCCTAAGACCCTCTTTGTTCTCGATTGATATATAAGAGGAGGCTCCCAATAACCGATAATTATATTATAGAAATTGCCAAAATGTAATCATATTGGCAAGATTCCAAAAATATAACTAGAGTCTTACCAATAGCGAGAACTTGAGGTGTTTTCGTTTCGAGTCAGTTCATAGAAAGACCTCTGTTAATCCCAATTTTGTGAAAACTCAAGACCTACACGATTTTTGTTTTGTAATGCCAGCAATTGTTGTAAGGGTAGCCGCTTAATTACTTTTGATATGAATTTACCCTCCCATCTGAAATAATGTCCTCTCAATAATCCCCCCTGCGCAATAATCCTCCATGAGCACCTAATAAAGCAATGGCGATCGTACCATCTTTTTTAGTATGTCCATAAACCAGTCAACTACAGTACTATTTCCCCCATTGTTTCGAATAATGTAATGAGCAAGAGGAATAAGAAGATTTTTCCCCACTCCTCTGGTTTCTCTCCTTCTTCTTAGATTTAGATTTTTTGGGGGGATTGTGTATTTCCATTAAAAAGTTTAAAGAAACGAATTGCCACCCTCCTTAGATGTTGAAAATACATTTTGTCTCCCTTATGTTTCCGTGGATTCTGCCCTTTGTAAAGGGGTACTGAGGAATAATCGAAACACAAAATGGCTTTTTATTGATTTAGAAGCATCTTAACAATTCTCTTATGCATAAAACTATTTAAATACAATTTTTTTTTAATGAGAAGCTTATTGAAGATTTATATCGTTTTTAATGAAGAGTAACGAATATAATGAAGAGTCCCCATTATATTTTTATTAATTGTACCTTTAGTAATTGGGTTCTGAGGATTAATCAAAACTCAAAACTACTTTTTTTTATTTAGAAGTATTTTAACAATTTTTTTATGTGTTTGCGCTGTTGCATTTGTGATTTCTCTTTTCATTATATATTTTTTTTACCAAAGAGTTTTTTTCCTTAATTTTAACTAATGAGATAACACTCAAATAGTACTGAGGAAATAATTCAATTTATGTTATCCATCATCTTAATGGATTCCAAGTTTGCTTCGGTGATTTCCGTTCTTTTTTCTTTCCAACCGGTTTGCCTATGGATATCAAATTTCTGCAACAGCTGTATAATCCATGTTGTCGTAACCCGATATCTTCCTAGTTCCAGCCTTAGAGACGCCTAGATTCGACGGTCTTTAAGGGAGGGAGGAAAACAACAAGATCTTTGCCAAAAAAAAATGTCAGGATTAATTATTATACATGTTGAGAAAGGCGTCACCGATTAGCTGTAAAGTCGTAAAGGATTGCTGTATAGGCCATTTAAAACCAAACTTCGTTGTTCCAAATCCCATCAATCTAAAACTAATTCATACAAATTTGATTTCTTTAAACTTTATTTCCTTTATGAATATTTTTTTTGAGATAAGAACCTGTTTAAAAAAAAATCAAACTCGATAGAATTTAAAAAAAACCTAGGAATTCAGTCATCTGGTTTAGTCTCGCTGAGTGACTAGTGGGGGCAAAGTTCTTTGGAGAGGTAATACTCCTCTAAAAAAAAATAAGAGTCGAAGGAAATCAAAACTGAAAAAAATATTCCTTCAATAAGGCATCTAGTGCTGGTCAATCACAAGGACATAGCAGAGACAAAATATGTTGTTGAAGAGCCCCCTCCACACCGCTAAAGTATTGTAACTCATATTATCTCGATTATGAACAGGACAGCCAGGAGGCCAAAGTTCTTCACGAAATCAAAGGTAGTTTGAGGGTTTCAGATCATGCGTCAGAATCCAGGTAACAACATGGAGGGGGGTTTAAGTTATTAGCCCTTTAAACTGGGAGATCCATGAGACTGTTCCTATTATCCCTTAAATTATTCATCTAGCTTTTTCGTTTTTCAAAGTTGTGTTCCTTCATATTTACCTACTTAAGGACTTCCAAAGATTCTATCCATAATTCTCACCCATATTTATTTTGATCTCAATAACGCGTATTACGATATGTGTATGATTGAAGGATAAAAGGTGTCTGAGATACTTGGTTCCCCCACAATCTCATCCTAAATCTAACTGACAAGAGTATCTTGATACTCGAGTATATTTAGAGCAAGGGAGCAAGGCCTTATATACAGTTTTTTTGCGGAGGGGGGTATGGCAAATTTAAAAGCTGAAAAGGTGTGTTAAAAGGTGTATAGAAATGCAGGGATGTGTAGATAATACTGTGGTAACCTAAAGCTTTGGCTGGTGCCAAGATTTTGTACGCACGTACATCAGAATGTATTTACACCTTTATGCTTTATTCTGCTATAATCCCTTCTTCTTTTACGCTCTGCCAAAACGTTTTGTAACTCCCATACAAAGATGTGACAATGAAGCCTTGCCAATTGTGACGAAAACCCAATTAATTAGAAATCCCTTTCTACTTAAAAAAGTTTAATACTTTTAATATCCCTTTCTACTAATGCTCAATTAACACTCAATACTAAAATACTCAAAATTCAAATACTCAATACTCAAATACTCAAAAACTCAAATACTCAATGCTCAAAAACTCAAATACTCACAAATCAAATACTCAAATACTCAATACTCAAATAATTAAAAACTCAAATACTCAATACTCTAAAACTCAAATACTCAAATGCTCAAATACTCAAATACGCGATGATCAAATACTCAAATACTCAAATACTCAATACTCAAATACTCAAAACTCAAATGTTCAAATACTAAAAAATTCTAATACTCAATTAATATCTCTTTCTACTTAAAATTTTAATACATTATACCTGAATACAATTGTCCTAGTATTAAATTCAGTTCTAGGTACAGTAAAGTTTAAGGAGATGAGATTAGGGGAATCAAACTTGCTTCTCCCCAGTCATATTCCCACTGGGGTTGGAATATCCTGTGGATGGGCTTCAGCTTTGGCTGGTAGGTGCAAACCTTATCATGACCGAAATTAAAAATGTTAATAAATATATAGTAGATATGGAATACTCTGGGGTTCAAGAATAGCAGATAAATCTTAAAAACGATTAACGTGAAAAGAATGGGATAATTTTCAAGCCTTTCCATCGCCTACGCGATACTCGAAAATTCCCTCAAAGAGCAATTTAATTTCCATTATGTTCACACAGGATTTGTCTCTTCTGTGTTTCTGATATTTAAAACAAATCTTCATAGCAATTTTTTGAGTTCTACTAATCATAAACAAATTACTAATCATCTCATTCAACTACCTATATTCAGACTGGCGGATCGAAAGTGCGGATTGGAACGACACTGGAAATATTTTATACCCAGGTACATTCTGATTTCAAAAAAGGTGACTTTGTAGTACACCCGTTAGTACAACTCTGAATATATCTTTAAAAATTTAAAATAAAGCTATATCTCATATGGTTAAATGGACAATAGTTTTTTTCTTTAAACGGTTTTATATTTTTGGGGGGAAACTGGCATCCTAGGATTTTCTTGCCTAAAAGAACGATTTATGCAGTTCACGAGATTGAGAAAATTTGTCAAGAGCCTTTAGCTTTAGAAAAAAAGAATGTCGTGAGCGATGCCATATTTTTGATCACACTTCAAGAGCATACATACGTCATATTTGCCTAAGTAGTGGTTGTATCGTGCTCAGTGTCTATGATGCAGGCGAAATTACACAAGAAACATATGATTGTAAAGAAAGATTATATAGCTGACGCTGTATTTATGAGCGCATTTCAAGAGAATAAATTACAGAAGTTCTGCCTTCCCATCCAGGAGTGAACGTATCGTTTTTATATTTATGACGCATGTAAAATTACTAAAGGAGCATAGCAGCTAAGGTAAAGGGTATTGAAAAATTTCTAAAGTAATGACAAACAAAAATGAAGAACAAAGAAATATACAGTTAGAAAACTTGCCTCAGCGGCAATTACAACGAGTCAAAAACAAAAGCGAAGAACAAAGAAACATCCGGTCCAAAGATAAGTGGCGGCAAGAATCATCACGAGTCAAAAGCAAAAGTGAAAAACGCCTAGAATACATATGTGCAACCTAGACTATCAAAACTCAAAAGTGACAAGACCAATCCGAGCAGCTAAGGTAAAGGGTCTTGAAAAATGTCTAAAGTAATGATAAACGAAAATGAAGAACAAAGAAATATATAGTTAGAATACTTGTATTAGCAACAATTACAATGATTCAAAACAAAAGTAAAGAATAAAGAAATATCCGGTCCGAGTATAAGCGAGAGCAAGAATTAAAACGAGTAAAAAAAAAAAGTGAAGAACAAAGAAATATGCGGTCACAAGACATGTGACAGCGAGGAGTAGAACGAATTAAAAATGAAAGTAAAGAACAGAGAAATGTGTGGATAAAAGATATGCCACAGGGAGAACAAAGAATTATGCCACTAGAAGATAAGCGGCAGCGAGAATTACAAGCGAAAGTGACAAAACGAATATCAGAACGTGTCGAAAATGGAGTGAAAAACAATGAATTGTCCTTGGAAGACAAGCGACAGTGAAAATCAGTACGAGTCAAAATGAAGGCAAAAAAGAAAGAAATATTACGTTAGAAAAACAACTCAATAACAATCTTCGACACCAAAAACATGGTCCCAAAACCGAGCACAAACCCACAAAGACGCCGTAAACTACGCAACTGTTGATAGCAAGTCGTTAGGACCATGAAACGCTATATGTATTCCCTAGGATACCTCCATTTTCCCAAGGACAGAGTAGCAAAAAAGGTGACTCATTTGGAGGCTGCTACTTACAAGGACAATCAATATAAACAAGGGTGCCACAGGCCGAGTATTACGACCCAGCTTCTAGATCGGCCACATATTTTTGTTTTCTTAACTGGCCTATTGACATTTCTGGCAACTTAAACTATCTAAAATGGTCACAATTTTCAGGAAGAATTTGTATTTTTCCCACGGTGGTTCTGTGGAACTCACAATCTCACAATCAAAACAAACTCACAATCTCTGCGGTTAGAAGATAAGTGACAATGAGGACAAATAAATATAAGTCAACCACGTTGCTGTACGGGGCCTGGCCTTGAAATTTGCTGCACAGTTTTTTTCTGAAAACCGGCACATTGACATTTCTGGCCAAAAAACGGTTTAAATAGGTTAAAACTCTAAGGATGAACTTATATTTTTCTCACGGTGGTGTATCAAACCCATAGTGACGCCATGAAAATCAAGAAGACGTTCAAATTGTCTGCTATTACAAGACAAGTGACAATGAAAATCCTGCCATGTAGCCGTGTCAGGGCATGCTGACAAAGTCCCCGGGCTCCCGGTGCTACATATTTATTTCGACCTAGAAATCCTTCCAGTACGAGCCGCTAAATAAACTATCTAGCCAGGAAAATGGAAAACAAAGTTAACTTCAGGCACCTTCCCCTCATCCCATCTATCTGATCAACTTCTGTTGCCATCTCTAAATACATCGGTAAAGAGCTCCCTTGGAGTTATATGCAAATTTATTCTAATTCTGTAAATCCCTGATAATCTATCCTTAAATACACTATGTTGCCAGTGAAACGAATTGCAAAAACTACCCCCCGAGCAGCCTATCTCTGTCTGAGGTACCTCAGAATATGTCCTTAAAAAGCGTACTTCCAGCTGTATGCAAGCTTATTTCTACTCCAGCTGTCCCTGCGAAGCATGCCTTGAAATAAACTGTGTTACTTGTGAAAAGCATTATATAAACTACCTTTGGGCAACCCATCTCTTTCTCATCAGCCTCTGATTATGTCTGTGAAAACCTTACTTTCAGCTTTAAACGAGTTTTTCTCTACTCCGGCTATCTCTGCGATAAAACCCTTAAAAAAACTATGTTACCAGTGAAGAGGACTCCAAAAACTGTCTCCGAGCAACCCATCTATTTCTGAGCAGCCTCTGAATATGTCTTTCAGAACCGTATTTGCAGATGTATACGAGTTCATCTGGACGCCGGCTATCTTTGCGATAAAACCCATAAAAAAAATTATGTTACCAGTGAATAGGAATCCAAAAACTGTCTTCAAGCAACCCATCTATTTCTGAGCAGCCTCTGAATATCTCTTTCAGAACCGTATTTACAGATGTATACGAGTTCATCTGGACGCCGGCTATCTCTGCGATAAAACCCTTAAAAAAAATATATATTACCAGTGAATAGGACTCCAAAAACTGTCTTTGAGCAACCCATCTATTTCTGAGCAGCCTCTGAATATGTCTTTCAGAACCGTATTTACAGATGTATACGAGTTCATCTGGACGCCGGCTATCTCTGCGATAAAACCCATAAAAAAAAATTATATTACCAGTGAATAGGACTCCAAAAACTGTCTCCGAGCAACCCATCTATTTCTGAGCAGCCTCTGAATATGTCTTTCAGAACTGTATTTACAGATGTATACGAGTTCATCTGGATGCCGGCTACCTTTGCGATACAACCCTTAAAATGGATAATATTACCAGTGAAAAGGATTGCAAAAACTACCTTCGAGCAACCCGTTCATTTCTGAGATGCCTCTGAATATGTCTTTGGAAACCTTACTTACAGCTGTATACGAGTTTATCTCTACTCCAGCTATCCCTCTGATTAAAATAAATTATACTACCAGAAAAGGATCAAAAAACTACCTCCGAGCATCTTATCCGCCTCTGAGCTGCCTCTGAATGGGTCTTTAAAAAGCTCTCTTAAAGCTCCATGCAGGTTTATCTCTACTCCAGGTATACCAGTGAAGCAACCTTTAAAACAAACTATCTTGCCGGCGAAAAGGATTATAAAAGATTCATTTTAGGGTGTTATAATTTCCATTCAGTGTTCGATGGGTATAACTACGGACCTTTTGCATTTTATTAAGGCACCGGAGCATAAGTGAAGATTCTTTTGTTTGGTTTTTCAAGTACCCATTAGGGTGAATACATTTAAGGCTCTCCTTTTAAACAAACTTGAAATAAATTAAGGATACTAGTTGCATGAATTTGAAAAACAGTTCAGAAATCAGATCTATTTGTCTAGCTTATTTTCTTATGGACATTTATTCATCGTTAATGAGAAAATGCTTTGATTTGAGGAACTGTAAAAGCTTCGCTCAATGAACCTCCCCAATTTTCTGAGAATAAAATTTCAAATTTTTGAAATTCTTCCCAATTTTCTTAATATTTTTGCTGCTTGTAAAATTGTGTATGTTGGCAAAATTCGGATGCCATTTAGTTTCCAGTATAGCTGCACACCTAGGAGTGACTTTTCATTCCCCTCATCCGTCAAAACCGTAATTTAGTATCAACATTTCCTTATAGATGTAACAGATTTCTGGATATTTTTTGTTGTTGAAAACGTATAAAGTATTCTCTTCCTCTGGAAAAATTATTTCATACACGTATGTGTGGCCCACCACACATGTACTTAGTGTTTATAATCTTACTCGGTCCTTAGTAATTCATTTTCTCATTGATATGGTCCCATTTGATCTATGTCCAAAGTTAATTTCTAAAGTGATATGCTTATTATTTAGTTTGTAGTTTCAAGATAACTATCCGTAGTTTTTTTTCTGTATTTTGTTGTGTTTGTTTTTCATTACTTTTAGTGTCGATTTCCATTTTTCTTGTTGTAGATGTCGCATACCGGGTTTTCGGTTCAGTCACTAATAAAGTATCTATCTATTTGTCCCCACCACACCGATCTTAGAGAGTGTCTTCTATCCAGCGTATTTTTGATTACGCTAATCCTACATTGTCACAGGTGGGTATACGGAGTCGTCTAGATTCGACTTCATACCTCTAGAAAAACCTGCTTATAGGAAAACAATTCCTTGTTAATTTAAATTTGACATGATTACACAATGGACAGAGCACCAGACTCCCAACTTTAAAGTAAGGAATGAGGATGATTTTTTAGGCTTCTTATGGCCCCAGTCACTGGGGGTCTGTGTCCCAAGTTTTTTTTTTACATTAGGGTTCCCTTGGCCCATGGAGTTATGGTTGTATGTTCACAGCATATCAGATTTTGCGCTTATTTTAGCCCACTTCTGGGCCCCTAGTACCTGAATTCCTCCCTAAGAAAATGTGTTCTCTCCTTAGTGATTGAAATGATCCCTAAAACCTTCAGTCCTGTGATACAGTGGATATCAAACCTGGCACCCTTTACTCTATTATAAAACCCATCTGTAAACAACTGGCAAGTTGCATAATTTTGACCTTTACTCCTGTGGTTGCGCAGTTTATGTCATCCCTGGAGGTATATTTATTGGAACTTTTATGATCCAAAATTATGAAGGGCTGAGGGGTACCTAGAGGTAAGAAAAGGAAGATTGATAGAAGCTGGGTGTCCTCCAACCACTGTCAACCCTCAAAAGGGGCACTAGAGCTTTCTATTTCTATTCGAACAAGCCCCCGTTCAGGTTTTTATGACTATTCCTCCATACAAAGCAACAAAAAAAAAATAATAATAATAATGCATGGCAGGCTTATTAGCACTTAATAAGTCAACTTTAACGAACTGAAACTCTAATTTCGGGTTTAGGGCGTCGCTAGTTACTTTCCTTCGGTAAAAAGTAAACGTTGGGAATATGTTTTCGTCTTTCGATTAAAAGCTGCATTTATAAAAACAAAATCAATATTAGACTATTCTAAGTATGTTGGTGCAGTGGCACCAATTCACCCTAACATAGGAGAAGGGAGGGGTGGGGCAGAGGTTTTTCCGATTTTTGATTTAGTTGGAAAAGTTTATTGAAACAGCTTGTTTCTGTTTAGTCTCAATTAAAAAGTCAAGGAATTTTAGGTTTTTAGATCAGTTTGAATTAACAGTAAACGAATCAGAGCAAATACTCTAGCGTTACCTACAGTAAAGAGGCTTCAATATTTTTTCCCCCAGAGTTACTTCATATGGAAGGAATGGTAAACAAAACTCTGGAGGAGAAATTCAATTAGATTGAATTTATTGATAATTCTATGAGAAATTAAAAGTTATTGTGCCCTTTTTATGGTCAAAGCAGATCGGAGGGCAACTAGCCCTCTTTCACGTTCTTTCAGCTGCCCTCTCCCCAAGAACATGCAATCCAAATTTTTAGATAGTCATTTTACTCAGATAATGTAAAGGTCGGATAACTATATCTCCACGGATGACGTGACCCTCCAAAACTCGTGGGGCAAAGGCTATAAGCTTTTCAAGTTCCCAATTGTTAATTACAAAACAAACTTTTCGTTTTTCCAAAAGAACAGTAAAAAGCCATATTAAACCTAATATGAGCAGAAATAAAGTCTTATATTATATTTCAAACATAAAACAACCAGGAATAACTATCATAAAATAAATGACTTCAAAGGCAAACCGAAATTGAAATAAATATTCATAGGAAATATTTTTTTTTTTGACAAAGTTTTCAGCACGCAGAGACATCCCTCAGCTGACACTATATTTATGAATCTTTAAACTTTTTTATTTGTGACTGTGACGTGAGTGTTTGTTAGGTGGGGTGTGGAAAAAACATTATACTGACAAAATCGATAAACAGAGCATGTTTTCATTTAATCCAATATGCCTCTCAAAATTCCATGGAAATTAAAACTTAACATCGTAGACGTTTAGGAGATACTTCACACAAACTCTTTTGGTAACCTGGATGCAGTGTCTTTTTATTTATTTCAACATCCCCCCTCAGCATTTTCTGAAAGGTTCAACTTAATACCCTTAAATGTTCTTGAGATACTGTAAAAACCGATTTAACAAACTGGATGTAAATACTATATTTTAGTTTAGTTCCCTATCTACCTAAAAATTACCTTAATGTTTCAATTAAATACCGCTAGCTGATCTTGAAACATTGCAGATTCGACGTTTTGACAAATACGATGCATAGAGTTGTATTTGATCAAGTTAAACCTATGCAACTGTTACTGAAATATTGCAGACATGTAATTTTTACAGCCTCGATATATAGCGTATTTTTAGTTCTACCCCCCATTCGAAATTTCGCGGAAGTTCCATCCTAGTAATCTTGTTAGTCTGTTAGTCTTAGTTAGTCTTGTTGTCTAGAAATCTCGAGGCTGTTCTCGAGATATTGCATCTGCGACCATTGACAACTGGGATTAACACAGCGCCTTCAAGTTCAACATCCCCCACAAAATTCTCTGAATATTCCAACTTAATACTCTCCCCCTTACTGTTCTTGAAATATTGAAGATATGCCCCTTTGGTAACCTGGATGCATATAGTGTCTTTGGATCTGGTTAGTATCCTCCCTAAAATTCTCTGAAAATTTCAGCTTAAAAGCTGTAGCTGCTCCTTAGATCAATTAAGATGCGCCCAGATAATCCTTTTTGACAACTTGGATGCACCTAATGCTCTTTGTTTTAGTGCGATAGGACCTTCCACATTCCCTGAAATTTCAACTTAATAACCTTTGCCGTTCGTGAGATAAGACAGATGAGCACTTGTGACAACCTGGTTGCACTATATAGAAGTACCAGTAGTATATGTAGTTACAGTATCAATGGCATTAGCAGCAGCAGAACTAGTACTAGTAATTGCAGTCTAAGTTTTCAAATGCAATCACATTCACTATCTCAAGTATTCACTGTTGCAAGTAGTCACATTCGTAAGTAACCACATTAGCGGTTAAGCAGTAGTACATTCGTAGTCGTATATTCAGTCGCAGTAGTAGGAGCAGTAGTAGTTGCAGTCGTAGTAGTGGCCCTGAAAGTTTTAAGTGCCCTAAGCCTTTCAAATGATATTACAGAAACGCTCTTTTGAAAAAATAGATGCATATCGTGTCTTTTGATTTTTTTTACATCTCGTCCAGCATTCTGAACGTTTGAAATTTTATCTTTAATACGTCAAACCTCTATGGACACAACCAGGATAAATCTTCACCCCTCTCTAATCAAAAGTCTCATACGTATACAATGAGGAAGTTATATACCTTGGAAGTCCTTTCCCGAGGCTAGGGACGGCAGGGCATCCTTGAAGTTACAGTTATTAGATAATTGCACTATTTTGAAAAAAGTGGCTATTTCAGAATGTTGATCAGTCTTGAGAGGATTGTCTAAAAAGAATGATGCGGCCCTTCACCCTTCAATTACTTTCAAACAACCCCTTTAATAGGCTGTTCTCGAGATATTGCATCTGCGACCATTGACAACTGGGATTAACACAGCACCTTCAAGTTCAACATCCCCCACAAAATTCTCTGAATATTCCAACTTAATACTCTCCCCCTTACTGTTCTTGAAATATTGAAGATATGCCCCTTTGGTAACCTGGATGCATATAGTGTCTTTGGATCTGGTTAGCATCCTCCCTAAAATTCTCTGAAAATTTCAGCTTAAAAGCTGTAGCTGTTCCTTAGATCAATTAAGATGCGCCCAGATAATCCTTTTTGACAACTTGGATGCACCTAATGCTCTTTGTTTTAGTGCGATAGGACCTTCCACATTCCCTGAAATTTCAACTTAATAACCTTTGCCGTTCGTGAGATAAGACAGATGAGCACTTGTGACAACCTGGTTGCACTATATAGAAGTACCAGTAGTATATGTAGTTACAGTATCAATGGCATTAGCAGCAGCAGAACTAGTACTAGTAATTGCAGTCTAAGTTTTCAAATGCAATCACATTCACTATCTCAAGTATTCACTGTTGCAAGTAGTCACATTGGTAAGTAGCCACATTAGCGGTTAAGCAGTAGTCACATTCGTAGTCGTATATTCAGTCGCAGTAGTAGGAGCAGTAGTAGTTGCAGTCGTAGTAGTGGCCCTGAAAGTTTTAAGTGCCCTAAGCCTTTCAAATGATATTACAGAAACGCTCTTTTGAAAAAATAGATGCACATCGTGTCTTTTGATTTTTTTTTTACATCTCATTCAGCATTCCGAACGTTTGAAATTTTATCTTTAATACGTCAAACCTCTATGGACACAACTAGGATAAATCTTCACCCCTCTATAATCAAAAGTCTCATACGTATACAATGAGGAAGTTATATACCTTGGAAGTCCTTTCCCGAGGCTAGGGACGGCAGGGTATCCTTGAAGTTACAGTTATTAGATAATTGCACTATTTTGAAAAAAGTGGCTATTTCAGAATGTTGATCAGTCTTGAGAGGATTGTCTAAAAAGAATGATGCGGCCCTTCACCGTTCAATTACTTTCAAACAACCCCTTTAATATGCCCATAAGGTTTTAGTTTAATCCACTAAGCCGTTCCAACAATGGTAGTGATAAGCCCGTTTGAAACCCAAAATGCACATACGCCTTGATTTTTTTCAACATCCCCCAACCATTCCTAAAGGTAGTCGCAAATAGAAGCAGTCGCAGTCACAGTCACATTTAGTTGCTGTCAGAGTTGTAGCAATAGCAGTAGTAGCAGTAGCCTTGCAGGTTTCAAGCTAATATCCTTAGCCATTCCCAGGATATTGCAGATATATTCTTTTGATCTCCTAGATGTAACATCTTATAAATTCCTTCAACATCCCATCAATGCTCCCTTAAGTTTCACTTTTACACCCTTGGCCTTTTCTGACGCATCCAGGATCAAATATTCCCCCTTTCCCAATGATAGATCATGCATGTAAATACAGGTAAATTGCATGATTTAAAATCTTACCAGAAGGCTCTGCTCGGTATGGCATCTCCGGAGGTATCTTCTTTAGACGTTTTTGCTATTCTGGACAGTATATCTTTTTCAAAATTTCAATCAGTTTTGGTGGCTGGCAACATCTAGAAAGGGTAAACATAGCAGGGAGGCTGGTGGCTCTCCCATCACTTTTAAACAACCCCTCCACTTTCCTGGGATTCTCACCTCAACACCCTCAGCATTTCTCAAGATAATGCTAGTGCACACTTTTGACAACTAGCATGAGCATAGTGTATTATGATTTCGTTCATATCTTACTCAAAATTGACGAAGAAGTTGCCACTGTCACAAGTATTTGTAGTCACAGCTTCACATAGACTCAGTCACAACTAATCGTAGTTACAGGCAGTTGCAGTTGCAGTTGTAATAGTAGCAGTAGCAGTAGTGCTTCTTAAAGTTTCAAGTTATCTCAAGATTTGCAGATTTGTCTTTTTAATAAACTAGATGCACATAGTGTCTTTTGATTTAGCTTACAATGCCTCTCGAATTTTCCGTGCAGCTTTACAGTAATATCCTTAACCTTTCCGGACACATTCAGGATCAAACATTCGCTTCTTTTCCAATGAAAAATCCTTTAAATAAAGAATGAGCAAATTATATAATTTATATTCCTTGCCCCAGGGGCCGTGGGAGGTAGGACATCCATATAGGCATAATTAAGAGATCTTTTGACAGTTTTGAACAAAGCTGCTTTTCAGAATTTTAATTAGTATTAAAGAGGCATCTTCCGTCACTCTTCAAGATCCCCCTCAACATGTCCTGAAAGTCTTGGAAAACCAGCATGCACATAGTATGTTTTGATTTTGAATTAAATTAAATAGAATTTATCGAATACCCGTCGAATTAACAAAAATAATCATAATCATGGAACAAAACAACAAACAGAAATAACTAAGGAAAAATTATAAAACACAATGAAGCAAAGGAATTGATAAATAAACCAACATTACATATAAATAAACAATACACTAATAAAACAAATCACCCGATCACTGAAAAATTAAGATGTGCCACTGCCCACTGGTGGCCATGAGCCATTGAATTGTAATTTCGAATTGGCTTTTCTGCTGCTACATATGGTTCTGTGATCATGTATGGTTTAATCAATGTTTATTTCAAGTACATGGGGGAAGGCGAAATAGGTACTTGGGAAACTTGAAATACTCAGACCTTTTTTTTTCATTCTGAGTGAAAATTTTCTAAAGGGGCAAGCAATGAAGTATATGGGGCATTGCAATGGTGTTATACGGAGAGGTGAGTATTGCTCTATTAAGACGAAGAAGATTTACTTTAATAAATTAAGCTCGTATAATGCAAATGCGGCGCTGAATATTAGTTACTAGCTGCTGATGAGTATGCTGAAGAGTCTCAGGTACGTTTTATGCCAGAAAAGTTTGACTTCAGAGCTTCCCAGGTGGACTGAAGTGGGCCAAACCGAGTTTTTCCAGGTCAAAGCACTATTTCTGACCTTGGAGGGTTAAAATCAAGATTAGCGTACCCATCGCTTAGTATTTCAAAGATATTGGAAATCCTCTCTAAGAAACGGCTGATATTCAGAATACCGTCATCATAAAAAATATGAGAGAGGTTGAGATCAAGCAGGACAAAAGACGAGTTACAATCTGCTTGAGGATCTAGGACGTAATTGTTGAAAAGTTTAGGGAAGATACAGCTTTCTGCCTGGCATCTTTGCAAACATCAGCAAGTTTGTCACAGAAGGGGTAAATTTGTCAGGAGGCAACTGAAGGGGAATTTTCAGCCTTGAGTATATATCTCGCAAAGCACTAATGACGGACGTATTCACTACTTGTTTTGCTGCAAGCAAAAGTATGGTGGCATGCACTAGTGAGTAATATGCCCAACGTACATCATGTCCAGCCAAAACAAGTGTTTCATCACTATTATCTGCACCGACTAATGCCTTCGCTACCGCTGTAAGAGCATTACAGTACCCTAGGCCTTGTTGAAAACCAAACTGGTACGGAGGGGCATAACATTTATGCTTCAATTCGTTAATAAAAAGCACTTTTCAAAATTTTGTAGATGATTTCCCACTGCATATTTGGGTTATTTTTTTTCATTTTTATCCGATGACTTATTGATTATGCCTTTCCTACACAGAGAAAGGGTTTCTTTGAATTTTCCCTTATTATCGATTCGAATCTAATTCAATATACCAAATGTTGGTCGTCCACACTGTTTTCAAATGTGGAGCCTCAACTTCGCTTTTTTACACACTTGTACAAGAGCTAAATTTTGTCACCATTTTCGGACAATGCTGGGACTAACACTGGCCAATGGAAGAGTCATTTTTGCCGTTAATACACTGCGACAAATTCTGCACAATAAATATACTCTACAATAGCAAACGTACATCCCCACATCTCGTGCCATTTTCGGCCAAAAAGAGGCCGATTTTGCGCAAAATCCCATCTGAACTTTCGACACAAAACGGACGGTTAATTTTATTCCAATTCCGACGAACCACTTTGCACATACTATAGCCCAGGCTCAGTTAATAATGGCAACAAGCGAAGGAATCAAGTTTATTCACGTTTTCAGCAATCCGTTTAGCTGCGGACTTCAATTTCACCACAATGCGCCATTCAGAAATCGATTGTTTCAGTTCAGAGATTTTGCCTAATTCCTCGGGACATAAACTGTCAACGAAAGTTTTACGGTCACTTGAGGATACCATGTTTTTAGGACATTTTTTAATAATATCGGCCTATGTCGTAGCTGTGGCAGGTTTTTTAGTCTGCTGCCGAAAGGAATCATTTATATTTGCTCTGCTCTGGCTCAGGCATTCCACTAAACCATCAGCCTGGTAAATCATCAGCCTTGTAAATCACCAATGGACCTGGTAAATCAGTAAATCAGAGGGTAAACCATCCGCTAAACCAGCTTACCGTCTATTGTAGCAGTGACAAAAATTTTGCAAATGTCTGCTACATTGTTCTCTTCGTATGTGCTCTATCATTCTTACAAAAATTTCTACAGCTTCATACACAACCTCGTTCGTTTTAATAATGGAATCTTGGTCATAACAACTGGTCGCTTTTTGTATGTTATAACTTCTCCAACTTTAATTGTTTGCATGACCTATTTTTCTGAAACAAAAATTCCCTCCGTATTCCGAGTGTAAATCACACAAAGTTTTGTCCGATCAAAAAGATATCTCAAGCAACCATACAGACACTCAGGAGCAAGGGAAGCGTCGAGACCTGCAAATATCGCTGCAACCATGATATGTTTCCTATATGTCTATTAATAAGGTTGAGCTTTTCTATTATGTTTTATATAAAGAAAATCACGAACATTTTTTTATCAGGTAATATATCGTCAAACCCACCAAGATCTTTAATCCTTTTTCTTTTTTCCTTCATTGCCGCAAGTTTTCTATCGTTCTTCTTTAATTAAATACCACGAACAGTGCTACTATTATTAATATTACTGCTAGTAGTAACTTACTATAATGCTAAGCCGCCCAAGGCCAACCCAGCTACATACCCTCCTCCTCCATTCCAATCCATTCAAGGCTTTACTCTTTACACCTTCCCAAGAACTTCTAATTTCCTTTAAATCCATTGTTTACGACCTCTTTGCGCCCCATTCTGAAAAGAATGGGAAAAGAAAAGATTCTTCGTTCGGCCCTTGACGAACGGCCGAAAAACACATTTTTGACAATTAGACAATCTTCATCCCCAAAATGTTTCCTAGCCACCTCAACCTTTCTCTCGTTACAGCCCTAGAAAGTGGAACGTTTTTCGTAGAGATTACTGTTTGCAATACTGTCAGTCAAATGGTTTCCCAAACCATCCATTGACAATCCCCCTAGAAAATATCTAACAGATCCTCCCCCCTCTTCTGAAACACTCACGTTCCAGAAGCATATTTAACCACTGCCATCAATGTACCTTCCTAAATTCTAATCTTGGTTCACAGACTTATCTTCCTATTCTTCTATACTTTTTTCAATTGTGAAAAAAAAACGTCATAGGCCTTGGCTAGTCTGCTTTTTACATGTTTTCTGCATCCACGATTTTATAAATAATGCTACCAATTTCAATTTAACTATCCATATAATCGATCTTCTCGTGACGCAGTGTTACCTAGTCACTTTTTTTTCTTCTAGTCTAAGCCCCTTAGTATTCTTAACATCTATTTTCAAACCTATTCTTGCAAACTGAACTGTCAAAACCTTAACAACATTGTTATGTAAGACACTCAAATCATCTGCTAATCTAAGTCTTATATAGTTTTGCCTTCCCATTGGATTTCACGATCCCCGTAGCCTTTGCCGTGTTCCTTAGGACAAATTCCATGAAAATGGTCCGTATAATTGGGGATAGAACGTAGTCCTACTTAACTCCTGCCTCAAAATGAAACTTGCTACTAGTCTAAATTCCTACCTTAAACGCAGTAATATTATTTTTGTAAATAACACTAATCACTTTGATTTATTTAGATCTTGCATAACATAGAATAAAAAAAAAAATAGTTTTTTACTGTTTAATAAAGTAGAATTGACAGAAAGAGTCAAACTTTAGCGTAAAGAGCGGGGCGTTGAGAAGGGAACAGCCCATTTCATACACGGAGAAATTTCTGTTTGTTTTAGATTTTAATGTCGCTCCTTACTTTCAGTTAAAAAAACTAGTTTTTTTTTATTTAATTTCTGAACGTTTTTAAATTAAGGCATGTTTGGTTTTTGCTCTCCGGACATAAATTATTAAAGTGATATTTGCATATTAAAATTTTTTTCCGGCTAAATGGCTCTCTTTTTGTTTTGATCAGACGATTTTGAGAAAAAAAGGGATGGGGAAGGAGGCCTAGTTGCCCTCCAATTTTTCGGTTACTTAAAAAGGCAACTAGAACCTTTAATTTTTAACGAACGTTTTTATTAGTAAAAAATATACGTAACTTAAGAATTAACTTACGTAACGAACTTCCATATTCGTATATTTTTGTTATGTATATGAGGGGGTTTGTCCCCTCGTTAATACCTCGTTCTTTAAACTAGAGCTTAAATTTTGTCCCAATTCTTTAAGAATGACCCCTGAATCAGAAAGGCCGTAGCATAAATAGTTGAAATTACTAAAAATATTTTAGCGTAAAGAGGGTGGTATTTAGGAGGAGAAGAACCCCTCATATTTGTTATAATCTCGGTTCGTTTTAAGTTTTAATGCTGCTCCTTACTTTCAGTTGAAAAAACTTTTTCAAATTTATTTTTTCATTGCTTTTTTTATAATAATGCTAGAAAATCCTGCGCCTCCTTCATTGAATTTCTCTTCCCCCATGACATATTCCTCCAGAGAAAGATCCTTTTTAATAGCCCTCTCCCCTCAACCCCCCCCCCCCCCAAACAAAAAAAAACCCTGAAAACGTCTGTAGACTTCTCAATAACCATTACCGTATGTAAACACTGGTCAAGTTTGTAACTTGCAGCCCCTCCCCCGGGGACTGTGGGGGAGTAAGTCTTCCCCAAAGGCATAGTTAAGATCTCAAAAATCTCAAAATTTTGATCCGTTGACTTTGGGAAAAAAAGAGAGTCGGAGGGAGCCAAGGTGCCCACCAATGTTTTTGGTCACTTAAAAAGGGCACTAGAACTCTTCATTTCCGTTAGAATGAGACCTCTTATGACAACCTAGGACCACTTGGTCGATACGATGACCCCTGGGAAAAAAATAATAAATAAATAAACACGCACCCCTTATCGGTCTTCTGGCAAAAAAATACGAAGTTCCACATTTTTGTAGATAGGACCTTGAAACTTCTACAACAAGGTTCTCTGATACGCTTAATGCGATGGTGTGGTTTTCGTTAACATTCTATGACTTTTAGGGGGTTTCCTCCTATTTTCGAAAATAAGGCAAATTTTCTCAGGCCGGTACTTTTGATGAGTAAGGCTAAATTTGATGAAACTTATATATATATAATTAGCATAAAAATTGATTTTTTTTATGTATCTTTTAGTATCAAAATTCCGTTTTTTAGAGTTTTGTTCACTATTGAGCCGGGTCGCTCCTTACTACAGTTCGTTACCACGAACTGTTTGATATAATGGTATGACTTTTACTAATGCTCTTTTATCGGTTTAATCGGACCATAAAAATTGCTCGGAAACATACGCCATTCTTTAATTCTTTGCTTTTATTGGCATAATCTCGTAGATCAGAATTATAAATCTGTGGGTTTTCCATCATCTTTTTACCTTCGCTGTTCTCATATCTCTTGAATGAAAATAGCAAATTCAGGCAAATGAACTGTTCAAATTCAAACTTAAAAAAAAAACACTTAAACAAGCGTGAGATTTACTTTTAAGAACTTTAATTGATAGATTCAGTAGCTTCTTCACAGCGCAATTTTCGTTAAACCGTAACCAAGTGTTGAAATTCACATGATTTTTGAAAGCCTTTTTTATTCGGTTCCGTTCTCAGGAGTAAGCCATTTTTCCAGAAAATAAATCTTGCAATCATACGTGTCATATTGCCGGTGTCAGGTGTGTAACTTCCTTTTTTTGCACTGAAACCCATGTTTATTTATTTGGGCTAAAACCAAGCGTAACTTATAATTTTTATTGCTATTGTTTTTGAAGATTCGAAATTACACCTTAAACAACATGCTCAGTTGCTATATCTAATATAATTCAATGAAACAACACCAATAAACCCGAAAAAGAAGAATAAACCAGTATGTTTTCTGGAAATACTTAAGTGTCTTTTGGTTTAGTTCAATATCCCCCTCAACATTCCCAGAAGTTTCACTTTAATGCCATTAGCTTTATTTGGACATACTCAGGATCAAACATCCCTCCTATCCGGATAAAAAACTCTGTATGCAAATAATGGGCAAATTCCGTACTATACAACCCTTTCTCCAAGGACTTTAGTCGCTCATGTCCTCCAAAAAGACATAGCTATTGAGTAGTTCAACTATTTTGAACAAAATGGCAATCTAAAATTTTTTATCGGTGCTGAGGAAGGGGGTCTGTCAACAAAAAATACTATGGAAGGAGGTTACTAGCTGCTCTCAAATCAATTTTGACTCTTAAAAAGGGGACTTTCGAAGATTTAAATTTCCAGTGAAATGAGCTATTTCCATATTTTCAACGACAACTCCTCCCATACGAAGTGGCTCCCATACGAAGTCGTACAAGTAGTAGTAATGGTATTACTAGAGCTTGTAGTAGCAGTAACTGCAGCAGTAGCTGTAGTAGACGCATAGTGTCTTTGGTTGGTTCACATCATCCTCAACATCCTCTGAAAGCTCCAAGGTAATACCCTAGGCCCTTCCTGAAATATTGCTGATACGCCCATTTGACAAATTGAAACAACGTGCTTTATATCAGTAGAGACCTGCTATATTAGTAGAGGCCCAAGATGAAACATGCCCCTTTTTCCTTACAAGAAATCCTAAATGTAAATAATTTTGGAGCTTACAACCCTTGTCCCATGGTTTACAGGGGGTTTGTCTTGTCATTCCCAGAGATACTGTTATTGTAACTTTCAGTTATGCTGAACAAAATAGCCATCTCAAAGTTTTGATCCTATGTCTTTAGGGGAAGGGCAGTAGAAAGGAGCATGGGAGGGAGTTTTTTTTACATTTTTGTCGCCCTTATTATTTCCTCGAAGTTTCACCTTAATACCCTGAGCCCTAGAAGTTTTATTGTTAATAGCAGTAATAATAGTAGTATTAGGTAGTAGTGTGTACAATGTACGCTTTGGATAGTTAAATATCTCCTCAGCAGACATTAGAATTTCAACTTAATACCCTAAACCATTCCTGAGACATTGCTGATAAGCCTTTTTGACAGCCTATATGAACCGAGTGCATTTTGGTTTAATTCAACATTCCTTGAAAGTTTTATCCTTATGACCCTAGCCTTAATAGTAGTAGCAGTGGTAGTAGTAATAGTAGTAGTATTATTATGTACGTAATACCTTTTGGTTAGTTCAAAGCCCCCCCCTAGCATGCCCTGAAAGTTTCAACTTGATACTCTAAGCCGTTTCTGACATATTACTGGCCAGAAAGGTTGAATACTTCGAATAGCCTAAATACTTACAGTTTGTTTTGATTAATTCAGCATCCCCTGAAAATTTCAAGTTAATACACTGAGCATTTTAGTAGTAGTAGCAGTCGTAGTAGTACAAGTAGCAGTAGTTTTATGCATATAATGCCTTTTGGTAAGTTCAAAGTCACCTTCAGAATGCCTTAAAAGTTTCAAGTCAGAACCTGTTCCTGAGGTATTGCTGATACGCCCTTTTGACAACCAGCATGCACAAAGTATTTTTTGATTTATTTTAAGATCTCCTCAATCTTCAACAATCCCTGAAATTTTCAAGGTAATACTCTTAGTAGTAGTGCAGTAGTCGTAGTAGTAGTAGTAGTAGTATTAGTAGCAGTAGCATTAAAAGTAGTAGTAGTAGAAGTAGTAGCAATAGTGGTATTAGTAGTACTAGTAGTAGTAGTAGTAGTAGCAGTAGTAGTAGTAATAATAATAATAATAATAGTATCAGTAATAGTAGGTGTAGTAGTAGTAGTAGTTTTAACAGTAGTAGTAGTAGATATAGTAGTTCAAGCATACACATAATGCCATTTGGTCAGTCCAACATCCCCCTTAACATGCCTTAAAAATTTTAACCCTATATTCTAAGTCATTCCCGAAATACTGCTGATAAGTCCTTTTGACATCTTTCCCGCACATAGTGTTTCTTGATTTAAGCCAACATTCTCCTCAACCTTTCCTGAAAGTTTTTTCCCCTTAATGCCCTTAGTCTTTTTTGAGACCCTGGGTCAAACATGCCCGTCTTTCCTTATAACAAATTCTATATGTAAACAATTGATAAATTGCATAAATACAGACCTTACTGAAAGGGGTGTGTGTGTGGGGGGGGGGGTCTTTTTGTCTCCAAAGTCATAATTTTTAAACCTAAAAACTATGCTGAAAGAAATGGCTGTTTCAACATTTTTATCGTATGTCTTTGAGGGTTGGACAATAAAAAGAGCGTGGGAGTGGGTTGGCTGCCCTTCAGTCACTTTGACTCTTGGAAAGTGCAATAGAGCGTTCAATCTAAAATCCAATGAGAATCCTCAAAAATTTCTACAGAATTTCCTTCTATATACAGTGGCTTGGTGAAAAGAAGGTTCAAAGTTTTCAAGGGGTAGGTCAGGAACTTCTTCTCCTAATAGATTAGGATAGAGATTTTCGATTATACAATTTCAGAATCCGTATTTGATATTTAATCAAACAGTTCGTGGTAACAAACTGTAGTAAGGAGTGACCCGGCTCAATAGTGACCGAAACTTAAAAAAACGGATTTTGATACCAATTTTACATCAAAAGATTGCATATTTATGCTGCTTTTAATTATAAGAATTTCATCAAGTTTAGTCGTACCAATCAAAACTTACAAGCCTGAGAAAATTTGCCTTATTTTAGAAAATAGAGAAAAACACCTCTTAAAAGTCATAGAATTTTAATGAAAATCACACCATAAGATTCAGCGTATCAGAGAACACTACTGTAGAAGTTTCAAGCTCATATCCACAAAAATTTGGAATTTTGTATTTTTTGCCAAAGACAGATCACGGTTGCGTGTTTATTTGCATTTTTGTTTTTTCCCCAGGAGTGATTGTATCGATCCAGTGGTCCTAGAATGTCGCAACAGATCTCATTCTAATGGAAATTAAAAGTTCTAGTTTCCGTTTTAAATGACAAAAAATTGAAGGGCACCTAGGCCCCCTCCCACACTTATTTTTTCCAAAGTCACCGGATCAAAATTTTGCAATAGCTATTTTGTTCAACTTAGTCGAGAAACCAAATGACTATGTCTTTTGGAGACGACTGAATCCCCCAGAGTCCCCTGGGGAGAGGCTGTAAGTTACAAACTTTGACCATTGTTTACATATAGGAATGGTTATTGGGAAGTGGAAGTGTACAGACGTTTTCAGGGGGGACTGAATCATATTGGTGGGGGGTGGGTTACATGGGAGGATCTTTTCGTGGCGGAATTTATCATAAGGGAAGATAATTTCCATGAAGGGGACGCAGGATTTTCTAACATTATCTAAAAAAAAAAACAATGAGAAAATAAATAATAAAAAAATTTCGACTGGAAGTAAGGAGCAGCATTAAAACTTAAAACAAACAAAATTGTTACGTATATAAAGGGGCTCTTCCCCTCCTCAGTACCTCGCTCTTTGCGCTAAAGTAATTTTAGTAATTTCAACTGTTTATTCTACGGCCTTTTTGATTCAGGTGCCATTCTTAAAGAATTGGGACAGAATTCAAGCTTTAACATAAAGAGCGAGGTATTGACGAGGGGGCGAACCCCCTCATTTACATAATAAACAAAAAAATATAGAAGTTTGTTATGTAAGTTAATTCGTAAGTTACGTATATTTATTACTAATAAAAACACTCCTACAAAAATTTAAAAGTTCTAGTTGTCGTTTTAAGTAACCAAAAATTGGAGTGCAACTAGACCTCCTCTATCAGTCCGTTTTTATCAAAATCGTCCGGTGAAAGGTACGAGAAAGCCATTTAGCGAAAAAAAAAATTAATACGAAAATTTCGAATTTATTTATTCATGTGCGGTGAGCCAAAATCAAAACAGGCATTAATTCAAAAACGTTCAGAAATTAAATAGAACAATGAGTTTTTTCTTAACTGAAAGTAAGGAGCCTACATTAAAATTTAAAACGAACAGAAATTATTACGTATATGAAAGGGGTTGTCCCCTCCTCAACGCCCCTCTCTTTACGCTAAAGTTTGACTCTTTCTCACAACTCTACTTTTTGAAATAATAAAAAAGTTTAGGGTAAAGAGCGGGGCATTGAGGAGGGGACAAACCATTTCACATACGGAATAATTTCTATTCATTTTGAATTTTGCTGTCGCTCCTTACTTTCAGTTAAAAAAGCCTTGTTTTTTTTACTTAATCTTCAGTAGGTTGAATCCATTTTTACCTTCATTTTGTGGACAACCTTGAAAACAGACGAATATTCTTTAAATTTTCTATATTCAAAGAATGTTTTTATGTTCTATTTTGTCATGACTGTTACCCCCAACCCGCGGAAAATTCACCTACGGAAAATATCCCCCTGATAATTCTCCCTCAGTGGAATTTATTTTTTTGTAATTCCAAACCATTTTTAGAACACTTTTGAAATTCAATTTTTGCGAAAAAGTGATTTTCCTTGTTGCTCAAGATGGGGGACTATGATTCTCCCATACGGGATTTTGGGCAACGTTTCATTTGGTTGGAAGTCAATTTTGGGCCACTTTCTGATTTGATCAGAAAGTGACCAAAAATATCGGAAAGCCACTAGCCCCCTCCCCCCTTCTCCTCAAAATTACTCCACTGAAATTTTGAGAGTCATTTTGTTAAACATTGCCGACAGATCTAATAACAGAGGATGACTAAACCCCCACAATCCCTAGGGAACGGGCTGTAAGCTATAAACTTTGCTCGTTGTTTACACATAGTGTTGGGTATTGGGGAGTGTACAGACGTTTTTCGGGAAGGAGGATCTTTCTGTTGGTGGTGGTGGGGGGGGGGCTTACGTGGTAGAATCTTTTCATGGTGGAAATTTTCATGAATGAAGGGAATTTCCAAGGAGGGAGGGGGCTGGATTTCCCGACATTGTTTAAAAAAACGATCACAAATTAAATAAAATAAACAAGTTTTTTTTCAACTGAAAGTAAGGAGCAACATTGAATCTTAACGAACAGAAATTTTTACGTATGAGAGTAAGATTGTCCCCTCCTCAGTACCTCGCTCCTTACGCTAAAGTTTCACTTATAGAACTTTTAAAAAAGCTTATTATTATAATTAAACAGAGCATTTTTTCAGGAGTTATTCTTATATAATTGGAACAAAAAGTCAAAATTTAGCGTCAGGTAACGAAGCATGTAAAGTATGTTAATCATAGTAGCGGTAAGAGTTAAGCATCGAAGAAGGGGCAATCCCCCTCATATACGTAATAATTCCCGTTCATTTTATGTTTCAATGTCGCTACGTACTTTCAGTTGAAAAAACTTATTTCATTTTTAAAACTGATTAAAACTCATTCTACTTTATCTGAAAGAATTAATGTAAATCATAAAGGAGTTATTAGTGTTTATAGTACTAACTCAAAAGGACATCAGCCCCTTCCTATGAAAAAGCGAAAAAACTCAAGGCTTAAAAAACTGAAGCAACACTATTATTATTAAATTTTTTGTTCAGCTCAATTTTAGATTATGTGGTAAAACCTGTTAAGTTGGTACTCAAATATCAGTAGGTTCTTGTGCAAAAAAGACACTATTTTCTTTGCCACTACTATTAAACCCTAATAGATTATTCGCTAATAGCCTATTTAGTACGGTTTTCTGCGCCCCGCTCTGACATTTATAACCCGAAAATTGAAGGTTTCTATAATTGATAAACTAAATTTGAAAGGAAATTTATTGCAACTAAACACGAGACCCGTTTCATGCAACTTCCAACCATGTTTTACGCTTTTAAACCTAGTAATTTTACATCTCGGCAATTATATTGCTATATTTACCGTTTAAAATAGATTAAATAAATAGAAAATTTCAGATGAAAGTAAGAAGCAGCATTAAAACTTAAACCGAACAGAAAAATATTACTTGTATGAGGGGGTTACTCCTCCACAACACCTCGCCCTTTAAGCTAAAGGTTTTTAGTGCTTAAAAAAGAAGCTTTCACTGTTCTAATTAAACGAACACGGTGTTTCAGGAGTTGGTCTTAAAGGACTGGGACAGAATTCAAGCTTTAGCACAAAGAGTGAAGTGCTGTGGAGGAGTAGCCCCCTTATATACGTAATAACTTCTGTTCGTTTTAAGTTTTAATATTGCTTATTACTTTCAGTTGCAAAAATTTGCTTTTTTCATTGATGCCGGAAAATCTGGTTACTCCCCCTTGGAAAAACCCTCCTCCCAAAGGATTTATTATCCAGACAATTCAATCCTGGGGAAAATATACCCCGGACAATTACCCTTAATATCTCCACGAGTAAAATTGAGACGGAAAACAGAAACAAGACATAAGAAGAATTTCGTATAGAAATTCTGACAAATTCCCCCAGCATAAGATTTCCCTGAAAAATTTACCCCTTGAAAATTCCCTCCTCATTCAAAATTATCCCCGAGGAAAATCCCACCAGCAGAGAATCCCCACCCCCGAAAAATGTATGCATACTTCTCAATAACAAATATTATAGGTAAACAATGGGAAATTTTTTTAACTTAAAGAGGTGTCCCAAGGGGCTTTAAGAGGGTGATGATATCCCCAAGGGCATAGTTATTCAGCCTTTCAACTATGTTGAACAAAATGGCTATATTAAAATTTTGATCAGACAATTCTGAGAAAAAGGAGCGTGGGAGGGGGCCTTGTTGCCCTCCAATTTTTGGTCACTTAAAAAGACACTAGAACTTTTAATTTTCATTTGAATGAGTCCTCTCATGATATTCTGGGACCATTGGGTCGATACGATCACCCCTGGGAAAAACAAACAAATAAAGAAACAAATAAACACGCAACCTTGATCTTTCTTCTAGCAGAAAACTCAAACTTTCACATTTTTTAGATAGGCGGTTGAAACTTCTACAGCAGGGTTATCTGATAAGCTGAATCTTATGCTATGATTTTCATTAAGATTCTATGACTTTTAGGGGGGCGTTTTTTCCTTTTTCAAAAATCAGGCAAGTTTTCTCAGGCTCGTAACCTTTGATGAGTAAAATTAAACTTATTGAAAATTATATTTTTGCAACCAGCATAAACCCTTATTCTGTAATATATATATTGGTATTGAAATTTCATTTTTTTAGAGTTTCGGTTACTATTGAGCCGGGTCACTCCTTACTTACAGTTCGTTACCACGAACCGTTTGATAGTGTCTCTCCAAAGTTAAATTTATTGGAGCAGATATTAAATACTTTTATGACTTGGATTTAACATAGAAACATACTGATATAGCCATTTAGATAAAATAAATCTTGCACAATAAATTTTCCTTACTAGCTTCCATGATTAGGATTTTGTGGTGAAATTTTAAACTAACCATACAAAAGAAATCAGATAACCTACCTTTGGATGATCACAACTCATGAACCTAATATATTGAGTATGTGTTCTATGCAGTGTTGTATCATTAAATCATGTTGTGTATGGCCGTAGGGCCCAAATAAACTTTTTCTTTTTCTTTCTTATAATCTGAACACATTTATATAAATATCAAGCAAAACAAAAACCAACCAATACATAAAATCAATAATCTACACGAAGACTTCATAGACTGTATAAGATGAGGATCGCAAAGCGAACTTTTAAACGTTAAAGCATTAAAAAACTCACAATTTATAATTATATCTATTAAATGACATTATGTTAATATTAAACTATTAACTATTTACTATTTATAAACTATTAAACTATTAAACGTACTTATTATATTAAACTATTCTTTAATTTAAAACTATTATAAACACTTATTATTGAAAATATGTACTTTTAAAAAAAGATTGAGGGAGAGAGTGGGAGTTAATTTAGATATAATGAACGGAGGGCTATAAAGAGAGAGAGAGAAAAAAATATGATATATGAAAAAAAAAATGACGGAGGGCTATAAAGAGAGAGAGAAAAAAAATATTACCATACGACTATGACAATGTAACTAGAGGCGAAGAGGTTGGCTCCAAGCATGTCTTGAAATCTTTCATTTTTGTTTCTCCATGAGTATAACAACAGCTACAGGTTAAGTGCAGCAGCGACAATAGGTTTCTATAGTAGGATCTGCTATATAAAGACTATTGGTGAGCTTTGAATTGCGTATCCAAGATGGATATCTCAGTAGGTATTTTGCGAAACGTAAGAAAGTGGAGTGGATTTTCAATTTATCAGGATTTTTAAGAATCTTACAGAAGGGTGTACTGCAAAGGATTTGGAGGCGAGCAAAAGTGTTGTACGGCGTTGTGAGATAACGGTGATTGAATATACATATAGTACTGGGAGACCGGTGGTCTCACCAAGGCTCGCCAGCACGGCTACGCGGAAGGGTTGCATATTGTCGCTTGTCTTCTAACAAAGGCTGTTGTCAAAGTGAAGGAGCACGTTGAATTACATCAATCTCCCCTTCTCGCATTTTGATGCAAGCTTTGGTATAGTTGTTTATGTCTCACAATATTTCATACATCATTACTTAAGAAGCATTATTGCACGATGGAATGAACGGAAAATTCCATTTCTTGTAGTAGCAGCCTATCTAGAAGTGATTTGAGAGTACCTACATTTCATTTTTGCTTCCCTTTATGTGCTGCATCGTTGTGCTGCAACGAAATATTGTGCTGCATCGTTGATATAATTTTACACATGAGAAATTTATCCGGGTCTAATTTGAGGTTTTAATTTTTGGAGAACCTTTTTATTACCTAAAAATTATTGACACAGTGAAATTAGTAAAAGCTCATGATAGATATTATTTTGAATCTATACATCAATAATTGAATACAGTCATGTGGAGTTAAATTTAGGCTCAGAAATTTTTCCCATGCCTTTTGTTTAAACTGTTCGGATTCATTCATCATCTTGTATGTTTTCGCATAAAGTAATAGATACCAAAAAACTTCTATTCAAGTTCTTCTTCATTTTTAGGTCACAGGGTAGCAAATCAGTAATTATCAGTAATTATCATATCTGTAATATCATATCTGTAATAATCATATTTGTAATATCATGTAATATCATATCTGTATCATGTCTGTATCATCATATCTGTATCATATCTGTCTATATCTGTATCATATCATGTCTATATCTATATGTAATATCATATCTGTTTGGCAAATCATATCTGTTTGGCAAATTTTGGATTTGGCAAATCCAAAATTTAAATTTAAATAAGAAATTTCTGGCCGTATGTTCCAAAATCTTGTTATATTTTCGTTCATCACTACCTCAGACATTCTTTCTAGGTCATTAGGTTTAGCTGTTTGCTTTCATTCATAATCTTTCATAATTTGGCACGAAGTTATAGATACCAAAAAAACTTCTTTTTCGGCTTTTCCCCAGTAATTACACTTTGCCTTACATCGTTATATAATTTAGTAACAACCAGGCATGTTCCAAGACATATACACTCTGAAACACCTATATTGTCGACTAGCATAATTCTCGTGTTATTCTTTTGTTAAAGTTCATAGGAAGACAAATAAACAACTTAATTTAAATAAGAACTTCTGGTGTATTTCGATTCGTTCTACCTGTTTATCCTTCACCGATGCTAAAATACCACGTTCCTTCATTCCATTGTAATTTTTATTTTTATTTCAACTGCAGGTTTCGATGTACAACATTTAATTTTGCAATTCAATGTGATCTTGGTGTGTATTTTTCCACGCCATTTACTTTAGCTGTTCAGATTTTATTCATCATCTTGTATAACTTCTTGTGCGTCATGGATATCAAAACTATACAGCAACCTCTAGAAAAAATGATTTAATTTGTTTTTTAAATGTCTCTTGTTCCATCCCTTTATCTTTATGGCCTTTTGCTTTAGCTTTTGAGATCCTTCGTTCTTGTACCATCTCCCATGCGTCTTAGATACCAAAAACGGTATGGGTGTATAACTGAACTCACTTGTTACTGACTCCCAAGGAATAAACCCATGTAACTTATCTCTCGTGTGTTTGACGCCAGTTAAAACCGAACTCCTTTTAAACTAAACCCCCTTACAATTGAGCCCCTTATCTATCTGAATCGTTCAGCTGAACCCCCGTCTAACTGAGCCCCCGTGCAAATCAACACCAATTTAACTCAAAACTCCTTTAACTCAACCCCTATCTAACTCAACTCTCAAATAAATCTAGCCCTGTTTCATTAAGCTCAACCCAAGTTCTAGGATTAACTTTAGACTAGGGCTGATTTGAAGCTCAAAATTTGCTTCTTGCATGGCGCGCAGTTTTTAAGTTATATTACCCATTTACGTAACCTTAAAGCCAGAACTCTTCTAAATTGAAAGACACTTTCAGAAATGGATTTACCTTTGAAATAATGGCTCTATTATATGTGTTTTTTTTAACTATGTACTTTTCAATTTGGGTTCAATTGTGCTAAAAATTATTTTAAAAGAATCATGTGTTGGTAGTGATTATTATACTTGTAAATGACTTTAAATAATGAGTCAATGATCTTTTTATTTGTAACTAGCTGTTGGGGTGGCGCTTCGCGCCATCCCAACACCTAGTTGGTGGGGGCGCTTCGCACCCCCCAAGCCCCCCGTGCACGTACGTCGTTACGCGCTATTGTAGTTGTGGCCCAGTGTCCCACCTGTGATATATATATATATATATATATATATATATATATATATTATATATGTGTGTGTTTTTAACTACGTAAAACTTGCGAATTTAAAACGTTCTTCGCTTTCCCATTGTCTGTGCATATAAATAGATTGTCAGGTTTACCGACTCTTGAACATGCAACATATAATTGTTCATGGGAAAAACAATCCGTATTCAGATCTATACCTCATTATTCTAATGATTGCCCTTGAGCTTTGTTGATGGTGATTACTAATCGAACATTCCCTGTGTCCCTGTCGTCATTTATGTATCCCCCCTGTGACCCCCGGCGTCCCCGTTGTAGTTGTGTCCCTGTGTCTCGGTCGTCATTTATATTCCCTGTGTCCTGGTCGTCATTTGTGTCCCGGTGTCCCGGTCTGTAATTTCGTCAGTCCGCAAACATGACGTGAGTTGACAAACAACTTCATGACGGCATAATGCTATATATATATATATATACATATATATATATATATATATATATATATATATATATATATATATATATATATATAATGCTATATATATATATATATATATATATATATATATATGTACTAACTGTTGGGGTGGCGTTTCGCCACCTTCGACACCTAGTTGGTGGGGGCGCTTCGCGCCCCCTCCAATCCCCCCCGCGCGCGTAAGTCGTTACGCGCCATATTAGTTACGCGCCATTGTAGTTGCGTCCCTGTGTCCCACCTGTGAATATAGATATATATATATATATATATATATATATATATATATATATATATATATATATATATATATATATATATATATATATATATATATATATATATATGTATATTTAACTACGTAAAACTTCTTGCGAATATACAACATTCTTGGCTGTCTCATTGTCTGTGCATATAAATAGATTGTCAGGTTTACCGACTCTTGAACATGCAACATATAATTGTCCATGGGAAAAACAATCTGTATTCAGATCTATACCTCATTATTCTAATGATTGCCCTTGAGCTTTGTTGATGGTGATTGCTAATAGAATATTCCCTGTGTCCCCGTCGTCATTTATATATCCCCTTGTGCCCCCCGGCTTCCCCGTTGTTGTTGTTTCCCTGTGTTCCGGTCGTCATTTGTGTCCCGGTGTCCCAGTCTGCAATTTCTCTTTGAGTGTCACGGTCGTCATTTATATTCCCTGTGTCCCGGTCGTCATTTGTGTTCTTGTGTCCCGGTCTGTAATTTCTCTTTGAGTGTCCTGGTCGTCATTTATATTCCCTTTGTCCCGGTCGTCATTTGTGTCCTGGTGCTTTGTTGATGGTGATTGCTAATCGAACATTCCTTGTGTCCCGGTCGCTTTCTCTTTGAGTGTCCCGGTCGTCATTTATATTCCCCGTCATTTAAACTTGCGAATATACAACATTCTTTGCTGTCCCATTGTCTGTGCATATAAATAGATTGTCAGGTTTACCGACCCTTGAATATGCAACATATAATGGTCCATGGGAAAACAATCCGTATTCAGATCTATACCTCATGATTCTAATGATTGCCCTTTAGCTTTGTTGATGGTGATTGCTAATCGACCATTCCCTGTGTCGTCATCGTCATTTATATATCCCCCTGTGCCCCCCAGCGTCCCCGTTGTAGTTGTGTCCCTGTGTCCTGGTCGGCATTTATATTCCCTGTGTCCCGGTCGTCATTTGTGTCCCGGTGTCCTAGTCTGTGATTTTCTTTGAGTGTCACGGGCGTCATTTATATTAATTGTGTCCCGGTTTCCCGGTCGTCATTTGTGTCCCGGTGTCCCGGTCTGTATATACATTCGTTTTTGAATTGGTCTTTTTTTAGTTTTTAGTTTTTTACCTTTTTTTAGTTCTTTTAGTTATACCTCTTGATTCTAATGATTGCCCTTGAGCTTTGTTGATGGTGATTGCTAATCGAACATTCCCTGTGTCCCCGTCGTCATTTATATATCCCCCTGTACCCCCGGCGTCCCCGTTGTAGTTGTGTCCCTGTGTCCCGGTCGTCATTTATATTCCCTGTGTCCCGGTCGTCATTTGTATCCCGGTGTCCCGGTCTGTATATACATTCGTTTTAGAAATGGTATATGATGAAATAAATTTTTGTATTTTTCCCCTTTTTTCTTTTTAGTTTTTTTTTTGGTTTTTACTTTTTTTTTAGTTTTTTACGTTTTTTCCGTTTTCTTTTTAGTTTTTTTTTATTTTTTTTTATTTTTTTAGTTTTTTTAGTTTTTTTATTAGTTTTAGTTTTTTTCTTTTTAGTTTTTTGTAGTTTTTACCTTTTTTTAGTTTTTTTTAGTTATTTTTACTTATGTCCTGGTCGTCGTTTATACTCCCTGTGTCACGGTCGTCATTTGTGTCCCGGTGCTTTGTTGATGGTGATTGCTAATCGAACATTCCTTGTGTCCCGGTCGCTTTCTCTTTGAGTGTCCCGGTCGTCATTTATATTCTCTATGTGCCGGTGTCCCGGTCGTCATTTGTATCCCGATGTCCCGGTCTGTAATTTCGTCAGTCGAAAACATGACGTCAGTCAACACACAAACATGACGTCACTCGACAGACACACACACACACACACACACAGACAACATTAGTCTATAGGAATAATAATGCATTGCACTGCATTTCTTATTCATTTCTTTGTTAGTGGCTGGATTCATCAATTTAATATTAAAGTGATAGCCGTCGGCTCCATCCCAAAGATGATAGGATATTGTAGGGCATCGTAGCATCGATGAGTTTCAGCAATTCTTAACAACTGAGCGTTTCGCTTATGAAGAATAATATCTCGAGGTAAAAACTGATCACCGACCATAACGATTGCCACTTCGTCGATAGTTGGAGCATTGTATCTACGCACGTGTTGGCCAGGAGGCGTTTTGTCAGCGGAAATAACAATTTTATGCGTATCAGTAGGCAACAAATCGATGGCTGTTTTGAACAGACGCACTAAATTATTATTTTCGTGGAAAAGATGTTGCAATTAGGAAACGATTGTCCTTTCAACGTTGGGAGAAATTTCGCAACGTGCATTCAATTCAGAATTTCTATCACTGATGAAGTACAATTGTAAAAATTTATGATTCTCGCCTGAGAATGGTAGAAGGGACCCTGCTCTATGATAAATTTGCCCTTTTACTTTGAAAGTAGACATAAATTGATCCGGATTTCCGATTTGGGCTCCAAACGACGTCATTTGGAAACATGAGTTATATTTTCTGATTTGGGATAAAAAACGCTTAGATTCTGACGTAGTTCCAGTAAGGAAAGTCTTCAATGGCTCTGGTGGTGCAGCCAATAGAGGAAGTTTAACTTTTCCTGAGGTGCAACCCATTCCCATTGTTTCACCATTGAATTTCAAGGCCTTGAATAGGGACAAATTTTAGACATAGTCCCGATTTGAACACATCTACTCAAGCTATAATCATCGACAGGGCTTTACCTGAATGCCAGGCGATAACTTTCAGGTTGCTCTGATTCCTCGGCACGCTTTCTTTTCTTATTTTCTCTATCAGCAGCAAGCCTGATTTCTTGCTGTTCTTGTGATTCCTCAGCACGCCTTCTTTTTCACTTTCTCTTTTAGCAGCAAGTCTGGTTTCATGTTGCTCTGGTAGTTCCTCGGCATGCCTTCTTTTTCACTTTCTCTTTTAGCAGCAAGTCTGGTTTCATGTTGCTCTGGTAGTTCCTCAGCACGCCTTCTTTTTTCACTTTCTCTTTTAGCAGCAAGTCTGGTTTCGCGTTGCTCTGGTAGTTCCTCGCCACGCTTTCTGTTCTTTCTTTCTCTATCAGCCTCAAGCCTGTTTTCTTGCTGTTCTTGTGATTCCTCGGCACGCTTTCTTTTCTTACTTTCTCTATCAGCAGCAAGTTTTTTGGCTTAGACTCTTTGAGCATTTTCCTCGGCTGTTGCCATTGTAAGTTCATCAGTCATTTTACAGTTAAACATTAATAGATTTCTCCGTGAACACATGTCTTAAATACCTTTAATGACGTCACCGTCATAACAAAAATGACGACAACTAACTTCATGACGTCAGTCAACACAAAAACATGACGTCACCCGACAGACCCACACACACACAGACAACTTATTTTTATATATATAGATAGATAGATATATAGATTTTTGGGTGAAGCATGTTATGTAACAACAAAACCAGTCCGAACCACTGAAACAAGTCAATGAATGAAAATGAAGCGAGATCTGCGGTTAGAAGAAATGCGAAAAAACCTCACTAATATTCAGTTGGCATTAATTACAGAATAATAGCTTGCTTAAGTTGAAACCTGAGAAAAAGAAGTTTACACCTTTTTTTCTCAGAAGAAGGATATTTTCTCAGAAAAGAGGATATTTTCAACCATCACAACGAATCACATATGAAAATGGTGGACAGAAAAATCTGCACCCAGTAATTTCTTAAGTCAATTGAAATTTTCAATTTGCACCCTATGACTTAAAACTAAAGAATCTGGAAAAGAAGTTTTTTGGTACATTTGACTTTACGCAAAATTATATAAGATGATGAATGAATCCAAATAGCTAAAGTGAAAGGCAAAGGAAAAATGTTTCCAGAATGAAGCGAGATCTGAGGTTAAGGAACCTGTTACAACAAGCATCACAACAAATCACAAATGAAAATCATATAAAGCAAAATTTGCCGTTAGAAATTTCTTAATTCAATTGTAATTGCTGAATTGCCTTTTTTTTTACTTAAAAATAAATTAATGGCTGGAAAAGAAGTTTTTTCGTATCTATGATTTCAAGTGAAATTATACAAGATAATGAATGAATCCGAACAGCTAAAGTAAAAGACATGGGAAAAATGTCTAAGCCCTTATTTTATTCCAGATGACTGAATTCACAATTAAATTATAGAATAAAGATCGAATCTATCATGAGCTTTTGCTCATTCTACTGTGTGTCAACAATTTATAAGTTATTAAAAGGCTTCTCGAAAAATAAAAACCTCTAATTAAACCCGGATAAATTTTTCATTTGTAAAATAATGTCAACAATGCCTCGCAATACATTGTTGTAATACAACAATTCAGCACGTCGAAGAAAAAAAAATGCAAGCATTCTGTAGATAGGCTGTTGCTACAAGAAATAAAACTTGTATTTAATTATAAATGTAGAGATTAAAAATTACCCCTATAAAAAGCTTCCGTTCATTCCATTGTGCGCTAGCACTTCTTAAGTAATTATGTAGGTAGTTAAATGAGGCAGCACCTTGCTAATAGGCACCTTAAAAATAATTGTCTTTTCCTTAGTCATTTCATCTGTTCAATTTCCCTTAACCTATTGTGTTTCAACTTAATGGGGGCATCTTTTACTACCAAAAGTAGCTCCATAGTGTATACTTATGTTATGGTTATAATGGGCTATATCGAATAATGATCCATTCATTTTTGATTATTTATGACATCGCTTATGCTATATTAGATCCGCGGTTTTAATTAGATTGGCTACAACTCAGGTGGAAGCGCTTGGTTTTTGCCACTCCTGTTGCGAATAACCTTCTCACTTAGTAAAAAAAAAAGAAAAAAAATCTTTATTACTGCAGTTGGCATCAAACAGTTCGTGGTAATGAACTGTAGTAAGGAGCGACCCGGCTAAATAGTAACCAAAACTCTAAAAAATGGAATTTTGATACCAATAGCTACATCAAAAGAATCGCATTTTAATGCTGATTTTAAATATACAAGTTTCATCAAGTTTAGTCTTACCCATCAAAAGTTACGAGTCTGAAAAAACTTGCCTTATTTTAGAAAATAGGGGGAAACACCCCCTAAAAGTCATAGAAAATAAAGAAAATCACACCATCAGATTCAGCGTATCAGAGAACCCTATTGTAGGAGTTTCAAGCTCCTATCTACGAAAATGTGGAATTTTGTATTTTTTGCCAGAAGGTAGATCACGGATATGTGTTTATTTGTTTGCTTGTTTGTTTGTTTTTTGTTTTGTTTTTCCAGGGGTGATCGTATCGACCCAGTGATCCTATAATCTTGCGAGAAGGCTCATTCTAACGGCAAAGAAAAGTTCTAGTGCCCTTTTTAAGTGACCAAAAAAATTGGAGGGCACCTAGGCCCCCTCCAACGCTAATTATTTTCCCAAAGTCAACGGATAAAAATTCGGATATAGCCATTTTATTCAGCGTAGTCGAAAAACATAATAACTATGTCTTTGAGGACGACTTACTCCCCCACAGTCCCCGTGGGAGGGGCTAAAAGTTACAAACTTTGACCAGTGCTTACATATAGTAATGGTTATTGGGAAGTGTACAGCCGTTTTCAGGGGGGATTACTTGGTTGGGGGGAGGGGTTGAAAAGAGGGGGATATGCTGGGGGAACTTTCCACCGAGGAGTTTTTCATGGGAGAAGAAAATTTCCATGAAGGGAGCGCAGAATTTTCTAGCAATATTTAAAAAAAAAACAATGAAAAAATAAATATGAAAAGTTTTTTTCAACTGGAAGTAAGGAGCAGCATTAAAAATACATAAATTATTACGCATATGAGGGGCTCGCCTCCTCCTAATACCTCGCTCTTTACGCTAAAGTATTTTTAAGTGATTTCAACTATTTATTCTACGGCTTTTGTGATTCAGGGGTCATTCTTAATGAATTGGGACAAAATTTAATCTTTAGTATAAAGAGCGAGGTACTGACGAGGGGGTGAACCCCTCATATATGTAATAAAAACATGAGATTACAAAAGTTCGTTACGTAAGCTAATTTATAAGTTACGTTTATCTTTTACCAATAATAACATTAGTAAAAAATTAAAAGTTCTAGTTGCCTTTTTAAGTAACCAAAACATCGCAGGGCAACTAGGCATCCTCCACCGTTCCCTTATTTCTCAAAATCATTCGATCAAAACTGTGAGAAAACCATTTAGCCAAAAAAAAATTTGAAAATTTTGTGCTAGTTATTCCTCTATGGAGAGCCAAAATCATAACATGCATTGATTCAAAAACCTTTACTGTTTTAAAAAGCAGAGTTGAGAGAAAGAGTCAAACTTTAGCGCAAAGAGCGGGGCGTTGATGAGGAAGCAGCCCCTTTCATATGCGAAGTAATTTATGTTCGTTTTAAGTTTTAATGTCGCTCCTTACTTTCAGCTAAAAAAAACTTGTTTTTTTTTTATTTAATTACAGAATAGTAACCTAAGTAGACACCTAAGTAACAGAGGTTTATCCAACCTTAGAAGAGGTTATGGATCTGGTATTTTTTCAAAGAAGGATTGTCAAACATGTCTTTTTAATTGCTTTTTTTAAGGTCATTTCATCGAGCTAAAGATAATAGAATATTGGGAAATCGTTCCTTCGAACGGAAGTTCACAGTTCTAGTGGCTATTTTAGGAAACAAAAGACATCACAGCACAGAAAAATGCCAATTTTAGCTATTTTTGGCACTAAACTAAATTTTGGAGCAAGTAGGGGCGAAATACTCTCGGGGCAACAATTTCAAAATCTTCACGTTTCAGTGGTCATTCTCCCGCGAGGTGGCAAATTTCTATCTAAACGTGCAATGTACGTCATCCATACGAAACCATTTATACTAGCACTCGCACAATTTTGCATAGTTTCCCTGGCAGCTACTACGGCAAAGGGAGGGGGCTTATAGTTTCAGAATTGTGATTTTGGGTCCAAATTTTTCAATTTTCTGTCAGACTTCATTTATATAGACATTAATTTTTTAGGTGATAATATTTATCAACCTATCTTCCTTCATTTGGAAGAGCATTTTTTTCTTTTAATATTCAATATGGGAGCTGGAAGCAGGCGAAAGCTCCCATCTTGTTGTGGTAGGTAACAAGCATTGCAATAAAAAAGTTAATTCGCAAATAAAAGGTGTTTGACTGGGGCAATAGCTTCCCTCCCATTTAGGATAACCCCGTTTTATTGAGGGCAGCAAATACATGTATTTAAATCGCCATTGCTGAAGTATTAAAATAAAAAAACTTTAGGGTCAGAATAGGGTGTTTAGAGGTTTTTTTCAAAGTAGTCCAAAAGTCAAGCAACTATGGTTCGGGGGTTGACAAAACCCCACAGCCTCTGGTGCGAAGGATGTAAGCTACGCAAGGTGACCATTGTTAACATATAAAGTTCTCACGAAAGCTGTGGACGTGTAAACTTTTGAGGGGAGTCATTTGATTCAAAATTGACAGCTCTACTTTTCTTTTCAAGAGTTAAAAGTGACCGGAGGCAACCGACCCCTCTTCCATTGCCCTTTTTCCCAAATGCATCCAATAAAAATTTTGAGATTGCCATTTTATTCCAAATAGTCCAGAGGTCAAATACCTACACTTCCAGGGTTTCAACCCCAACAGATAGGGAAAGGGGCTAAATAAGGCAAGTTGCCCAATATTAAAATGTAAGGTTCTTATCAAAGAGCTGGTCGAACAAGCTTTGCGGTAGTAAATCAAAAGTTATGTTGCCTTTTTTTTAAGTCAAAAGTAATTAGAGGGCAACCAGCCCCCACATTCTTTTTTCACACAACACCTTCGATCGTTTCGTTGAGATAGCCATTTTGTTGTCAGAAGGCTTAATGCCCCCCACAGCTTTGGGGCAAGCATTGTAAATTATGTCATTTGTCCATTGTTCACATGTAGGATTTTTCATTAGCAAAAGGGGAAATGTTTGATTTTGAGTGTATTTAAAAGGGTTGAGAGCAATGAATTTTGGGGGATTTATTATGCTAGACCAAAAGGCACTATGTGCATCCAGTTTACCAAAAAGGAGGACCTGCAATATTTTTAGACTGGCTGAGGTTATTAAGGTGGAAATTTCGGAACATAGTAGAGGGTATCTTGGAAAGTGGTTGGAGGATTGTCAGTGCCTTCCATTCCCTTTTAAGTTGCCTTCCTTCCAAAAAAGTTCGAGCAAAATTTTCAATTAGAAATATTTTTGAAAATATTCTAAAGCTCAATTAACTATAACTATGGGATGAAATAACCGCCCGCAGCCTTGAAGAGGGATGACGAACAGAATAAAACATACTATGTGCATGCTGGTTGTCAGAAGGCGTATCGTCAATATCTAAGAAACGGCTGAGGACATTAAGATGAAAATTTCAAAGGAATGTTGAGGGGGGTGCTGAAGAGCTACCGGAGGGCAAACAAACTTCTTGTCCTTTTTAGATGCCCCCTCCCCTCAACACTGGTCATTTATTAAAAAAGTAATTTTCTTCAAAGTAATCGAAAGATCTTGTAGCTATATCTCTGGGGATGCAATACACCCCCCCCAGGGCAAGAATTGTAAAACCTGCAATTTACCCTTTCTTATATGCAGGACTTATCGTTGAGAGAAGGAGGAATGTGTGATTTTAGGTGTGTTGGGAAAGGCTATGGGTACTAAGACGAAAATTGGGGGAATGTTGAGGGGCCTGTTAAACTGAATCAAAAGATGCTATGTACATCCAGTTTATTAAGTTCATACTTTCAGGGCATGTTGAGGACACTATGTGTATCCCAGTTTTTACTGGGCGTAGTTGCAACGTCTCAAGAACTGTTGGGATTGTTCAGTTGAAAACTTTCAAAAAATACCAAATGGGGTGTTAAAGGTAAATGAAGACTCCAAATGTATTCTGATTGTCAAAATAACATATATGTAAAATCTCAGGAAGCCTATTGCCTCTTCAATGTAAGATTGCTTTGAGGGCAAAGGGTCCTTATTTTTTTTAATCCCTTCCCCCAACACTGATCAAAATCATAGAATAGACACTTTTTTTCAAAATAGTCAAAAGCTCTGATAACTGTGGCTTTGGGAATGCTGTATCCCGAATAGCCCTAGGGAAACGGTTTTAAATCAAAGTGTTTCATATTCGGAAAAGAATCCTGGATCTCCAAAAAGGCTTAAGGTACTAGGGTGAAACTTCAAGGGAATGTTGAGAGGAAAGCCGAACACAATCAAACACACTATGTGTTTGCTGTTTATCAAAAAGGAATATCAACAATATCTAAGGCATAAATACCGGTGTTGAGTTCAAGCTTTCAACCTATGTTGAGGGGATATTAAAGAGTGGTTGCAGGTCAACCAACCCCCTCCTCTTTCCCTTTAGATACCCTCTCCACTTAACACTAATCATTTTTAAGTAATTTTGTATAAAAATACTTAAAGGATCTAGTAACTACATACCCGAAGACGAAATGTCCCCCACTAAAAGGATTGTAAATTATCCAATTTCTTACATGCAAGATTTTTCATTAGGAAAAGGGGAATGTTTGACTCGTGCGTTCGTTCGAAAAGACAAGGCCTATTAAGGTAGAACATCGGGGAATGTTGAAAGGCATGTTAAACTAAATCGAAAGATACTATGTGAATCAAGTATATCGAGACGGCATATCTGCAATATCCAAGATCAGCTGAAGGTATTATAGGACATGTTGGGGGGGGGATGTTGGAAACCAGACCCCCTCCAAGGCCGTTTTAGGCTGTCCTCTCCCAAAGACATCTGGTCAAAATTTTGGAATAGTGATCTAGTTCAAAATAGTCAAAAAGTTAATTAACTATGCCTCCGGGGATGACGACCCACCTCTGGCCCTGGGACAAGTATTGCTAGCTATATAAGTTGCCCACGCAAGCTTTTGCAGGCTTATATATATATATATATATAACGAAAAGAGAAATCATCAATGCAACAGCACAAACACATTAAAAAAAAAAAAAAAGAAAAAAAAAAAAGGAAATAGAAGGAGAAAGGGAAAACTGTTTTCCTAAATTAGTGATTAATATAGACCAGCACTTAGATGAGGCCTTAACCCTACTCATCCATACAACCACATAGGTCAAACAGCATAGCCATACACAATCAACCATAAAGAACAATCCATGGACAAGCAGTCATGTCGTCAATAAGTATAAGTCGTCATTTACCAAACAATAGAAACAATATACGCAATAATGATGGATTATTTACGTGAGCCTTAGGGAAGGGGGGGGGATTGATAAAAAAAAATATGGTGCAATTCTGAGGAGAGGGAATACAGCATACGATTTCACCTTGAAAACTATTAAGAAATGAAATTAGTTGCGATATTAAGATTATAGTTGAAGAAATATCATGAAAAAATTGTCTCGACGGCTCAATGCCAAAAATGTAAGTTTTGTTATGAATCCTTCCAAAATTTTTATAATTTATACATAATTTCATATATATTGCTGTGAATTCACTTACTTCTTAGGGGTTTGAGAAAGTAGAGGTAAAAATCAGAGCTAAAATGATTGTTTTAAATTTAACTTGAAAAAGCGCAAAGATCATGATTGTTAGAGCTTAAGCAGAGAGGGAAGGGCTGTGTAATTTAAATTTGCGATTTAAGGGAAAGTCGGTCAAAATTAACTTTATAACAAAAGCAATAGACTATCGAACATCGAATAAATTAACCTAAATAAAAATTTCATAATTAAACCGTTAGGAGGGTGCAATTTGAACAAAAAAAAAACGCAAAAAATAAAAGGACGGGGAGAGGGAATATATCATACGATTTCAGCTGTAAAAATATCAAAGGGTATCAAAACAAAGTATTTTTGACTCAAAAGTACAACAAATAAATTTTCAAATGGGAATAAATCCATTTATTTAGACAGTGTAAAAAAAAAAGAAAAAAAAAACAAGTACAAAAGTCCAGGTATTTCAATCACATATACAGCAACCGTCATCAGTGGAATTCCTAAAATAATTAAATAAAAAAACAAGTTATTTTTGAACTGAAAGTAAGGAGCGACATTAAAACTTAAAACGCACATAAATTACCCCGTAGTTCGCTCTTCAACGCCCTTCTCGTTGCGCTAAAGTTTGATTCTTTATCTCAACTCAAACTTTAGCGTAAAGAGCAGGGCGTTGAAGAGGGAACATCATTATTTGAGAAAGGTTGCCCCTTCCTCAGCACTTCGCTCTTCACGGTAAGGATTTTCGGCACTTTGAAAAAGTTGCTTATTGTTTTAATTAAACGACCCTTGTGTTGCAGGAATCGTTTTTAAGCAATTGGGACAGAATTTAAACTTTAGCGTAAAAAGTGAGGCGTTGAGGAAGGGAGAACCCCCTTATATACATAACAATTTCTCTTCGTTTTAAGCTTCAATAGTACGCCTTACTTTCAGTTGAAAAAAAACTTTTTTTATGGCACTTGGTATTTAGCAAGTGACATTTAGCGATTTCTGTCCGTCTCTCTGTCTGTTGGTCAGTCTGTCGCTCCCGGTTTCGCTAGTTCAGGCACTTCCAGATATGGTAGGACGATGCAAGTTTGCAGGCGTATCAGGGATCAGACCAAACTAAATTAGAAATAGTCTCTTCCCTGATTCAACCATCTGGGGGGGGGTCGATTTAACCCCCCCCCCCCCCAGATGAGTTGAGAGGAGAAGAAACTTTGAGAAGAGAGTTGAGAAGAATTTCATTTACCGATAAAACAAAAGATTGTTCTTCTTAAGTGTTGGTTTGTTGGTCTAGGAGTATGATTCCCGCTTAGGGTGTGAGAGGTCTCAGGCTTTAACCCCGGACCACCCCAATTTTTACATGAAGAAGATCCGAAACTAGATACGTGATCTATATAGCGATAACTGAAAGTTGGCATACGTATCAGGGACCGGACCAGATTAAATTAGAAATAGTTCCTTCCTCGATTCAACCGTCTGGGGTGGGAGGGGGGTGGAAGGACGGTTCACTCGGAAAAATGAGAAAAAATAGGTATTTTTAACTTACGAACAGATTATTGGACCTTAATGAAATTTGATATTTAGAAGGACCTCGTGTCACAGAGGTCATATCTTAAATCCTGGTCAGATTCGGTGACATTGGGGGAAGTTGGAGAGTGAAACCGGAAATCTTGGAAAACGCTTAGAGCGGAGAGATCGGGATGAAACTTGGTAGGACAAACATTACAGTACCGAATAAGAAGAGACAATAGGAACACTATATTTGCAAGTTTATCTTTGTAATAATTGCCAATAAACAAAGAGTAGCATAATCGATAACTCTAGTAACGAGTCTAATTTTAGGTTCCGACCTCATCACAAGTGTCATATGAGCTCTTGGCTCTTCCAACCTCGTCAGATGTGCCTTATGAGCTCTTGGCTCGTGGTTAATTTAATTTCTGATGATTTTTTTTTAAATAGCGCCAGGAAATCTGGCTCGAGTGTACAATTTCTCCTGAAAAGTTAACCCCCTGGAAATTCCCTCTCTATGGAAAATTATCCCTGCGTAAAACCCCCCCAGTAGAAAATTTATCCTCCCCTATCCACCCAAAACATGTATGCATGCTTCCCAATAACAAATACTATAGCCTACGTAAACAATCGCACATTTTATAACCTAAAGAGCTTGTCCCAGGGATCATGGGGGGGGGGGGTTTCATGTTTTCTCCAAAGACATAGTTAATAGGCCTTTTAACTATGCTGAAGAAAATTGCTATCTCAGAATTTTGATCGGACAATTTGGGAAGAAAAAGTGGCGTGGGAGGGTAACTAGTTGACTTCTAATTTTTTGGTCACTAGCAAAATACACTCCTGGTGCTCAGCCAAAACTGAGTATGTTCACAAGAATTTGATTTTAAGTTAAGAATACCCTTACTCTTGACATGGCCAGTTCATAGACACTTTTTCTCGTTTTTTTTCTATTTTTCCTACTATCTGAGATACGATACAGTCTTTATAGGACCGACTGGTTTTTTCAGAAATAAATTAAAACAAAATATAAATGTCTCACAATTTTGTATGGAAATTCAAACTTTAATCTATCCAAACAACAAGGATTAATCGATACCGTTGTTGTAAGTCTCCTTATATGCGCTTCATGTAAGGGCTTGGACCTTTTTAAATGCTTAGATATCTAAACATTTCGTCTTATTTTCAAACATTGATATAGCGCACGGTTCACTGACTTTGAGCTTCTCCCAAAAACCGCTAATTTTTCAGATCCCACAATCGAAATTGAAAACTAAAATTGGGGCGGAGGAAATTATTTTTATTTATTTGCCTACGAAACCCATCTCGAGCCAGATAGAAACCGATATTTGAAAATGGCGAAAAAAAATTGATTTGAAATTACGAAGAAAGGACTTCCTTGCGACTCGTGGGATTGAACCGGAGAACTTATGGACTAAAGACACGGCCTCATCCACAACGCAGGCACAAGGTAATAGGATAGATGAATCTTCTAGCAGGCTGTTAACACACATTTGATAGAGCACTCATAATTGCAAGTTTGTTGTTTATTGCTGTTTTCTATTTTTTGGGGTGGGGGGGATGAATGGGCTAACAGTGATGACTAGTTTTCAAGTGAATTTGACTATGTGATTTCCTTTTTTGACTCTGTTATACTTTTCTTCTTAAAATATATCTTTTGTTTCTTACAAATTTGCGTTATGTCATCTTATCATTTCTCTTGTGTTGTAAATTCACTTTTCTCTCCTTTTTTGGTATTAGAAAATTGTCATTTTTTCTATATTTCATTACTGTCTGCTGAATGTTGCAAATTTATTAACATTGTTATTAGTGATTTTATGTCCGTTTTAAATTTTACAGCTTCGATTATTTATTCCAATTTCTGTTCACTTTAAGTTTCATTTCTACGCTTGAATTAGATTAAAAAAAAATTCAACCGAAAGTAACGAGCAGCATTAAAGCCTAAAATGAACAGAAGTGAATCTGTATATGAGAGGAATTATCCTCTCCTCAATGCTTCCCCCTTGACATGTAATTTGACAAGTAATAGCCTATATTAAAAAAGCTTATTATTCTACTTAAACGACCCTTGTCTTGGCGGAATCGTTCTTGAAGAATTTGGACAGTAAGTTAAACTTTAGAGTACTGAGTGGAGCATTAAAGTGGAGGCAATTCTCCTCATATGTGAAGTAATTCCAGTTAGGAAGGGTGTCAAAAGCACGGGATGGCTGGCCCTCATCCCTCCATTGCACTTCCTGGCTGAAGGGGGATCAGCACTGAGATTGATATCAGCACTGCCGGTTCGTACCTTAAGTCTAGTGCCGCATTCTTTTTACCTTTACCTATTTTTAATTCCTGTTAATCTATGTTTTAATGTTGCTTCTTACTCTCCGTTGGAAAAACGTTGTGTTTTTTTAATTTAATCTTGTTTTAAAACTGAATTAAGATTCCTATTCCCCCTTCTATATAGTCATGAATTAACGGAAGTAAAACAGGGTTGCATATTATCCCGATTTAAAACAGAGGTTCGATATAAATATTTCAGTAACAAGGTTATTAAAATCGACGAGGTTGTTGACGACAAGTTTGTCCAATGTAGGATCTGCAGTTTTGTGGTTTCTGCAGTTTTGCAGATCTGCGGGTTGCTCAGGCACAAGAACTTACGAGAAAGAAAATTTCGTGAATAAAATTGTTTTGAGAAGACTCTGTGCAGCGCTAAAACGGGCCGAAAACGCCCCAAATATTTTTTTCTGAAATCTGCTTAAAAATGTCACGGCATACAGACTTGACTAGCGAAATGGGGTTACACCCCTTATTAGCGTGAAAAATTCGATTTTTTCTGCTTATTTGCTTTTCTACTTATAGCGAAATGGGGTTACACCCATTATTAGCGTGAAATATTTGATTTTTTCTGCTTATTTACTTTAAAGTTATAGCCCTTGTAGACACCTAATTTAAAAGTCCATGCTCAATGCAACCTCAATTAAGACGAACAATTGAGGAAATAAATCTGGTTGTATTTATCTTTCAGTACTTAATATTGTTCTAAGATAATAATACTTAATTAATTTTAATAAATGACCTTTACATGTATTTATTTAAACAAGCAATCATAATAATATGATTTGGTAAAAACTTAAGACGAGAAAAAATAAGATTTAACAATAAATTCAAACTCAAAACAAACAGAGACTACAATCAATGAATAAATATAAAATAAACAAACAAATTAGATGAAAAGATAGCCTTCTGCTATAGAATAAAAAATGAATTATTAAACGAACAGAAAATCAACCGAAAATCAAGTCAAACTGAAAATGAAAAGAAATTGCCAGATACAGATAAAAGGCTATCCAACCGTCCCCGAACCCTTCTAAAGACCATAGCATTATTTGTGCTTTAGCGAAAACAAAATTATAGACAATTTCGCTCTCATATACTTATAACATAAGAAAACTAAAATAATTAATTTAAAAGAATTATTATAAATTTTATATTAAGCAATCAGTTCATTTCCATTAATTCTTCCAAGTGGTCTTGATTAATATGGTGATTTTATTTACTTTTCGCTGGGATTTGTCCATATACAGACATCACTTTCCAAAATTTATGTCCTTTTCAACTCAATACAGATGAAACTCAGATCGTTTAGAGGTTCTGTGAGGCAATAGGAATAAAATCACTCTTACTTGTAAGCTTTGATTATCCTCGTGATACTATTTTTGTTCCGGTTGTGAACAAAATAGTATCACGAGGTGATATGACGTTGTGATAAATAAAAAACACAATGATACAAATTCAAAAGTATAGCTCAGATGACGCTTTGGACTTTTAACGGTTGTTTATTTTTGTTTCTGTTCGTTATGGATTTCATTTATCCATTGATAATAATTTCTACTCACTTTAAATTTGAAATATTATATGTATTTATTCCTGCGTGTCTAAGGTTTTAATAAGGCTCTTTAGATTCAGAGGCATCACTCCGGAGTTGCCTGTAGTAAAGAGACATAAACCTTCATTGTGTGTTTTTCAAAAGAAACGTGTTTTTCTCTCTTACAAAAATTTATCCTGAAAATTTTCCCTAGAAACTTTGCTTTTCATAGAAAATTCCCCCTGAAGAAATCCCCCTCCTCCCTCCCCCAAAAAAGTAAATCTGTATATCCAAGATAACAAATACTATGTGCTTAAGGAGCAAATTGCGTAACTTATAGCCATTTCCCCAGGAACTTAATTCTTGTACCGTCCAAATATGTCCAAACAGTGGCTATCTCAAAATTCTAATCAGATATCTTCATGGAAAAATGGGCGCGGGAAGGGAAATAGTTGCCTTCCCCACTTCTTGGTCACTTAAAAAGGACTCTATAACTTTTGATTTGCGTTTAAATGATCCCCTTCTCGATATTATAGGACCATTGTTCGATACGATTACCTCTGGGGAAAACAAAAAATCCACACACAAAAAGAACGACAACAACAAATAAACACACATTTGTGACCTTTCTCCTGAAAAAAAATCCGAAATTACACATTATCGTAGATAGAATCTTGAAATTCCTATAGAAGGGTTTTCTGATATGTTGAATCTGATGATTTGATTTTATAAAGATCGTTTGACATTTTGGGGATGTTTCCCCTTTAAAAAAAATAAGACATATTTTTTAAGGTATAAAGCTAAGGCAGATAGTCCGATTGAGTGAGAGGCAAATCTGGCGAAAGCCTTTTTTGGGATTGCATAAAAATGATGTTATTTCATTTGTTGATGGATTAGTCTATCTATCTGGTCGAGGTGGGCACACCCCACCTAGACCTTTCTTAAATCCTGATGCTCCCCTCATGATATTTAAAGTTTGTTATGAAAAATTTTACTTGCATTCACCGGTATCTTTTCTCAGGTCGTCTTAAAGGAATATTTTATACTAAAAAAAATAATTGTCTTAATACATCATCTTTTATACAATGTATGACGTCATTGCAACCCTCTTTTTTGCTCTTTAAATGAATAAGAATTTGACAATTCTTGTATAATTTTTTTTCGAAATTAAGGCTCTGAAGATAGTAAGCCGAAAGGCGCACGATGGGTCACGACCCATCAAAATATTAACATGCCTCACCGGTGAGACCTACACTCCACGTTGGGAAACACAGGGCTAGGCAGAGCATAGAAGACGAATTTTGCTTAGGATGACAGATTTTTATAGTTTTAATCTTTCAGGTTTTTATTAGAGCTATTATAGTAAGTTTTCTTATTATTTTTGAAAAAAGATCTTTTTATTGTTCCAATTAAACAACCTGAGAGAGAGTGCTGAGGAGGAGGTATCCCCTGTCACGTACGTAATAATTTCTGTTCGTTTTAAGTTTTAATGTTGCTCCTTACTTTCGGTTGAAAAAAACTTGTTTTTTTATTTCGTTAAACTTTAGCGTAAAGAGCGAGGTGTTGCAGAGGGACAACCCCTTTCATATACGGAGTAATTTCTGTTCGTTTTAAGTTTTAATGTTGCTCCTTACTTGCAGTTAAAAAACTTTTTTTTTATTTAATCAAATAGAAAGAACCTAATAAGTGAAGATGTATCAATAGTGAGGAGAGAAGATGATGACGCTTCCGATAAGAACCACCTAAAAGGGATAGTCTCAAAATGTTTATGAAACTTTATTTTATAAACAAGAAGCCTTTTTCAGATTTTATTTGGGGGACGTTGGGGGGTCGGTAACTTTTTTTCGATTTGTTGGCACATCTGTTTTTGCTAACAGAGGAGAGAGATATAATAATAATAATAATAATTTATTACAAACCCGCTTATAAAAAAGAAACATGAAGAAGCGGAGCAAAACAAAAGAAAAGAGAAATTAAAGACGAAAACAAATCAACCGAACATAATAATCACTAAATACAAACAAATCACACTTCAACTATCAAGCAAAAAAGTCGCTGGGAAATCAAATAATAGTGCCCTGTGTTTCACGAGAGCTTGTTTTTCAAAATTCGGCATGAACTCAACAGGATCAGGTATATGATACTTTTCTAGGAGACCAGTGTTACGGAGGTAAAGTGGCAGACCAAGCAGAAACTTTAAATATTTGCAAAAGCCTGAACGGATTCGCAACATATCCGAATTCGATAGCCAATGCCAAACGGGTGAGATGTAGTGAGCAAAGGGAAGAGCGACGGCACGATACAACCTAGCAAGAATATGCTTATTAAATTTAAACTTCAGAGCTGCAAGTTTAGCATACCCAGACCGAAAACCCGACAGAACCTGGTCAACAAAAAGAGCACGCGAGCTTCTGAGGTCGCTTCCATATGTGATACCTAGGAACTTCAACTTGCGGCTTGGAAGTACTACTTGCCCTGCAACGGTAACACGGGTAGCCTCGCGACGGGCAACTTCAGACGGCGCACGCGGGGGTTCAAATACAAGAAATTCTGTTTTAGCAGGGTTAATAACCAGACCAATATTAGTATAACCTCGACTTAGGAGATCGATATTAGCTTGAAGGTTACAAAGCGATGTGCTCACCAGTAATATGTCGTCGGCGTAGCACAGTAGGCTCACATCCATACATTCAGTGTTAAAACCACCGTTAATCTTTTTTGTTACCGACGAGGTTAGTGAATTGAAGAGAACAGGGCTTAAAACCGACCCTTGACGCAGTCCCCGGTGAAGCTTAATCGGTTTCGACAGGAATTCACTACTCAACTTAACACGGATAAGGCTACTCGAATACCAGTGCCATAGGACGGCCGCTACATGTGGGTTCACACCTTGGTGCAGCAGGTTCAAAATTAACTTTGAATGAATTACCGAATCGAACGCCGCGGACACATCTACTGCACAAATTAAAAGAGTCCGTGATTGATTCTGAGCTTTCGATACTATACGCGTAAGGAGGCGATGTGCAAATGCACAACCGAGGTGGCGACGGAACCCGAATTGTCGATTGTCAATTTTACACTTGCGTAACAGCTCAGGTAACAGAAGTCTCTCTAACACTTTGCTTAATGTACTAGAAACTGTTATAGGCTATAGCTAGAGCAGAGGTTACGATTTTTTCCCTTCTTCAAGACGTTAGACACAATACCTAGGGCAAACGACTTAGGGACTGCACCAGAATCAAGGCACATTTGATATAGCAGCGTCAAGTGCTCAATGAGCAGAGGTGAGCTACAGCGGAGGTGTTCAGTCACAATTCCGTCGTGCCCGGGAGCCTTGCCCTTTCTCAGCTGCTTAATAACCTGGAGCACTTCGCCTATTGAGACGGTAAAATAGTTCCGTTGGCTCAAGAGGGACGCAAAAGCTCGTGAGAGCTCGCTATCACTTTCGGTTGTTAGTTGGGCATGTTTGATCCAAAAACTTCACTATAGTGTTTTACCCACTGCTCCTCAGGTATGTTACTAGCAGGGTTTGTCACTGGTTTAGACTGTCTAAAAGACTTCCACATAGATACAGGATTATTTGCTGCTTCTTGGGAAGCAAGTTCGGCTTCGGCAGCTTTAAGATCACTTACAGACTTATTATAAGTTTTTTTCGTGTTGCGGAACTGCTCAAACACTACACCTGACCTAGGCCTCTCGCAATCGCGCCATAATCTCAGCCAAAACTTAGCACGAGCTTTGGCTTGCCTTACTTTAGGAGAGCGACTCCAGCCAGGCTTGCTGATTCCAGGTTTAAAACGGCGAGTGGGTACAGAAGCCTGCTCAGCCGTTTTCATTGCATGTATAATCTCAGTACAATAAATGTCTAGTGCTACCAAATCACTCGAGCCATGCATCAAGAGCTGAAAGGGAACTTTTATCTTTCCGAGAATCTCATCACATGTCTGTTTATACTGGTCGGCGTTTATTTTATTCCACTCAGTCTTGGTAGCATAAATTTGGGGCTTATTCGGCCTACACGGGAAGAAGTTAGCCTTAAAGCACAAGCCAAGGTGATCACTTACTGTGTGCTCAGAGTCCACGGTGACTGGAGCACCTAGAGAGAAGTTACATAGCACATGGTCAATGTTTGTCGTTGAACCGGAATTATGGATGTACGTATATGCGTCAGTCTTTTCACAGAGATCATACCCAGCTGGGATTACTGAGAAGAAGATTTCGGAGAGCTTATTTGATGGGTTCGTTAAGTCGCACTGAAAGTCACCGCAGACTAGCACTCTTCGATTGCCCAGCCTAATAAGTAAGCGCGAGAGGCGGCCTAAAAGGGATAGTCTCAAAATGTTTATGAAACTTTATTTTATAAACAAGAAGCCTTTTTCAGATTTTATTTGGGGGACGTTGGGGGGTCGGTAACTTTTTTTCGATTTGTTAGCACATCTGTTTTTGCTAACAGAGGAGAGAGATATGTAGAGAGCATGAGATAAGAGAGAGCCTGTAAGACATTTCCAATTTAGAAATTGGTAGACTTTTCCATCTTATATACTAAAATTGGATAGTATTTTTTCTCTTTCCGTAATTTCCCGGTTACATAAGCACAACTCGACAATGCCCCCCTCTCGCTTTCATTAATTATAATTAAATGAAAACCACATCAAAAGAAAAAAATCACATGCTCTTTACGCTAAAATTTGACTTTGTGTCCAAATTCTTTAAGAGCGATTCCCGAAGCATATAGGCCGTTTAAGTGGAATAAAAAGCTATTTCAAGATTTAAAAAAATTAGCTTAAAGAAGGAGGTTAATTACTCTTTACTTTCAGTTGAAATAACTTTTTTTTTAATTTGTAAAAGGATCTTGAAAAGTAAGCCTAATTTTCAATTTTCCATTCATCTTAGGGCCAATCGGGATCGAGGATTTTTGTTCGTGGCGGTATTTTTTGGGTGGGAGGGGACAAAAAAACATTGGAAAAACACATAAAAAGAATTGGTTCATGCTCCTTTTTATTAAGTTTTTACGACTTAGAAAAACATTTCAGAGGGTTTTTAAACCCTCCACCACCCCCCTGAATACAGGCTTGAGGCTAATTTACAATGAAAATTTACTGATACCAAACATTGCTAGGTCTAATTTGAGCTAATCAGAATTTTATAGCTAGTTGGAAAATTCTACTAAGAATCAGAATAGCCCAAATTAGACCTCAGCACTAGTACCATGCATTAGCTAGGTCTAATTTGAGCTAATCAGAATTTTATAGCTAGTTGGAAAATTCTATGAAGAATCAGAATAGCCCAAATTAGACCTCAGCACTAGTACCAAGCATTAGCTAGGTCTAATTTGAGCTAATCAGAATTTTAAAGCTAGTCGGAAAATTCTATGAAAAATCTGAGTAGCCCAAATTAGACCTCGGTACTAGTACCAAGCGTTAGCTAGGTCTAATTTGAGCTAATTAGAATTTTATAGCTAGTCGGACAATTCTATGAAAAATCTGAATAGCCCAAATTAGACCTCGGCACTAGTACAGTATCATTGTGAATAGGCATTTACCATTACTTTGATGACTTCATTCATGATGAAGGAACTTATTTTAAGTGTGGAGTTTCTGTCCAAGACTGACCTCATTGCCGCGCCCTATTCAGGCAGTGCTATTAGGCTAGCCATTAATCAAATGGGTACGTTCATAACTATGACACATAGGTGTGAAATTCAATTTGAACGTTTCTATGAGTTATGCTTTGAAATTCCTAAAACAACACCTTGCCTCCGCGAACAGTAGGTGATTACACAGTTGGACGCCATGGTTTGATGATTATTTTAAATGGGAGTGATAGTGATAATAGAGGAACAGAAAATAAGCGAAAAATTAATTTGTAACGAAATTAACAGCTCTTTCAAAAATAATTTTAGGGTCTCATCTATCCCCATAGGATGGCTCAATAGTCTACAGATCCTAGGGCAAGGAAGGAAATTGATTAGACTAATTTTCCTTGTTTTAATTAATTTGAGTCATCGGAATATTTTCTTCTTTTGCTTGAAAAGAAAACGTTTTTGGAGTCGAATACTGAAAAATGAAAAAAGGAAAGAAAAAAGAAATGAAAGTAACAATAAGGATTAAAAACAACAAGACCCCAGGTCGTAAAAGTGCCGTAAATGAGTTTCTTGAAAGGGTAATGCAGTAAATAGGGTTAATTGTTAGTTTCGTGTTAAATCCGGAGTTAAACAGGGCTGTTTTCTATCCCTAATTATTTATATATTGGATATTGGATTCTGGATATTGGATTAAATACTGGGTCCATGTCAGTGGCAGGACGCGGAATCAAATGGGGAAGTAAAACTTCCCTGGGCATCCAAGATGGAAGTGTGAGCAAAATGAATGAGCTTTTAGAGGTTTCACAGGTTCAGTTCAATTAAATTCAATTCAGTTGCTAGAATAGTTTTGAAAATTAATGTTTAAAAGGGTAAGTCACTAAGGTTAGGAATAAGTGAAGATGAAAGGCTGAAGCTGGATCAAACAGTTCGTGGGGAAGAACAGTAAGCAAGGAGCGATGCGGCTTAATAGTAGCCGAAAGTGTAAGAAACACAATCTTGATAATAATAGATGCATCACAAAAAACAAATTTTGACACTCATTTAAAATATATAAAATTCATGAAGTTCAAGGTTACCCATCAAAAGTTACGAGCAAAAAGTCGATCTATAAATCTAAGGCTGTAATGCCCTTTTTAAGTGATAAAGAACATTGGAGGCAGCAAGACCCCCTCCTACCCCCTTTTTTATCTAAAATTGTCCAATCAAAATTTTGAGATAGCCATTTTCTTCAGCATTGTCGGAAAATCTAATAACTATGTTTATGAGGATGAGTGGATCTCCCACAGCCCCCGGGATAGGGCTGTAAGTTATGAACTTTGCTCGTTGCTTACATATAGTATTGGCTATTGGGAAGCATAAAGATATTTCCGGGAAGGATATTCTGGTGTGATTACTTACGTGGGAGAATCTTTCCATTGAGAAGTTTGTGGGGGAAGGAAGTTTTCCATGGGAGCCAGCATTAATTAAAAACTGTCAGAAACTAAATTTAAAAAACAAACAAGTTTTTCAACTGAAAGCAAGGAGCAACGTTTAAGATTAAAACGAACATAAATTATTACGTATATGAGGGGTTGCCACTTCCTCAGTACCTCGCTCTTTACGCTAATGTGTTTTTTTGAATTTGTAAAAATCTTATTTCATTCTTCAGTAAATAGTACAAAAAGTCAAACTTCAGCGTAAAGAGCGAGGTACGGAGGAGGGAGTAGTTCCCTCATATGCATAATAATTTCTGCTCCTTACTTTCCGTTGAAAAAACTTGTTTTATTTAATTTAATAACGAAAAGATCGATCAAGGGGACAGCTTCACTTACTTGGGTTGTATCTTAGGCAGCGCAATAGCCAATAGCGCTGCAAAAGTAAAGAGTGATTTGGGCACCATGTATTATTTATTCTTTTGGTTTTTTTTCTTACAATGGCACTTCGTATAGAGTTGTTGTAGAACCTTTGAAAGGGGCTGATTCAAAATTTTTAGTGCCCTTTTTAAGAATCAAACGGGTTTGGGGGCAACCAGTTTCTCCCAATCATTTCCCAAAACACATCTAATCAAAAGTTTGAGATACCAATTTGGTTCAGAATAGTCTGAAGGTCCATCAATTATATCTTTAGAGGCGAAACCCCCCTCCCTACAGACCTCGGGGTAAGGACCATAAGGTATACTAGTTGCCCATTATTAATATATAAGTTTTTTATAGAAGGGTGGTCATGTAAACTTCGGAGTGGGCTCATTTTGGAAATCAGAAAATTTAATGGCCTTTTTAAAAGTCAAAAGTGATCGGAGGGCAACCAGCCCTACCCCCACGTCCTCTTTTCCCCAAATATCTCTAATAGAAGTTTTGAGAAAGCGATTTTGTTCGAAACATAGTCCAAAGATCATAGGCAGCGAAATAGTTTTACCTAAGTAAAGGGCGATGTAGACACAATGTTTTTTTGTGCGTCTTTATTTCTGACCAAAGCACAACTTACAGAACGAGTTGTCGCATAAACTTTGACAGGAGCTCATTAAAATGGAAGTTTATGATACAGTCCTCATTTTAAGAGTCAAATCCTCAAACATATCCAATCAAAATTTTGAGATAGCCATTATGTTCAACATAGTTAAAAGGTCCAATAATTATGTCTTTGGGGGTAGAAGCCCTCCCCCCAAAAAAGCAAGTGCTATAGGCTTTACTAGTTACTCAGTATTAAATATAAGGTTTTTACGAAAGGGGTGGTCGTATAAGCTTTGGAGGGAGCTCACTTTATTAAAAATCAAAATATCTAGTGCCCTTTTTAAGAGTCAAAAGTGATCGAAGGGCAACTAACATCCCCCCTTTCCCATTTAATTTTTTCCTCAACCTTCAGGGTTGACACAACTCCCCAGAATTTGGGGGCAAGGGTTATAAGTTATTCCCTGGGAGTATATAAGGTTATTATGGAAATAGTGGTCATATAAGGCTTAGAGGAGGCTCATTTGTTTCGAAGCTGAAATTTTCAGTTCCCTTTTAAGAGTCAAAAGTGATAAGAGGGCAACTAGCCTCCCTTCCAGACGCCCTCTTTTGCCCAAACACACCTGATGAAAATTGTGAGATAGCAATTTTGTTCAAAATAGTCCAAAGAAAACATAACAATGCCTCCAGGGTTGGCACAAAGCCTAAAGACAAGGGTTGTAAGTTATGCCCCGGGGGGCATATGAGGTTTTTGTGGAATGTGTGGTCATGTAAACTTCGTAAGGGGCTCATTTCATTTGCAATCGAAAATTCTAGTGCTCTTCTTAGGAGTGGACAACCAGCCCTTCCCCCCCACGCTCATTATTTTCCAAAAATATCCAGTCAACACGTTGAGACAGCTTTTTTTACCATTCTTGAAAAGTCCGGTAGTTATGTCTCCGTGGATGACACCACCTACCCCAAAAAAAGCATTTCAGAGCAAGGGCTTTAAGTTAGGCAGTTTTTTATATATACTATATGTTATTGCGAATGGTGGACAGGTTTGACCTTTACTTCCCAAAACGACGAATGACACTTGGATGGGCCTTTCAGAGAATGTTTAGGGAAGTGTTGAACTAAATAAAAAGACGTTATCTGCATACAGGTTGTCAAACGGACCGACCTCATGAATTACTGAGCATAATAACTTGAAATTTTCAGGAAATGATAATAGAGATAATCACATGACTATAAAGGCTATATTTGCATGCTACTGCTACTACTACTACAACTACTACTAATATTGCTACCATAACTGCCACTGAAAATACTGCTTTTTTAGCAAGTACTACCAATGCTAAGGATATTGAAATGAACATTTGAGGAAACGCTAAGGGGAAAGTATTGAATTTGGGTATTATGTCGGAAATTTCAGACAATGCTGAAAGGGGAAGATCAATCAACCAAAAGGTAATATGTGTATCCTACTGCTCACACTACTATCACTGCTACTTTTGCTGCTACTTTTACTACTCCAACTACTACGTCAATTGCAACTGCTTGTAATGTTGAAAGTTTTAAGATGCAATGACCGTCAAAAAAGGTAAAAAGGGCACATCAGCAATGTGTTTGGAAGCACTTACCACATCAAGATGAAATTTCCGGGGTATCATGAAGGGGGTGTTTAACTGACCAAAAGGAAAAATTTACATGCTAATACTGTTATTAATACTATTATTAATATACTGTTATTAATACTGCTTCTGCTACTTTTACTACTACTACAGCACAACACTACTACTGCTACAATTTCACATACTACCACCACTACTGCTATGATACAACCATTATTAAGGCTAAGTGTATGAAGGTGAAAATTTGAGAAAACGTTGAGGGTTAATTTTAAATTAATTAAAGGACACTATGTGTATTCAGATTGGCAAAAGAGCATATCTCAAGAATGAATTTGGGTAGTAGGTTCGAACTTCCAGAGAATACTTATAGGGACAGAGTAATTGATCAAAGGGCAAAATTTACATGCTATTAGTAATGCTACTACCACCGCTATATTTACTACTGCTACTATTACTACTACTTCTTGTACTTGTACTTGAAGCCTATTCAACCCAAATCGAGGTTCATCATGGCATCCAATAGACGATGACAAGTTTTCTTCCACACATCACGATACCGCAGCTGCCGGTTCCTAGCCTTAGTGGCTTAGTCTTCTTAGCATTAATTTCCAAACCTATTCTAGCACCCCCGGAACTCGCAGAACTTCTAAAAGATCATTTATTTTGCTCACACTTTCATCTAGGATGCTTAAATCATCCGTAATAATCCAAGTCCAGGAAAGGTTTTCCTCCCTATTTGATTCCATGGTCTCCCATTTCTATTTTCATCCGTACAACAGAAATTTTTAGAAATATCCTCTGAAAATTTCACCTCCATACCCTTAAGTAGAGTTGTAATAGTAGTCAAAGCAGGAGTATAACTACTCAACTTAATACAATAAGCCATTGCTATGATATTGTCGCTTTACTCTTTTGATAACGTGTATATTCATGTATTTCTTGAATTTTTCACCTTAACACTCTTAAGCTTACAAGTAGTTGCGATAGAAGTAGTAGTCGGAAAAATAGTAATGGTAATAGTGGAACTAGGAAATATTGCAGTATCAGTAGTATTAGTAGTAGTGTGCACGTATTACCTTTTGGTCAATTGATCTTCCATTTTAAGTATTCTCTGAGAGTTGCAAGTTATTACACGAATCTACTCTTAAGATACGCTATTTTGACAATCTAAATGCACATAGTGCCTTTTGTTAGTTTGAATTTGCAATCAATATTCTCTCAAATTTTACCTTCATAGAATTGGTCTTAATAGCAATATTAAGTTTCCTCTTGATATGGCTAGTCGTTCTAAATATTGGTCATACGCCCGTATCAGAAATTTATAGATACATGGCATGTTTTGATTTATTTCAACTTTCCCCTCAAAGTTTCCTCGGATATTTTCTTGAAAATTCCAAATTAATATACTAAGTCATTCCGAAGTTACACCCTTTTGACAACCCATACAGACATAACATGTGATTTAGTTCGACACTCCCCCCAACATTTCCTGAAAGACTCATCTTAATTCCCTTCGTATTTAGGGAAAGTAGAAGTCAAACATGCAATAAACAAATGCATAACTTTTCACCTTTGCCCTGAGGTTTGGGGGGGGGGATGTCCCCAAACACATAATTACTGAAGCTTTCAAAAATGTTGAAAAAAATGAATGTCTCAAAACTTTGTTTGGATGTTTATTTTGGGAAATGATGGGTTTGGGGAGGAGTATGGCTTCTCTCAACTCATTTTGACTCTTCAAAAGGGCACTATAACTTCCAATTAAAATCAGATGAGACTCATACAGCCACCCATTCCATAAAAACCTTATATGAACCAGAGTATAGCTTAAAGCCCTTGCCGCAGGGCTCTGAAGGGGGGTGGTACCAGCCCTGTAGGTATTGTTATATGTTCTTTGGATTATTTTAAACAAAATTGACATCCCACAATTTCAATCAGATGTGTTTGTTGGGAGGGGGGCTAGTTGACCTCCATTACTATTGACCCTTATAAAGGAACTAGAACTTCAAATTTCAAGCAAATAAGCCACTTCTAAAGTTTATACAGCCATCCTTTCCATAAGAACGTTAAATGCCCCAACGGCATTACTTACAACCTTCACCCTGAGGCTCTAGTGGCATGTGCCAGCCCTAAAAGCCTTGTTATATGATGTGTGGACTATTTTGAATAAAAGGACTGTCTCAAAATTTCTATTGGATGAATCTCGGAAAAAGACGACGTTCTTGTGTGTGTGGGCCGGGGAGGATGGCTAAACTGTGACCACTTTGACTCTTAAAAAGGGTACTAAAACTTCTGATTACCAATCCAATGAGTCCTTTCAAAGTATATACGACCATCCTTTCTATAAAAATCTTATATGCTCCAGGGCATAACTTACAAGCCCTGCTCTGAGAGCTGTAGGGGGGGGGGGGTCTCTTTCTCAAAAACAAATTTTGCAGACCCTTCCACTACGATGAACAAAATTGTTAACTCCAAGTTTTGACAGGAGGTATTAAAGGAAATGATGACCGTGGAGGGGGGGGGGCGAGTTTTGTTGCTCTTAAATCACTTTGACTTTTTAAAAGGGAACTATAACTTCCGATTTCAAATCAAATGAGCCCCAAATGAAGTTTACACGATTGCCTAATCCATAAGAACATTATATGCCCTCATGGCATAACTTACAACCCTGTCCTAAGGCCACTGGGGGGGGTGTGTCAACCCTAGAGTCATTATTAAATGTTCTTTGGACTATTTTAAACAAAAATTAGGATTAATATAGCTTCACTTCTTGTAGGGTCGATATAATCGACAAGTACCAAAAGTACTTAAGCTTCCAGTATTAACTTATCGAAGCAAGTTGTCAAACAGTTCGTGGTAACGAACTGTAGTAAGGGGCGACCTGGCTCAATAGTGACCGACACTCTAAAAAAATGGAACGTTGATACCAATAGTTACATCAAAAGAATTGCATTTTAATGCTGATTTTAAATATATAAGTATCATCAAGATCAGTTATACCCATCAAAAGTTAAGAACCTGAGAAAATTTGCCTAATTTTAGGAAATAGGGAGAAACACCCCCTAAAAGTCATACAATCTTAACGAAAATCACGCCATCTGATTCAACGTATCAAAGAACCTTTTTGTAGAAGTTTCAAGCTCCTATCTACAAAAATGTGGAATTTCGCATTTTTTGCCAGAAGACAGATCACGGATGCGTGTTTATTTGTTTGTTTTTTTGTTTGTTTGGTTTTTTTCCCAGAGGTGATCGTATCGACTGAGTGGTCCTACAATGTCGCGAGAGGGCTCATTCCAACGGAAATTAAATATTTCTAGTGCCCTTTTTAAGTGACCAAAAAAATTGGAGGGCACCTAGGCCCCCTCCCACGCTCATTTTTTCCCAAAAGTCACCGGATCAAAATTCTGAGATAGCCATTTTATTCAACATAGTCAAAAAACCTAATAACTATGTCTTTAGGGACGATTTACTCCCCCACAATCCCAGTGGGAGGGGCTGCAAGTTACAAACTTTGACCTGTGTTTACATATAGTGATGGTTACTAGGAAGTGTACAGGCGTTTTCAGGGGTATTTTTTGGTTTAGGGGGGAAAGTTGGGGGGGGGTTACGTGGGGGGATATTTCCATTGAGAAACTTCTCATGGGGGAAGAGAATTTCAATGAAGGGAGCGCAGGATTTTCTAGCATTATTTGAAAAAGCGCTGAAAATAAAAATTATTACGTATATGAGGCGTTTATCTCCTCGTTATACCTCACTCCTTACGCTAACGTATTTTTAGTAATTTCAACTATTTATTCTACGGCCTTTGTGATTCAGAGGTCATTCTTAAGGAATTGGGACAAAATCTAAGCTTTAGTGTAATGAGCGAGGTATCGACGAAGGTTGATCCCCCTCATATACGCAAAAAAAACATACGAATATAGAAGGTCGTTAAGTAAGTTAATTCGTACGTTACGTATATTTTTTACCAATGAAGTTCTAGTTGCTTTTTTAAGTAATCAAAAAATTGGAGGGCAACTAGGCCTGCTCCCTTGCTCCTTTTTTTCTCAAAATCTTCCAATTAATCGCAATTAATTAATATGCAAATTTCGTTTTAATTATATATGTGCGGAGAGCCAAGATCAAAACATACATTAATTCAAAAACGCCCAGAAATTAAATAAAAAAACAAGTTTCTTTAAATGAAAGTAAGGAGCAACATTAAAACTTAAAACGAACACAAATTACTCCGTATATGAAAGGGGATTTTCCTCCTCAACGCCCCGCTCTTTACGCTAAAGTTTCTTACTGTTTTAAAAATAGAGTTAAGAGAAAGAGTCAAACTTTAGCGTAAAGAGCGGGGCGTTGAGGAGGAAAAGCCCCTTTCATATACGGAGTAATTTGTGTTCGTTTTAAATTTTAATGTTGCTCTTTACTTTCATTTTAAAAAAACTTGTTTTTTATTCAATTACTATAAAGCTATCAGTTGCTTTTATTAACATTAGAACACTATGAATAGACGCTGGTAAAAATATCAGAAAGGTACACTAGTAAGTCAAATTAGATAGCCCCTCATTCCTGATGACAACAGCGATTCGAAAATTAAACTCCATTTTTCTTGGAATTCGAATTTCATAAAATTTCTAACCCCTTAACCAAGAAGGTGTCCTACTCTAATCTTATGACCTGTCCTGACTTGAATTACCCTCTGTGTATCTAACATTAATCCAATATTTTTTTTCTGTATGAAAAATCAACTTCTTATGTTTATGGACGTCAAACTTACTTTTATGTATATCAGTCAAACTGATCAAATTATCTATGCTTACCACATTTAAAAATAGGAAAAACTGCGTAGAAACATTGTCTGTGTTTGGACTCTCTGTTTCGACTAATTTATTTGCAGAATATATGTTTCATATCATTTTCAGCTATATTTGGGATAGATTTTTGAAAAATGCATTATGATCAATATTATATAAATAATAATTCAATCAAAAACGTCTTTTAAAAATACTTTTTAATAATGTATATTTTTTAAAATCAAGTTTATTTTTTGAAAATTCATATTTCAGAATGGTTATAAATTATTCTCTAAACTTCTAACATTCATATTTAAATTTTATGATGATAACAATTTTTGAAAAGCTGAAAAGCCTGCAAAGATGGCAACTCTGATTTCAGGCTACAGCTTAAGTAATGCAAATCGGTTACAAGTAAGATAGTAAATTTTACGAAGCTTTTAAATTCCCGTCCATGTGTCTGCTCAAAATAAATACAAAGTAGAATTCCACTTGATTTCAGCTATATTTGAGGTAGATTATCAAAAAACTGAATTATGCCCAGTATATTATAAATAATAATTTAATAAGACTTTATTTAACAATACTTTATGAAAATGCATATTTTTTAAAAATAATTGATACAAGCTACAGTAAGGTATGCATGCACTGGACTGAGTACGTAAAGGCTAATTTGCCTTTTTATTTTTATATATTTTTGCTTATAGCAAAGCACTAGTCACTTTTACGACGGCATACGTGGAGGGGTAGTAATTTTGTTTGTTCACAGGGCTCTTATTTTGCTTAGTGTAGGTTATCTGATATGCCGGTTGCATATTTCCTTGTTTTGCCCACACTAGCGCTATAAGAGGGCATAATAAGGTTATATTAGCGTTTGCTATTTTCGGGCTAGTGATTGTGTCGGTTTGGGCTATACGTTCTGCCGAGCAATGACTCATGGCCCTAATTTGACCTAGCAATGTGGCAACTAAGGCTCGTGATATTATGTTTCTTTATTTAAGGTAACTGAAATCAAATGGAATTCTACCTTGTAATTAATTTGAGCAAACACAAGATCGGAAATTTTAGAAGCTTAGAAAAAAATTTATCGGCAACAGTTCGTTACCACGAACTGTTTGAACCGAAAATTTCTTAGATTTTTCTTTTCGTTGTTATTACGTAGACTATATGAAAGAGTTGCCCCCACCTCATTACGTCGCTCTTTACGCTAAAATGTTTATGAATTTGTAAAAAGCTTATTATTCTAATTAAACGGTCCTTTTGTGTCAGGAGTCATACTTAAACAATCGGAACAAAATGTCAAACATTAGCCTGAAGAGTGAGGTACTGATAAGGGGTCAACCCTCTCATATACGTAAAAATTTCTGTTCGTTTTAACGATTATTGTTGTTCCTTACTTTCAATTGGAAAGAACCTTTTTTTATATTTAATAACAACCACAAGCCGAAAACATACAATATCTTTGGTTTATTATCACATAAAAATCATAGTTAAGAAGCTACTTAAGATAATATTAACTGATAAGATTGACGAAAAAATAACCACAAACTAATTATTGTCTATATTGGCCATTGTTTAACGAAATTCTAATTTTAGCGTAAACAGCGAGGTACTGACGAGGGGGAGAAACTCCTCATATCCGTAATAGAAGGGGGTTCACCCCCTTGTAAATACCTCGGTCTTTACGCTAAAGTTCAAATTTTGCTCCAATTCTTTAAGAATGCCCCCTTAATCCGAAAAGCCTTTTAATTAAAATAAATAGCCCTTTTGAAATTACTAAAAATACTTTAGTGTAAAGAGCGAGATATTAACGAGGGGGGCGAAACTCCTCATATAGGTACTAATTTCTGTTCCTTTTAAGTTTTAATGTTGCTCCTTACATTCAGTTGAAAAAAAAATTAATTTAATTTCTGATTGTATGTTTCAAATAATGCTGGGGTATCCAGAGCCCCCTTCATAGAAATTTTGCTACCCCGTGAAATATTCTCCGTGGAAAGATCCTCCATCGTAACCCTCTCCCCCCGACCCCCCAACTAGAAAAAATCAACCTTGAAAATGTCTATATACTTCCCAATAACCAATACCACATGTAAACAATGAGCAAATTTTATAACTTAAAGACCTTTCATCTGGGGCTGTGTTGGGGGGGATGGCAGGGGTTTGTTATACTCAAAGCCCTAGATACTAGGCATTTGAACTATATTGAACAAAATGGCTATCTCAAATTTTTTATCGGACGATTTTGGGGAAAAATTTGATTTTTTTGAAAATGGCACTAGAACTTTGAATTTTTTCCTTTCGAAGGAGCCCTGTTCTAATAATATAGGACCACTGGGTTGATAAAATTACCCCTGGGGACAACAAACAAAGAAAAAAAGAATAAAATACAAATAAACACGCATCCGTGATTTTTCTTCTGGCTAAAAAATCCACGTTTTTGCAGATTAGAGCTTTAAACCTATACAATAGGGTTCTCTGATACATTGAATCTGATGATGTGATTTTCAGTAAGATCACTTGACTTTTAGGGTGTGTTTCCCCTTTTTTTGAAAATCAGGAAAACATTTTCATGCTCCTAACCTTTGATGGTTAAGACTAAACTTAATGAACTTTATACATTTGAAATCATTATAAAAAGCCAGTTCTTTTAATGTATCAATATTTCATTGGTATCAAAATCCTTTTTTTTTTAATATCGTTTTCAAGAGTTTCGGATACTATTGAGTCGGTCAATTCCTCCTTAAAGATCGTTACCACGAACTGTTTTAACCGCAATTTTCTCAGATTTTTATTTTCGTTGTTATTATGTATATGAGAGAGTTGCCTCCTCCTCATTACCTCACTCTTTACGCTAAAATATTTGTGAATTTGTAAAAAGCTTATTATTCACATTAAACGGTCCTTTTGTGTCAGGAGTCATACTTAAACAAGCGGAACAAAAGGTTAAACATTTGTAGTAAGGAGCGACCCGACTTAATAGTAATCGAAACTTCAATTTTCGTTAATATTCTATCATTTTGAAGGGGTGTTTCCCCCTATTTTCTAAAATAAGGCAATTTTTTTAGGCTCGTGACTTTTGACAGGTAAGACTAAACTTGATGAAACTTATCAAACAGTTCGTGGTAACGAACTGTAGTAAGGAGCGACCCAGCTCAATAGTAACCAAAACTCTAAAAAAAGGAATTTTGATACCAATAGCTACATCAAAAGAATCGCATTTTAATTTTGATTTTAAATATATAAATTTCATCAAGTTTAGTATTACCCATCAAAAGTTACGAGCCTAAGAAAATTTGCGTTTTTTTAGAAAATAGGGGGAAACACCCCCTAAAAGTCATAAAATCTTAACGAAAATCACACCATCAGATTCAGTGTATCAGAGAACCCTACTGTAGAAGTTTCAAGCTCCTATCTACAAAAATGTGGAATTTTGTATTTTTTGCCAGAAGGCAGACCACGGATGCGTGTTTATTTGTTTGTTTGTTTTTTTTCCCAGGGGTGATCGTATCGACCCAGTTATCCTAGAATGTTGCGAGAGGGCTCATTCTAACGGAAATGAAAAGTTCTAGTGCCCTTTTTAAGTGATCAAAAAAATTGGAGGGCTCCTAGGCCCCCTCCCACGCTAATTATTTTCCCAACGTCAACAAATCAAAATTCTGAGATAGCCATTTTATTCAACGTAGTCGAAAAACCTTATAACTATGTCTTTGGGGACGACTTACTCCCCCACCCGTGGGAGGGGCAACAAGTTACAAACTTTGACCAGTGCTTACATATAGTAATGGTTATTGGGAAGTGTGCAGGCGTTTTCAGGAGGATTTTTTGGTTGGGGGAGGGGTTGAGAAGAGGGAGATATGCTGGGGGAACTTTCCATCGAGAATTTGTCATGGGGGAAGAAAATTTCCATGAAGGGAGCGCAGGATTTACTAGAATTATTAAAAAAAAAAAAATGACAAAATAAATATGAAAAAGTTTTTTTCAGCTGGAAGTAAGGAACAGCATTAAAACTTAAAACAAACGGAAATGATTACCCATACGAGTGGCTCACCTCCTCCTAATACCTCGCTCTTTACGCTAAAGTATTTTTAGTAATTTCAACTATTTATTCTACGGCTTTTGTGATTCAAGGGTCAATCTTAATCAATTGGGACAAAATTTAAGCTTTAGTGTAAAGAGCGAGGTACTGACAAGGGGGCGAGCCCCCTCATATATGTAATAAAAACATGAGAATACCAAAATTCTTTAGGTAAGCTAATTTATAAGTTACGTAAATCTTTTACTAATAAAAAGATTCGTAAAAAATTAAAAGTTCTAGTTGCCTTTTTAATTAACCAAAAAATCGGAGGGCAACTAGGCTTCCTCCCCCGCTCTTTTTTTCTGAAAATCATTCGATCAAAATTATGAGAAAGCCATTTAGCAAAAAAAAAAATATGCAATTCGTTTTAATTATTCCTCTGTGGAGAGCCAAAATCAAAACATGCATTGATTCAAAAACATTCAGAAATTAAATTAAAAAAAACAGGTTTTTTTAACTGAAGGTAAGGAGCAACATTAAAACTTAAAACGAACAGAAATTACATCGTATATGAAAGGGGCTGCTTCCTCATCAACGCCCCGCTCTTTACGCTAAAGTTTTTTACTGTTTTAAAAAGAAAAATTGAGAGAAAGAGTCAAACTTTAGCGTAAAGAGCGGGGCGCTGATGAGGAAGCAGCCCCTTTCATATACAAAGTAATTTCTGTTCGTTTTAAGTTTTAATGTCGCCCCTTACCTTCAGTTAAAAAAAAATTGTTTTTTTTATTTAATACATTTAAAATCAGCATTAAAATGTAATTTTTTTTATGCAACTATTGGTTACATCAAAATTTTTTTATGTAACCAATAGTAATCGAACCTGGCTCAAACTCCTGACTGATAAAATTATAAAATTATAAAACCATAAATCAAAATAAAATCAAACTGAATGTTATTAATTGTTGAAAGATCATTAGTTCAAATTGGTTGTTATTTGGAGATTTTGTTGTGTCATTTCTTATAATTTTTGTCATTTTTATTTGATTTGACTATTTTCTACAAAAGTGCTTGGCATTTCATTCATGGTTGTTTTTGCTGACAGTCGATGACTTCCATATTTTTTTATTTATGAATATATGCCTTTTTTGTGTCTTTTTGTATGTGTCTTTTTTATTCTATCAAACAGTTCGTTGTAAAGGAGTGACCCGGATCAATAGGAATTTGATACCAATAAATACATCAAAAGAATCGGAGTTTTATGCTGATTTTAAATATATAAGTTTCATCAAGTTTAGTCCTACCCATCAAAAGTTACGAGCGTGAGAAAATTTGTCTTATTTTCGAAAAAGAGGGAACCACCACTAAAAGTCATAGAATCTTAATGAAAATCACACCATCACATTCAGCGTACCAAAGAACCCTACTGTAGACGTTTCAAGCTCCTATCTGCAAAATTTTGGAATTTTGTATTTTGCCAGAAGCAAGATCATGGATGTGTGTTTTTTTTAGGATTTGATCGTATCGAACCTCTGGTCCTAGGATTCTTTGAGAGGCCTCATTCAAATGGAAATTAAAAACTCTATTGCCAAGTATAAGTGACCAAAAAAATGGAGGGCAACTAAGCCCCCTCCCATGCTCATTTTTTCCCAAAGTCACCAGATAAAAATTTTCAGACAGCCATTTTGTTCATTATAGTCGAAATATTTAATAGCTATGTCTTTGATGACTAGTTATTCCCCCACAGTCCACGGGGGAAGGGCTGCAAGTTATGAACTATGCCCATTGTTTACATATAATACTGGTTATTGGTAAGTATGCTGACGTTTTCAGGGGGGATTTTTCCTGGTGGGAAGGGTCTGGGGATTGGGATACGTGTGAGGATTTTTCAATCGAACAATTTTTCATTTGAGAATATAATTTCTATGAAGGAGCCGCTGGACACTCCAGTATTATTTAAAAGCGATCAGAAATTAAATTTAGAAAAAAAAAGTTTTTTCAAAAGAAAGTAAAGAGTAACATTAAAACTTAATACGAACAGAAATTATTAGGTATATGAGGGGGTTCGTCCCCTCGTCAATACCTTGCTGTTTACATCTAAATATGTTTAATAATTTCAAAAGAGCTATTTATTCTAATTAAACAGGAGTTAAGAATTGGAACAGAATTTGAACTTTAGCGTAAATAGTGAGTTATTGACGAGGGGATGAACCCCCTTATATTATATATATGAGGAAGTTTGCCCCCTCGTCAATACCTCGCCCTTTACGCTAAAGTTCAAATTTTTTAAAGTGATTGCAAATATAAGCAATAATTTGTTCGTGTTATTTTCCGGTCAATCTCAGCATTTAATTTTACCTTAAGCAGCTTCATAATTATGATTTTTATGTGATAAAAATCAAAGATATTGTATGTCTTCGGCTTGTAGTTGTTATTAAACAAAAGTTGTTATTAAAGGTTGTTATTTATGTTTTGAGAGTTTGATTGATAATAAAGTTTCTTTTTTCTTGAGGCTAACAATTTTTGGTTTCCCTCCCCATTTTGCATAATTTTTTTTTTTTTTTTTTATCTCTTAACATTATTTTTTAAGGTTCATCCCAACCTATGTGAGTTTTGGCAATATTTTCTCTTACGGTTCTATTTCTTTTTGTTTTCATTCTATTTTTGTGTATCACTTTAGTTTATTTAATTTTGTGTAGTCCCACATTAACTCGGTTGTACTTTCATTTCTAACTAAACGTATATCACAACTCCTAAACTGATTAGGTATTAGGATTTGCTACTGAGAGACTAGGCTGTTTTCTTAAATTCTTGATTGTGCCAAAATTTGAAATCAATTACGACATTAATTGAATATACTTCGCAACATAGGAAAACCGATATTTGCCATTATATTCTACAAGCCGTAATATTATAGGTGGCACTAGGGGCTACCTGAAATTCTCTAATATTAACTCAGTAAAAGGAAGAGTCACAGAAATTACTGCAACGAATATAACGTTTCCGCATCCAAACGTCAAAAACAAAACAAAAAATCTAAAATCCTTTGCTGTAATAATATGCTGGGTGTTTTTGAAAAAAAATGGGGGTGTCAAAATTTAACGAAGTAGATTGTCTGGTTAATTTTTTACTGATAATAATTAGTCTAAAAAGCAGCGATCCCATCAGTATTGTCAATTGTGAGAGTGAGGATTGGAAGTGGTCATGCACTCTTCCTTTGGTTTTAATGCCTCTTCGGATTTTAAATAGTGCCTTTTGGGGTTAATTTTACTGAAAATTGCCTTCTTTGGTATTTACATTGAAAAATTGAAAATCACAATTTCATCCCTCCTATGTTTTAAATAAGCCCATTGCTCGCCCTGAATTTCCATGAATGGAAGTCATTAAATCCTTTTCTTCCAAAGACTTTGTCTTTTTTAGCCCATTATCATATAGACGTATTAACATTTAAAGATAGCTTGTAGGTTTTGTTGGAAGTCGGCAAAAAAAGCCACAGAAGCCTAAGCACATTTATAAAATCTGGGACTGCCCAATCAAAATAGAGTCGACTTCTCCTGTTGAGATAATTATTTTCTTGTAAAATAAAATGTTCAAGTGATTTTTTTTTTGAAATTCTCGCTGTCTCTTATGTTGTTCTGCAAAATGAAAAACAATTTTCAAAATGATATTTCCGTTGCTATGTTTTTTCTCTCTGTATATGATACCTTGCTTCATTTCACGATAAAACTAAAAAACCAACCATTTAACTCAACCATGTAAGGATCCTTGCCTCACAGAGGTTGGGGGAGCATGACGGTCCCAAGTCCGCAAATGCGGAGGGTTGGGCTGTGGGCTTGCAACCCACACCCGGGACCTTGAGGGGCAACCCTCAGGGGAAAAACAACTGCAACTGAAACGTCTACAACAGCCTCGGATACATCACCTCCCCAGATAACGACCCCTGCATGCCCCCGGAACCGATTTTTGACTGTGAAACAGAATCTAAAGATGGTTTTGTGGAACGTGAGAACGATGAACCAGATATCCAAGACAGAGCAAGTTCTCAAAGAGATGAGACAATACCTCATCGATATACTCGTTCTCAGTGAAATAAGGTGGACTGGAAATAGATTAGAGAAGTTCGGTGATGGATATGTTATGGCATTTAGTGGTCACCCTTCCGTCCACCGCGCTGGTGTAGGACTTCTGATGTCGCCACTTGCACACAAAGCAATGACAAACTGGAACCCAGTTAACGAACGTATAATGACAGCTCGCTTCGTATCAAATCACACAAAAATGACCATCATCGCATGCTACGCTCCAACTAACGAAGCTGATGAAGAGGAGAAAGATGCTTTCTATAACATGCTACACTCGGTCACCAAAGCCGTTCCCAGGCATGATGTACTCTGCGTGGTTGGCGATCTAAATGCTAAAGTTAGTGCAGACCGCCAGTACTGCCTTGAAGTTTTGGGCCCACATGGCATGGGAGAGATAAATGAAAACGGCACACTCCTAATCGATTGTGCACTAAGCAAAGATTTGATAATAGGTGGAAGTATTTTCGACCATAAAACGATTCACAAGTACACATGGGTGTCCCCCGACGGCCGAACGAAGAATCAAATCGACCATTTCCTCATGTCAAGACGTTGGAGAAGTAGCCAATGTGACGTGAGGGGTTTTCGAGGAGCGGATGTTAATTCAAATCACATCCTGATGATAGCCGAAGTAAGAATCAAACTGAAAGCTCAGAAGCGGAAAACTAACACTGCAACACACAAACAATTTGACACCGATAAGCTGAAAGATCCTGACATCCGCAAAAACTTCTGCATATCTCTACATAACGGATTTGAAGCGTTAAATCTGCTCGACGAAACCAATGACTCTGATGTTGAGAATACATGGACCTCAATCAAGAGTGTGTACCATGACGTTGCGAAGGCCAACCTTGGCTTCAAGAAAAGAAAGAAAGAAGAATGGATATCGGATGACACCTGGAAATACATCAGTAAACGCAAGGAGACCCGAACGCTTATCCTGAATACGTCGAGCCCAGAGCAAAAACCCCAATTACAGCTCCGCTACAAAGAAGAAGACAAAGCGGTGAAAAGAAATGCCAGGAAAGACAAAATAATTGTCATTGAGAGAAAAGCAGCGCTTGCAGAAGAAGCTGCAAAGAAAGGAGACTCAAAAATGGTTTATCGACTAACAAACGAGATAGTTGGAAAGAAAACAAATCGTACATCCCTTGTAAAAGATGAAAATGAGACGTTATTTCGGATCCACAGAAAGCTGACGAGACATGGGCCTCACATTTCGAGAAAGTCTTAAATAGGCCCAGACCTGATGATCCAGAAACAGTGCCGGATACGCCATTTTTACAAATTGACGTAACTGCTGACCCACCCAGCACGGAGGAAGTGACGACAGCTGTGAAAAAGCTGAAAAATGGACGTGCACCTGGAGTCGATGGGATCACGGCAGAGATGCTGAAATCGTCCCATCAAGCCTGCATATTCGTATGGACTGCTCTTCTAGTGGCCATCTGGAACAACGAAAAAGTCCCAAAAGATTGGACCAGAGGTATACCGGTCAAACTCTTCAAGAAAGGCGATGCACAAATTTGTGACAATTGGAGGGGCATCAATTTGACGTCTGTGCCTAGTAAAATACTAGCCTCAGTTATACTACAACGCCTAAGAGCAGCCCTAGACTCACATCTCAGGGAAGAGAAACATGGGTTCCAGCCTGGTAGGTCCTGCTCTGATCTTATTTTCATTCTTAGACTGATGGTGGTAGAGTCCAGAGAATGGAACAAAAAGCTGTACCTGCTCTTCATTGATTTTGAAAAGGCGTTCGATTCTGTTGACCGAGACACTTTATGGAAGATTTTGAAATATTACGGAGTACCTGACAAACTAGTCAAAATGATAATCGTACTCTATGAGGATAGTGAATGCTGTGTACGCACAGAAAATGGGGACACGCGTTTCTTCAAGATAATGTCTGGCGTCAAACAAGGGTGTGTCCTATCCCCGTTTCTGTTTGTGATTGTAAGGGACTATATTCTACGGCAGTCTTCAGGCATTGGAGTGAAGATTAGCAGCCGACAGATCTCTGATTGCTTTGAAACCAGTCTGGCGCAGTAGTAAATACCCTATGCGCTTGAAGCTCCGCCTCCTGAATAGCAATGTGATGTCCATCCTCCTCTATGCTAGTGAATGCTGGAAACTAAACACCCAGCTAGAGAAACATGTCCTAGCCTTTGAAAAAATGTGCCTTAGGAGAATCCTGAACATATCGTGGCAGGAAAAGGTCACCAACATAGAAGTTCGCCGACGAACCGGTCAGTCATTAGTTACTGACCTTCTGAAACGTAGGAGATGGACATACCTTGGCCACGTCCTCCGTATGCCAGAGGATCGACTCCCGAATACAGTATATGATTGGCGTCCCGAGGGGAGGCGAAAAAGAGGTCGACCAAGACACACCTTACGACGACAGTACGACCGAGACCTGAGAAATGCGGAGTTGTCTCTTCAACCACAGTGGGAGGACGTCACGGCTGCACCTCAGCTCCGAGATGTCTGGCAAGGTTTCGTAGACGCCCTAGTAGCCACCCCTGGCTCTGGAGGATCTAAGGTAAGGTAAGGTTGTGAACTTAGTTTTAAGAGTGGCCTAATTTTGTGAGTAATGATGCTTTACAGTCGCAAGACGAGGGTATGTGCACAAGGACACCTTTTCAAGTTTTTTTTTAATCTGTTTTATTAAACTGAGAAACTCTGCAGTGTCTCATAAACTTCTAGGCCTAATGGATTTTTCAAAATATGATTATTTAAGCCTTAGTGACATCTGTGACAGCTAAAGCATTCAAAGCATTCAAACCCATCAAACCATAATCGACAGTGACAGACAAACACAACTTAGAAACAATAGGGAAATTTTTCCAAGACAGTGGAATTCAACTCAGTGGATATTTCGACCCTACGTCCAACGGCTCTCTTCAGCACAATACCAGAAAAAATATATGTGTATATAAAAACTTACATTAAAATGTGAAAGTTAAACTAAATTGTTTAATTTTTTTTAAAACAGCCCTAGCATCCTTACTTCAATGAAGTTCAGCCTGGACTGATAAATAAAATGATGTGAGATGATAAACTCATCCAAACAAAACAGAGCAAAATAATTAAATACAAGTTTTCAGAGCTAATCTTACTTTTTTGGCAGCTTGCCTCAAAGGCCTTTTTGTAACTATTTCAACACTATTATAAATGGGTTTAGTAAAATATTTTGTTCGATCATTTATAATAAATTTGGGTATAAAGAACTTAGTGAACACTGCCCCAAGTCCATATTCGAAAAAATATTATTATTTATTTTGAGACTAATTTTGATCGATTCCCAAACCACCTGTTCTATCCCAAAATCATTGCTATTAAGTGAAGATTTTTCAAAAAAGTATCGTGTGGGAGGGATTATTAAATATATGCCAACCTAAAGCAAAATCAAAGGAGTTATTAGAACTATTAGAAATTAACGCCTCGTCTATGTCATCCTTTTGCTTGTATAGCCGTTTTTCTAGATTCTGATGGGTCCTGCAAACATAGTAATTGCCACAGTCGCAAGGTATTTGATAAACCCCTCTTTGGCGAGTAACTGGGGTTTTATCTTTACCAGAATTTCAGAAATTTGTGATTTTAAAGTTATCAGTAAAAACTACATGCAAATTATTTTTTGTGAAAACATTTTTTTTTTATTTTGTTGGGATTTTTGGAAGATAGATGATATTTGAGGGCTTATCAGGAGAAAAAAAGATTCCCTGTTGTTTCTAACTTGTGGTTGTTTGATACGGAAAGGCAGTGTGGTCTGCGTTGCTAATTTACAATTGTTTATATTATTTAATTATACATTATTTTAATTATTACATTATTTTAATTTTAATATTAATTATTATTTGATTTTTATTAATTATTTAATTATTTATTATTATCTATTATCTATTAATTATTATTTGATTATTATTTAATTTTAATTATTCATTATTTAATTATTACAATTATTTAAAAATACAACTATTTTTCGATAGACAAGTGCAACAATTGAATGCAAAAGTAGCTACTGAAACTAATAAACAAATATTAAGACTGGGTTCTATTTAGTGATTAAATAAAAAAAACAAGTTTTTTTAAATGAAACTAAGGAGCAACATTAAAACTTAAAACGAACAGAAATTACTCCGTATATGAAAGGGGCTTTTCCTCCTCAACGCCCAGTTCTTTACGCTAAAGTTTGACTCATTCTCTTAACTCTATTTTTAAAACAGTAAGAAACTTTAGCGTAAGGAGCGGGGCGTTGAGGAGGAAAAGCCCCTTTCATATACGGAGTAATTTCTGTTCGTTTTAAGTTTTGATGTTGCTCCTTACTTTCATTTAAAAAAACTTGTTTTTTTTTGTTTAATTTCTGGACGTTTTTGAATTAATACTACTACTACTACTACTACTACTAATAACTCACTGCAGCACCAAGCCGCCTGAGGCCAACACAGCCACGCACGCTCCTCCTCCAACCTAATCTATTTAAAGCCTCCCTCTTTACACCCTCCCAGGAAGTTCCCATTTCCTTTAAATCTTTATTTATGACATCCTCCCAACCCAAACAAGGACGACCTGCTTTCCGTGTAGCCCTAGACGGTTGGCCAAAAAGGACAATGTTCGGTACTCTGTCATCCTTCATCCGTAGAACGTGGCCTAGCCATCTCAACCTTTCTTTCATTATAGCCCCAGAAAGCGGGATTGAACCAAACTTTTCGTACAACCTACTGTTTGAAATACGGTCAGTCAGCCGGGTACCCAGAACAATCCGTAGGCAATTTCTCTGGAAAACATCTAGTAAATTTTGATCTGCTTTTCGGAGTGCCCATGTTTCCGAGCCATATTTGACCACAGTCATCACTCTAGCTTCCAATATTCTAATCTTGGTATGTAGACTATACTTTCTATTCTTCCAAACTTTTTTTAACTGTGAAAAAACACCCTGAGCTTTAGCTATTCTACTTTTAACATCTTCACTGCTCCCACCATCTTTACTAATAATACTACCAAGGTAACTGAAGCTCCCAACCTGAACAATCTTTTCGCTACCTAATGTCACCTGTTCATCTTCACTTGTTCCTAGCCTTAGTGACTTAGTCTTCTTAACATTAATTTTCAAGCCTATTTTAGCACCCTGAATTCGTAAAACCTCTAAAAATTCATTCATTTTGCTCACACTTTCATCTAATATGCTTAAATCATCAGCATAATCTAAGTCCAGGAGCGTTCTTCCTCCCCATTTGATTCCATGGTCTCCAATTGCCTTTCTTGTGCTCATTAAGACAAAGCCCATCAAAATGATCCATATAAAGGGGGATAGAACACAACCATGCTTAACTCCTGATTTAATACAAAACCAGTTGCTAACCTCATTCCCTACCTTAACCGCAGCAGTATTATTCTCGTACATAGCGCAAATCACTTTAATGTATTTTCTGGTATACCATATAACGATAAGACCTTTGTTAACGCTGTTTTATCAACAGAATCGAAAGCTTGCTCATAATCGATAAAACTGAGGACCAAAGGTGTTTGACAACGAAGGGACTTCTCAATTATTAACCTAAGAGTGAAAACATGGTCGACACATCCTCTACCTTTTCTAAAACCGCATTGTTCTTCCCTTAAAACTTTGTCTACATCATGTCTCAGTCTAAAAAGTATCATATTACTCAGTAATTTGCTACCTACAGAGACCAGACTAATGCCTCGATAATTACGACACTCACTCTTGTCACCTTTCTTATACAGTGGTTTAATTAAGGTTTTCCTAAAATCATTGGGTACTTCCCCTTTTTCAAAAATCATGTTCATAATCTTCAGTAGCTTATTCCTAACCTCAGAGCCACCATATTTAAGAAACTCATGAATCATACTATCAACACCAGGGGCCTTATTATTCTTTAATCCTTTTAGTACTGTCGCTAATTCTTCCTCACTAAACAAATCTTCCTTCACATCCAAGGTATCACAAACTTTTTCATTTTCATCTATATCTTTTCCTGCAACTGTTTCTCGGTTTAGCACATTCTCAAAATGTTCCATCCATCTTTCCTTATCTTTCCTTATCAACTTTTTCCTTATCACTAATTGTGGCCCCATTTCTATCTTTAACTGGGACTAGTCCGGATTGGCTACTCCCTTTCAATTTATTAACATGCCAGTATAATATTTTACTATTATGCCGTCTAGCCGCATCTTCCAGATCTTCAGCAATTTTATCCATCGCCTCCACTTCACATCTCCTTAGTTCATATTTTAATGCTTTCTCCACTTTCTTTACATTCCTTTTGTTTTCATACGACCTATCACTCCGATAATTCTTATACAAACCCCTTCTACTCTCTATTAAACCTAAAGCTTTTTCACTAATATTCCTAGTTGCTGTCTTAGCACTCTTCCCTAGGACACCATCAGCAACTTTTTTCTTGGCTCTCCGCACATAAATAATTAAAACAAATTTGCATATTAATTAATTGCAATTAATCGGAAGATTTTGAGAAAAAAGAGCGAGGGAGGAGGCCTAGTTGCCCTCCGATTTTTTGATTACTTAAAAAAGCAACAGGAACTTTTAATTTTTTACAAACGTTTTCATTGGTAAAAAATATACGTGACTTGCGAATTAACTTACGTAACGAACTTCTGTATTCGTATGTTTTTATTGCGTATATGAGGGGGTTCAACCCTCGTCGATACCTCGCTCTTTACACTAAAGCTTAAATTTTGTCCCAATTCCTTAAGAATGACCTCTGAATCACAAAGGCCGTAGAATAAATAGTTGAAATTACTAAAAATACTTCAGCGTAAAGAGTGAGGTATAACGAGGAGGTAAACCCCTCATATGCGTAATAATTTTTGTTTGTTTTAAGTTTTAATGTTGCTCCTTACTTTCAGTAGAAAAAGCTTTTCATATTTATTTTGTCATTGTTTTTTCAAATAATGCTAGAAAATTCTGCGCCCCCTTCATTGAAATTATCTTCCTCCTTGAGAAGTTTCTCCATGGAAATATCCTCCCACGTAACCCCTCCCCCTTAACTCTCCCCCCTAAACCAAAAAATTCCCCTGAAAACGTCTGTACACTTCCCAGTAACCATTACTATATGTAAAAACAGGTCAAAGTTTGTAACTTGCAGCCCCTCCCACGGGGACTGCGGGGGATTAAGTCATCCCTAAAGACATAGTTATTAGGTTTTTTGAAAATGGTGAATAAAACGGCTATCTCGGAATTTTTATCCGTTGACTTTGGGGAAAAAAATTAGCGTGGGAGGGGGCCTAGGGGCCCTCCAATTTTTTGGTCGCTTAAAAAGGGCACTAGAACTTTTAATTTCCGTTAGAAAGAGCCCTCTCACGACATTCTAGGACCACTGAGTCGATAAGATCACCCCTGGGAAAAAAACAAACAAACAAACAAACAAATAAACACGCATCCGTGATCTGTCCTCTGGCAAAAAATGCGAAACTCCACATTTTTGTATATAGGAGTTTGAAACTTCTACAATAAGGTTCTCTGATACGCTGAATCTGATGGTGTGATTTTCGTTAAAATTGTATGACTTTTAGGGGGTGTTTCTCCCAATTTCTAAAACGAGGCAAATTTTCTCAGGCTCGTAACTTTTGATGGGTATAACTGATCTTGATGAAACTTATATGTTTAAATAATATAATTTATTATAATTTATTTAATAATAAATTAATTTATTGTTCTTATATAAGACCTTGTCTTGAATATGCTTGCCCTGTCTGGCCCCCTGGGTTGACCAAATCCCAATGTTGTCCCCTCCGCAATCCCTCGCTCTTTACGCTAAAGCTTTTAATTGTTTTAAAAAGTAGAATTGTGGCAAAGAGTCAAACTTTAGCGTAAAGAGCGAGGGATTGCGGAGGGGACAACCCATTTCATATAGGCCTACGGAGTAATTTCTGTTCGTTTTAAGTTTTAATATCGCTCCTTACTTTCAGCTAAAAAAATTAGTTTTTTTATTTAATTTCTGAACGTTTTTGAATTAATGCATGTTTGGTTTTGGCTCTCCGCACATAAATTATTAAAATGAAATTTATATATTAATTCTTTTTTTGGCTAAATGGCTTTCTCTTAGTTTTGAACAGACGATTTTGAGAAATAAGGGGTGGAGAAGGAGGTCTAGTTGCCCTCCAATTTTTCGGTTACTTAAAAAGGCAACTAGAACTTTTAATTTTTAACGAATGTTTTTATTAGTAAAAATATACGTAACTTAAGAATTAACTTACGTAACAAACTTTCATAATCTTATATTTTTATTATGTATACGAGGGGGTTTGTACCCTCGTTAATACCTCGCTCTTTACACTAAATCGTAAGTTTTGTCCCAATTCTTTAAGAATGACTCCTGAATCAGAAAGGCCGTAGAATAAATAGTTGAAATTAATAAAAATACTTTAGCATAAAGAGCGAGGTATTTATCTCCTCCTAAATACCTCGCTTTTCATGCTAAAGTATTTTTAGAACCCCTCATATGCGTAATAATCTCTGTTCGTTTTAAGTTTCAATGCTACTCCTTCCTTTCATTTGAAAAAACGTTTTCATGTTTATTTTTCATTGTTTTCCTATAGTAATGCTAGAAAATCCTGCGCCCTTTTCATTGAATTCTTCTTCCCCCATGACAGATTCTTCCAAGGAAAGATCCTCCAACATAGCCCCCTCCCCCCAGCACCCCAAACAAAATAAAATCCCCCCTGAAAACGTCTGTACACTTCCCAATAACCATTACTATATGTACACACTGGTCAAAGTTTGTAACTTGCAGCCCCTCCCCCAGGGATTTTGGGGGATTAAGTCATTCCCAAAGACATAGTTATTATGGTTTTCGACTATGTTGAACAAAATGGCTATCTTAAAATTTTGATCCGTTGACTTTGGGAAAAAATGAGCGAGGGAGGGGGCCTAGATGCCCTCCAATTTTTTTGGTCACTTAAAAAGGGCACTAGAACTTTTCATTTCCGTTAGAATGAGCCCTCTTGCGATATTCTAGGACCACTTGGTCGGTACGATGACCCCTGGGGGGAAAAAACAACAAAAAATCAAAAAAAAAAAACAAACAAATAAACACGCACCCGTGATTTGTCTTCTGGCAAAAAATACAAAATTCCACATTTTTGTAGATAGGAGCTTGAAACAGTAGGGTTCACTGATACGCTGAATCTGATGGTGTCATTTTCGTTAAGATTCTACGACTTTTAGGGGGTGTTTCCCCCTATTTTCTTAAATAATGCAAATTTCTCAGGCTCGTAACTTTTGATGGGTAAGACTAAACTTGATGAAACTTATATATTTAAAATCAGCATTAAAATGCAATTCTTTTGATGTAGCTATTGATATCAAAATTCAATTTTTTAGAGTTTTGGTTACTATTGAGCCGGGTCGCTCCTTACTACAGTTCGTTACCACGAACTGTTTGATAATGTGAAAATAATCCGGTTAGTTTATATGTTGTAACCTTGAAAACTAGTTCAGTATTAGTTCAGTATTCCAATTTTTAGTAAATACAGTTAGTTCAATGAATGAACCTTTTTAGCTTGTAAAATGTTAGCTTTTATCACACAGTCTTGGCTGAACTTTGCTTTAAGAAGTAATGATGTCAAGGCTATTTAAAAAAAAGTGGATTTTTAGCCGAGAGCTTTTATTGTAAGTGTTTTATTGTTAATTATTTTATTTGCTGAAGACGGCCCTCAGAATTAGGGCCGAAATATTCAAATAGGTTTTGTTGGTTCACTATCTTGGGAAAGAAGTCCTCCTTATTCTCTCTTCTGTGGTTGTAACATAAAGAATTATGCTAAGAAAACAGTTCTTAATCAGTAATAGGCAGAATATTTACAGTTAACACATTTTCAGGGGGAAAATCTTTATCTCCGCCTCTTTCCTTGTTTTTCTAAGAAATTCATGAATTTCTTTGAACCTATATGTTTATAGAGCATATAACCCCACCCCCGTAATGTGCAAATATACACCCAGAATTGCATTCTGAATCTCAATATAAAATTTGTTTGCATCACTAATGAACTTTACCCCCATATATCCATATGGTGGATACCCGGGGAGCGGTAGCAAATCCCATATTATATAGGAGCTTGTTTTAAGTTGCAATGCTGCTTCTTAATTTTGTTTGAGAAAAAATGATATTTAAAATTTAATTTTACTATTTGTCCTTATAAATTATCTTTTTACTATCTAAACATGATAAGAACTTCCGTTTTAGACACTCCTGTTTATTTGCTAAAGCATAAAGTTTAATAAGTTTTATAAATTAAGAACTGAAAAGTATGCCCGAAGAAGGTGATTCCTTTAGGTCTGCCTGAAATGCCAAAATATTTTCTTTTTCAATTTTTTATGCATAAATTTTCTTAGGGGCTTTTTTCCTGGTGTTTATACTTTATTTGAAAATTCGAAAAGTATCGTTTACAATGTTTACTGTTTACAATGTAATTGTTTACAGTGTAGTTTGAAATTTGAAAAATTATTTTGAAAAAAAACAACAAAGTTCCTCCTAAATTGCAAGAAATACATATCCCACCGGCTACATTTTTGCTAATTCGCATTAATAAGGATTCATTTGAAAAATGTTGCTTTGGTAACCAAAAAGTCATATAAATGGCAAAAAATGAGTATCTTGCCATCACTAACTCTTATGATTGTTTTCGGCTTACTTCATACTAACCCCAAAAATGTGATCTCAATAAATTTTCAAGATTCTGAGGTTTCAAGTTTTATTCAAATTCAACTCGTAATTTCCTATATTTCTTATATACCTTCCTTTTTTGTGCTTGCTACACGTGGCTAAAGTTTCAAGTACCAGTTGGCTACGTATATTGAACTCTGAAATGCTTTCAGTAAAACGCTACGTGATCTGAAAGACAAAATCATACTATTCCTTAAGAAGAAACATTTAAGCTACATTTTTCCTTTTAGCATAATTTTCTATGTTCCTTCGAATGGTCTTCATGGAGACCCTTTGTTGCTTAACAACAAAAATTCGGTTTTATCCTAATCAACACGTTAGCACTTTTCCTGAGAGCGACTTTTAACAAAATTAAATATAAAAAAAAACAAGCCTTTTTAACGGAATGTAAGGAGCGACATTAAAACTTAAAACTTATTAAAACTTAAAACCTATTAAAACTTAAACAGAAATTACTTCGTATATGAAAGGGGCTGCTTCCTCATCAACGCCCCGCTCTTTACGCTAAAGTTTGACTCTTTCTCTTGACTCTACTTTTTTAAAACAGTAAAAAACTTTAGAGTAAAGAGCGGGGCGTTGATGAGGAAGCAGCCCCTTTCATATACGAAGTAATTTCTGTTCATTTTAAGTTTTAATGTCGCTCCTTACTTTCCGTTAAAAACCTGTTTTTTTTATTTAATTTCTGAAAGTTTTTGAATCAATGCATGTTTTGATTTTAGCTCTCCGCAGATGAATAATTAAAACGAAATTTGCCTATTTATTTTTTTGGCTAAATGGCTTTCTCATAGTTTTGATCGAATGATTTTGAGAAAAAAAGGAGTGGGGGAGGAGGCCTAGTTGCCCTCCAATTTTTTGGTTACTTAAAAAGGCAACTAGAACTTTTAATTTTTTACGAATGTTTTTATAAGATATACATAACTTATAAATTAGGTTACGTAACGAACTTCTCTATTCTCATGTTTTTTTACGTATATTAAGGGGTTCACCCCCTCGTCAGTACCTCGCTCTTTACACTAAAGCTTAAATATTTTCTCAATTTCTTAAGAATGACCCCTGAACCACAAAAGCCGTAGAATAAATAGTTGAAATTACTAAAAATGATTTAGCATAAAGGGCGAGATATTAGGAGGAGGTGAGCCCATCATATACGTAATAATTTCTGTTCGTTTTAAGTTTTAATGCTTCTCCTTACTTTCAGTTGAAAAAACTTTTTCATATTTATTTATTCATTGTTTTTTTAATAGTGCTAGAAAATCCTGCGCTCCATTCATGAAAATTTTCTTCCCCCATGACAAATTCCTCCAAGGGAAGTTCCTCCTAACATATCTTCCTCTTATCGATCCCGATCCCCCCACAACCTAAAAATCCCCCTGAAAACGTCTGTACACTTCTAAATAACCATTACTATATGTAAGCACTGGTCAAAGTTTGGAACTTGTGGCCCCTCCCACGGGGACTGTGGGGAGTAAGTCATCCCCAAAGACATAGTTATAAGGTTTTATGACTATGCTGAATAAAATAGTTATCTCAGAATTTTGATTTGGTGACTTTGGGAAAATAATTAGCGTGAGAGGGGGCCTAGGTGCCCTCCAATTTTTTCGGTCACTTAAAAAGGGCACTAGAACTTTTCATTTCCCTTAGAATGAGTCCTCTCGTAAGATTCTAGGACCACTGGGTCGATACGATCACCCCTGGGGAAAAAAACAAATAAACACGCATCCGTGATCTGTCTTCTGGCAAAAAATACAAAATTCTACATTTTTGTAGATAGGAGCTTGAAACTTCTACAAAAGGTCTAATACGCTGAATCTGATGATATGATTTTCGTTATGATTCTATGACTTTTAGGGGTTGTTTCTTCCTATTTTCTAAAATAAGGCAAATTTTCTCAGGCTCGTAACTTTTGATGGGTAAGACTAAACATGATTAAACTTATATATTTAAATTCAGCATTAAATTGCGATTCTTTTATTGTAGCTATTGATATCAAAATTCCATTTTTTTGAGTTTTGGTTACTATTGAGCCGGGTCGCTCCTTACTACAGTTTGTTACCACGAACTGTTTGAAAAAAATTTCACTTAATAAAAAAAGAAAAAAATACCAAGTTCTATATTTCCATTTTTGAAACAACTAAAACTATTTCAGTGCCAGCCGAAGCGTGCTGAAAATATCAGATGACTGGATAATATTGCCAGTAAAATATCATAGACTCAGTAAAGAAGACTGTGTCTTTATTTATTATTAAATAAAAAAACAAGTTTTTTTAAATGAAAGTAAGGAGCGACATCAAAACTTAAAACGAACAGAAATTACTCCGTATATGAAAGGGGCTTTTCCTCCTCAACGCCCCGCACTTTACGCTTAAGTTTGACTCTTTCTTTTAACTCTACTTCTTAAAACAGTAAAAAATTTCTCTTCTATATATGGATTCTTATTGTCGCTTGTCTTCTAACCGCAGAAAATTTGAGCCTTTTTTTGATGGCATGACGTCACCACAAGTTTCATACAGCCCCCGTGTGAAAATATGAATTCTTTCTTAAAGTCCTGACCTATTTAGATCGTTTTTATGGCAAGTCACCGCTGTTGTTTATATTCGTAGATTTCGTTATCTAGTTTCCAACCGCAAATAACTGTTCAAAATTTCGTTTACAAATCAATGTGATTCTCACTGTGATTTGTTCCATGCCTTTTTTTACCTGTTTCGATTCTCACTTTCACTAGTTTTCTAATCATATTTATCCGTCCTTTATTTTCGTCAGTCTTAAACATTTAAACATTTTAAGTGACCTTAAACTACAATTAGCTCCTTTGTAAATTACGTTGTTTCTTTTCGTTACTGGACCTTTAACTTTTGTCTTATGAAAAATATAACATCAAACCTTTGTTTTTGGGCAGAAAAAAACTCTAATAATAAACTCTAATGTCGTTATTTCATTGCTTGGAGCTTTCATAAAATGTTGAACGTCAACTTTTGCCCCCTAGTCTTATGCCGTTATGAAATATAGATCGCAGAGCATAGATTGCATTGCTGACAATATCCATGTCAAAATCCCGAACCCCAATTACCATAACTTTCATATTTAGTTTAGACATGTCTTGACTCCACTGTCCCTCATCTTCTAACCCCATTTTTCTTTCTTCTTCATTTTGAATTTTCATTGCTTCAGACAATTTGCCAATACCCTTTACTTAGCTGCCCTTTTTAGTCAAGTTTTAAATGACGGTCTAGGTTTTCTGTGCATGAAAATGTTTAAATTTTTCCAAGTAAGTGTGAAAATGTCATTGCAATACTGCAGTGATGTACAATAAAATATCGTCACCGACATGAATCTTTTTTCCAAAATTAAGACAATTAATGAGATCTCAAACTTCTGATCAAGATCACTTTTTTGGCAAGAATATCAGAGTATACAAATATTTCTGAAAAAACACGGAACCGTTTTCGAGAAAAAATAAATAAATATAGAGTTATTACTCGTTTATAAGATTGCGTTCCTGTATTTTTCCTTGAAATCCTAAAATCATTTTGGTCGGAAAAAAAGACAATCTAGAGCAGCATACATGCTCAAGCCATACCGTAATTGTACAAAACTTGCTGATGTCTAAAGTAATTTTTAAGTCTCCATATGAATAGACTAAAAATAAATTCACTAATTAAAATACCGGTTCTGTTGAATACATTTGCTTTTCATTTATGTTTGCCCGAACACTGTTCCTTTCAGCAGCCTTTTTATCTCTATTCAATTTGCAGCTCGTATATTTTAGGATACTATCTCTATTTCTTCTCTAGTGCGGTTTTCTTGAAGTATATGTTTTGGTTGTTCAGCTCAGACATGCATGTTTTGATTTTGGCTCTCCGCAACGAAATTTGCATATTTTTTTTTGGCTAAATGGCTTTCTCATAATTTTGATCGAATGATTTCGAGAAAAAAGAGCGGGGGAGGAAGCCTAGTTGCCCTCCAATTTTTTGGTTAATTAAAAAGGCAACTAGAACTTTTAATTGTTTACGAATCTTTTTATTTGTAAAAGATATACGTAAGTTATAAATTAGCTTACGTAAAGAATTTTTGTATTCTCATGTTTTTAGTAAATATATGAGGGGGTTTGACCCCTCGTCAGTACCTCGTTCTTTACACTAAAGCTTAACTTTTGTCCCAATTCATTAAGAATGACCCCTGAATCGCAAAAGCCGTAGAATAAATAGTTGAAATTACTAAAAATACTTTAGCGCATAGAGCGGGGTATTAGGAAGAAGTGAGCCCCTCATGTGGGTAATAATTTCTGTTCGTTTAAGTTTTAATGCTGCTCCTTACTTCCAGCTGAAAAAAAACTTTTTCATGTTTATTTTTTCATTGTTTTTTTAAATAATGCTAGTAAATCCTGCGCTTCCTTCATGGGAATTTTCTTCCACTATGACAAATTCATCGACGGAAAGTTCCCCCAGCCTATCCCCCTCTTCTCAACCCCCCCCCCCCCCCAACCAAAAAATCCTCCTGAAAACGCCTGTACACTTCCCAATAACCATTACTATATGTAAGCACTGGTCAAAGTTTGTAACTTGTAGCCCCTCCCACTGGGACTGTGGGGGAGTAAGTCGTCCCCAAAGACATAGTTATAAGGTTTTTCGACTACGCTGAATAAAATGGCAATCTCAGAATTTTGATTTGTTGACTTTGGGAAAATAATTAGCGTGGGAGGGGGCCTAGAGGCCCTCCAATTTTTTTGGTCACTTAAAAAGGGCACTAGAACTTTTCATTTTCGTTAGAATGAGCCCTCTCGCAAGATTCTAGGATCACAGATAACAACAGCCAGACACTCACTCAGAAAATAGGTGAGTCACCACTTTACAAATCTTGCGATTATCTACAAATTGACATTTTCAGAGTAAATCACTTATTTTAGTGTTTTTTTCAACTCTATTATTTCAACTCCTCCTCCAAAATTTCAGGCCTTCTTACCCCTACCCCCCAAAAAAATTATGTGCCTTTTGCAGTCCTCTCCCTTTTGCATCTCCTTTCCCTTGCAGTAAGAGTCGATTTTGGATTTTGCAGTTACTATTGCTCCTATACTGAAAATACTTTCTTCATAAATATATGTAATACATTAAATATGTGAATATTTATTGTAAAGTTAAATAATAAATTAGACAATAAGAGCATATATTTTTGGCGGTAAATGTCTGTTCGGGTAGTGCCTACTTGGTGTCAAGTCTTCTTTAAACTTTGTTAAAGGACCTGTAGGCACTGACTTCATTGATGGCAAATGTGGAATGAACTGAACCCCTCGTAAGTCTGGATTTCCTGAAAAAACAACGACATTGCCACTTCTTGGCCTGTATGCAATTGGAACACTTGCTGCGTTTATTACTCCAAGAATTTTGCTTTTTCCTGGTGGTTTCTTAGCCGCAAGTCGTGAAAGAGCGTCTGAAAAAATAAAGCAGATTAGTTAAATAGTTCGTGGTAGCGAACTGCAGTAAGGAGCGACCCGGCTCAATAGAAACCGAAACTCTAAAAAATGGAATTTTGATACCAATAGGTACATCAAAAGAATTATATTTTTACGCTAGTTCTAAATATATAAGTTTCATCAAGTTTAGTTTTACCCATCAAAAGTTACGAACCTGAGAAAATTTGCCTTATTTTGGAAAATAGGGGAAACACCCCCTAAAAATCATAAAAAACAAGTAATATATTTCATATTTTTTTTTTGCTTTTTCCTGGTGGTTTCTTAGGCGCAAGTCGTGAAAGAGCATTTAAATAAAAATTTACTCTCTCTCTCTCTCTCTCTTATAATACTAATCTTATCAACCGTTGGTTGGATATTTATTCATTCAGTTTTGCTATGTGTTAATGTGCTTTCTATTCAGTTTTCTAAAAATTTTGGTGTTAAGCCATTGTGTATTTTGTAAGGCAATCGCTTTAACTCCTTTTCAATTTATTGGTCTTTGTTTCTGCTGTTGGTTTTTTGTCCTTTTTTTGATTCTGATGTGGGAATTCGGATAAAAAAAAATTTCGAAATAAATATCTTGTCTTCTCAGCTTGAAACCTTTGGAAATAGTGCCATACGGAATTATGAGGCATATTCCCTTTCGCTGAACAATTTACAAAAAATATTTCCCTAAACGAAACCCTCCAAGTTACACAAATGATAGCCTAAGACAGACCTTGTTCACCAAATGACAAACTCGTTTATGCTTAGTTTGATTGGCTCTGTTCAGCTATTAAATAAATAAAAAAACAAGTTTTTTTTAACTGAAAGCAAGGAGCAACATTAAAACTTAAAATAAATAAAAATTACTCCGTGTATGAAAGGGGCTGTTCCCTCCTCAACCCCCTGCTCTTTACTCTAAAGTTTGACTTTTTCTCTCAACTCAACTTTTTAAAAAAGTAAAAAACTTTAGCGGAAAGAGCGGGGCGTTGAGGAGGGAACAGCCCCTTTCATATACGGAGTAATTTCTGTTCGTTTTAAGTTTTAATGTCACTCCTTACTTTCAGTTAAAAAAACGTGTTTTTTTATTTAATTCTTGAACGTTTTTGAATTAATGCATGGTTTGATTTTGGCTCTCCATACATGAATAATTAAAGCGAAACTTGCATATTAATTTATTTGTTTGGCTAAATGGCTTTCTCATAGTTCTGATCGGACGATTTTGAGAAAAAAAGAGCGGGAGAGTAGGCCTAGTTACCCTCCAATTTTTTTGTTATTAAAAAAGCAACTGGAACTTTTAATTTTTTACGGACGTTTTTATTAGTAAAAATATACGTAACTTACGAATTAACTTAGGTAACTAACTTCTATATTCGTATGTTTTCATTACGTATATGAGGGGGTTCACCCCCTCGTCAATACATCGCTCTTTACACTAAAGCTTAAATTTTGTCCCAATTCCTTGAGAATGACCCCTGAACCACAAAGACCGTAGAATAAATAGTTGAAATTAATAAAATTACTTTAGCGTAAAGAGCGAGGTATTAGGAGGAGGTGAACCCCTAATATGTGCAATAATTTCTGTTTGTTTTAAGTTTTAATGCTGCTCCTTACTTTCAGTTGAAAAAACTTTTTCATATTTATTTTTTCATTGTTTTAAAAAAAAATACTAAGAAATCCTGCGCCCCCTTCATGGAAATTCTCTTCCCCCATGACAAATTCCCCCCACATAACCCTCTCCTCAGCCCCTCTTCTACAACCAAAAAAATTCCCCTGAAAGCGTCTATACACTTCCCAGTAGCAATTACTATATGTAAATACAGGTCAAAGTTTGTAATTTGCCGCCCCTGCCACGGGGACTCTGGGGGAATAAGTCGTTCTCAGAGACATAGTTATTACGTTTTTGGACTCTGCTGAATATAATGGCTATCTCAGAATTTCGATCCGGTGACTTTGGGAAAAAATGAACGTGGGAGGGGGCCTTGGTGCCCTCCAATTTTTTGGTCACTTAAAAATGCCACTAGTACTTTTAATTTCCGTTAGAATGAGCCCTTTCGCGACATTCTAGGACCATTGGGTCGATACTATCACCCCTGGGGAAAAAAACAACAAATAAACACACATTATTATTTTGGACAAGGGGACAAGCCAGCAGTCCCAAATTGTCAGTGCCAAATGAGTTGCAACCAACAAGGAACAATAGCCAAACACCAAAGTTTCCATGAAATTATTTTGCGAAATTATTTTGAAAGTTTCCAATTATTTTGCCACAGACAGAGGTTTGTATTTTGGCAGAATTATCATTTATACTCGTTAGCATAAGTTCTGTCAAATCTTTAGCATTAGCATAAGGTTCTGTCAAATCTTAGTTGACGCATATTATGCGTCAACTAAGTTTAAATCAACAGTTTAAATAACTGTTTTTTTCTGATTTTAAATGACTGTTTAAGGTCAATCTCCTAGGTTGAAAGCTAATTCTATTAAGATAGCATTGAAATACGTACCGAGATTTCCTCCTTTCTCATTGGCTTAATTGCTCTCTTGAGGGTTGTACCAGAATATTTAAACTCTGTTGACTTAATTGAGATATTACGACCGGATTTAAAGGGAATTTAAATTTTTCACATGTCTAATTGGTAACAGCTGACCATTGGAATTTGGTTGGTTACAAGTCAGATAACGGTTTAGCATTTGAATTTTCACAATGGGCAGAAAAAAAAACGAGAACAAATAAGGGACAGGAAAACCTGAGACATTGGTAAGTTCTATCTCAACGTTATAGTAGAATATATTACTTTTATTCATGGACAAGTTACATTTTCAAACAGTTCGTGGTAACAAACTGCAGTAAGGAGCTACCAGGCTCAATAGTAACCAAAACTCTAAAAACCGAAGTTTTGGTACAAATAGTTACATCAAAAGAATTGCATTTTAATGCTAATTTTAAATATATAAGTTTCATCAAGTTTAGTCTTACCGGTCAAAGGTTACGAGCCTGAGAAACTGTGCCTTATTTTAGAAAATAGGTGGAAATACCCTCTAAAAGTCACTGAATCTTAACAAAATTACACCATCAGAGTCAGCGTATCCGACAACCCTACTGTAGAAGTTTCAAGCCCCTATCATAAAAAAGGTGGAATTTTGTATTTTTGCCAGAAGACAGATAACGGCTACGTACTTTTTAGTTTTTTTTGTTGTTGTTTTTTCCTCAGGGGTGATCGTATCGACCTAGTTGTCCTAGTATGTCGCAAGAGGGTTCATTCTAACGTAAATTAAAAGTTCTAGTGTCCTTTTTAAGTGCCCAAAAAATTGGAGGGCACCGAGGCCCCCTCCAACGCACATTTTTCTCCAAGGTCACCGGATCAAAATTTTGAGATAGCCATTCTGTTTAATTTAGTCAAAAACCTAATAACTATGTCTTTGGGGATGACTAAATCTACCACAGCTCCCGGAGGAGGGGTGGCAACTTATAAGCTTTGACCATTGTTTACACATAGTAGTTGTTAATTATGAATCGTACAGACGTTTTCAGGGGGACTTTTTGTGTTGGGGTTAGGGTGGGTCGGGGGGGGGGCAGGTTACGTGGGAGGATCTTTCCATGGAGCAATTTTTCATAAGGGAAGATAATTTCCATGAAGGGGTCGCAGGACTTTCTAGCATCATTTAAAAAAAGGCAATGAGAATTTTTTTTTCAACTGGAAGTAATGATAAACATTAAAACTTAAAAACGAACATAAAATATTACTTATATAAGGGGGTTCGTCTCTTCCACAATACTTTGCTCTTTACGCTAAAGTATTTTTAGTAACTCTAACTAGTTATTCTATGGCCTTTGTGATTCAACGGTCATTCTGAAAGATTTGGGACAAAATTCAAGCTTTAGTGTAAAGAACGAGGTATTGACGAGGGGGCAAACCCCCTCATATACGTAATAAAAATACACAAATATATAAGTTCGTTACATAAGTTAATTCGTAAGGTACGTATGTTTGTTACTAACAAAAACGTTTGTAAAAAAAATAAAACAAATCTAGTTGTCTTTTTAAGCAACCAAAAATTGGGAGGTAACTAGGCCTCCTCTCCCACCCCCCTTTTTTTAGCGAAGTCGTCCGATCAAAACTATGAGAAAGCCATTTAGCTTGTAATTAACATAAAAATTGCTTCTCCAGACTAAACATCCGTATGATATATGGGTAGATTATTGCAAAATATATCGTGCGAAGAATACTTTCTGCCAGAATATGCTTCAATCTTTTGAGGATGCCAACTCCACGTGCAACTTTGGTGGAGATAATGTCGCTATGATGCTTCTACGATAGATTAGAAGCATTATGGAAACCGAGGTACCGCAGTGAAATAACTTGTAAAATAGGCTTTTCACCAAATAGAACTTTACTACTTACATCAACAGAATCACCCACTCTACAGAATGTCAGTAAAAAATTTTCTTTACATTCATACACAGCAAACTTACACTTGTAAACATCTCTAATCTTTTGAGAGTAGTACGAGCTTTTGCTATCAAATTATCTGCGGATTTTGGAAATTTTGTTAGCAATAATGTTAGTAATGTATGCATCCTTTAGATAAACGCGCATCATGTTCACGTAAACTAAATAAAGTAAAGGGCCCAGTACAGACATTTTGCTATTTATAATGTTAGATATTGTCGTATGAGTGTCTACACCAGGAAACTACTTTACCCCATGAAATACAAGGCTATCAAGCATGGACTCTTGATCATAATTAAATGAAAAAAAACTAGTTTTTTTAATTGTAAGTAAGGAGTGACATTAAAACTTAAAACGAACAGAAATTACTCCGTATATGAAATGGGTTGTCCCCTCTTCAACGTCTCCCTCTTTACGCTAAAGTTTGACTCTTTGCCACAATTCTACTTTTTAAAACAATTAAAAGCTTTAGCGCAAAGAGCGAGGCGTTGAAGAGGGGACAACCCATTACATATACCGAGTAATTTCTGTTCGTTTTAAGTTTTAATGTCGCTCCTTACTTACAGTTAAAAAAACTAGTTTTTTTTTCATTTAATTTCTGAACGTTTTTGAATTAATGCATGTTTGATTTTGGCTCTCCACCATAGGACTTGTCCAATCTTATTGAATTTTTTGTATTGAATCAGATTGACAGATTATTAGAATGAAATTTGCATATTAATTTCTTTTTGGCTAAATGGCTTTCTCTTAGTTTTGATCAGACGATTTTGAGAAATAAGGGGTGGGGAAGGAGGCCTAGTTGCCCTCCAATTTTTCGGTTATATAAAAAGACAACTATAACTTTTAATTTTTAACTAACGTTTCTATTAGTAAAAAATATACGTAACTTAAGAATTAACTTACGTAACAAACTTTTATATTCTTATATTTTTATTATGTATATAAGGGGGTTTGTACCCTCGTTAATGCCTCGCTCTTTACACTAAATCGTAAGTTTTGTCTCAATTCTTTAAGAATGACCCCTGAATCAGAAAGGCCATAGAGTAAATAGTTGAAATTACTAAAAATACTTTAGCATAAAAAGCGAGGTATTCATCTCCTCCTAAATACCTCGCTATTTATGCTAAAGTATATTTAGAGCCCCTCTTATGCGTAATAATCTCAGTTCGTTTTAAGCTTCAATGCTACTCCTTACTTTCTCCTTAATTGAAAAAACTTTTTCATGTTTATTTTTTCATTGTTGTTTTTATAGTAGTTTTAGAAAATCCTGCGCCCTTTTCATTGAATTTCTCTTCCCCCACGACATATTTCTCCAAGGAAAGATTTACCCGCATAGCCCCCTCCCCTCAGCCCCACCCCCAAAACCAAAAAAAATCCCCCTGAAAATGTCTCTACACTTCCCAATAGGATTATTAAATGTAAACACTGGTCAAAGTTTGTAACTTGCAGCCCCTCCCCCAGGGACTGTGGGGGAGTAAGTCATTCCCAAAGACATAGTTATTATGGTTTTATACTATGCGGAACAAAATGGCTATCTCAAAATTTTGATCCGTTGACTTTGGAGAAAAAATTAGCTTGGGAGGGGGCCTATGTGCCCTCCAATTTTTTGGTCACTTAAAAAGGGCACTAGAACTTTTCATTTCCGTTAGAATGAGCCCTCTTGCAACATTCTAGGACCACTTGGTCGATACGATGACCCCTGAAAAAAAAAAAAATAAACACGCACCCGTGATTTGTCTTCTGGCAAAAAATACGAAATTCCACATTTTTGTAGATAGGAGCTTGAAATTTTTGCTATAGCGTTCTCTGATACGCCGAATGCGATGGTGTGATTTTCGTTAAGATTCTATGACTTTTACGGGGTGTTTTCAGCTATTTTCCAAAATAAAGCAAATTTTCTCAGGCTCGTAACTTTTGATGACAAAGACTAAAGTTGATGAAACTTATATATTTAAAATCAGCATGAAAATCCGATTCTTTTGATGTATATTTTAGCATCAAAATTCTGTTTTTTAGAGTTTTGTTTATTATTGAGCCAAGTCGCTCCGTTACCACGAACTGTTTGATTATCATGCTTTTTTTCTATTCGACCAATTTTCTCCTCCAAATTTTCAATTTGAAATCTCAGACAACCTAGTAGAGCCTGCTCAATTTTTGCAAACTTTGGATTAAACTCGAGCGTGATTGAATCATAAACCTGGCTGATTATCAGTTCAGTACCTTCTTTGTTCAATGAATTTGGGTCATTGAACTTTTCAGTAACTGAAAGTAAACGAAAGTAAGGAGCAGCATTAAAACTTAAAACGAACAGAAATTACTCCGTATATGAAAGAGGCTTTTCCCCCTCAACGCCCCGCTCTTTACGCTAAAGTTTGACTCTTCTCTTAACTCTATTTTAAAACAGTAAGAAACTTCAGCGTAAAGAGCGGGGCGTTGAGGAGGAAACGTTCCTTTCATATACGGAGTAATTTCTGTTCGTTTTAAGTTTTGTTGTTGCTCCTTACTTTCATTTAAAAAAACTTGTTTTTTTTATTTAATTTCTGGACGTTTTTGAATTAATGCATGTTTTGATCTTGGCTCTCCGCACATAAATAATTAAAACAAAATGTACATATTAATTAATTGCAATTAATCGGAAGATTTTGAGAAAAAGGAGCGAGGGAGGAGGCCTAGTTGCCCTCCAAGTTTTTGATTGCTTAAAAAAGCAACTAGAACTTTTATTTTTTTACAAACGTCTTCATTGGTAAAAAATATACGTAACTTACGAATTAACTTACGTAACGAACTTCTATATTAGTATGTTTTTATTGCGTATATTAGGGGGTTAAACCCTCGTCGATACCTCGCTCTTTACACTAAAGCTTAGATTTTGTCCCAATTCCTTAAGAATGACCTCTGAATCACAAAGGCCGTAGAATAAATAGTTGAAATTACTAAAAATACTTGAAGCGTAAATAGTGAGGTATAACGAGAAGGTAAACCCCTCATATGCGTAATAATTTTTGTTCGTTTTAAGTTTTAATGCTGCTCCTTTCTTTCAGTAGAAAAAAAATTTTCATATTTATTTTTTCGTTGTTTTTTCAAATAATGCTAGAAAATCCTGCGTCACCTTCATTGAAATTATCTTCCCCCATGAGAAGTTTCTCCATGGAAATATCCTCCCAAGTAACCCCCCCCCTCAACTCTCCCCCTAAACCCAAAAAAATCTCCCTGAAAACGTCTGTACACTTCCCAGTAACCATTACTATATGTAAACACAGGTCAAAGTTTGTGACTTGCAGCCCCTCCCACGGTGACTGCGGGGGAGTGAGTCGTCCCTAAAGACATAGTCATTAGGTTTTTCGACTATGGTAAATAAAATGGCTATCTCAGAATTTTGATCCGGAGACTTATGGGAAAAATGAGCGTGGGAGGGGGCCTAGGTGCCCTCCAATTTTTTTGTTCACTTAAAAAGGGCACTAGAACTTTTAATTTCCGTTGGAATGAGCCTTTTTGCGACAGTCTATGACCATTCAGTCGATAAGATCACCCCTGGAAAAAAAAACAAAAAAACAAACAAATAAACATGCATCCGTGATGTCTTCTGGCCAAAAAAAATGCGAAATTCCACATATTTGTAGATAGGAGCTTTAAACTTCTACAATAAGGTAACGGGAACAATAAGGTTCTACATTAAGATTCTATGACTTTTAGGGGGTGTTTTCCCCTATTTTCTAAAATGAGGCAAATTTTCACAGGCTCGTAACTTTCGATGAGTATCACTGGTCTTGATAAAACTTATATATTTAAAATCAGCAATAAAATGCGATTCTTTTGATGTAACTATTGGTATCAAAATTCCATTTTATAGAGTTTTGGTTGCTATTGAGCCGGGTCGCTTCTTACTACAGTTCGTTACCACGAACTGTTTGATTGGTTATATTTTCCAGCAGATGACTTTTTATTTTCTCCAGCTGGGCTTCAGTTGTAGCTAATTGTTCGTAAATCGGGGCGATACTTGAAGATGCCGAGTTAGAACATAATTTATCTCTTGCTTTCAGGGCTTAAAAGGTCTTAGAAAAAGTTTCGTAAATTTCTGTGGTATTAACAAGTTTTTGTGGCACTTTGTATTTTCGAAGTGACATATAGTGATCATAAATTCTGTCGGTCTGTCTGTCTGTCTTTCCCTGTTTTACTAGTTTAGGCACTTCCAGATAAGCTAGAACGATGAGATTTGGCAGGCGTATCAGGAACCAGACTAGATTAAATTAGAAATAGTCGTATCCCCAATTCGATCATCTGGGGGGAGTGGGGAGAAGGTTAATTCGAAAAAAAAGACCGGGATGAAACTTGGTGGTAAAAATGAGCCCAAAACCTAGATACGTGATTGACATATTCGGAACGGGTCCGCTCTCTTTGGAGAAGTTGGGGGGAGGGTTAATTCTGAAAAATGAGAAAAATCAGTACCAGACAAGATTAAATTAGAAATAGTCATTTATCCGATTCGACCGTCCGTGGGGGGGGGGGGAGTGGAGTGACGGTTAATTCGAAAAAATGAGGTGTTTTTAAGTTACGAAAGAGTGATCGAATTTTAATGAAATCTCATATTTAGAAGGATCTTGCAACTCAGATCTTTCATTTTAGATCTGGCTGAATCCAGTTTCATTGGGGAGAGTTTTTTTGGGGGGGGGATCAGAAATCTTGGAAAACGCTCAGAGTGGAGAGGTCAGAATGAAATTTGGTGGCAAGAATAAGCACACATCCAAGATACGTGACTGACATAACTGGACCGGATCCGCACTCTTTGGGAGAGTTGGGGGGATTAATTCGGAAAAATTAAAAATGAGGTATTTGTAATTTATGGACGGGTAATTAGATCTTATAAAACTTGATATTTAGAAGGATCTTGTGCTTCAGAACTCTTATTACAAATCCCAACTAGATCCAGTGAGAGTAGGCGGAGGTGGATGGGGAAACCGAAAATCTTGGAAAATGATTAGAGTCAAGAGATCGGGATGAAACTTGGTGGGTAGAATAAGCAAATATCGCAGATAAGCAATCGCTATCTTTGGGGGAGTTGGGGGGGGAGGGTTAACTCTGAAAAATTAGAAAAAATGAGCTATTTTTAACTTAGGAAAAAGTCATCAGATATCAATGAAATTTGATGTTTGGAAGGATATCGTGTCTCATAGCTCTTATTTTAAATTCCGACCGGATCTGGTGACATTGGGGGGAGTTGAAGGGGGAAACCAGAAATCATAGAAAACGCTTAGAGTGGGGGGATCGGAATGAAACTTGGTGGTAAAAATAATCTTAAGTCCTAGATATGAGATTGACGTAACTGGAACGGATCTGCTCTCTTCAGGGGAGTTGGGAGGAGGAGGGATAATTCTGAAAAATTAAAAAAATAAGGTGTTTTCAACTTACGAAAGAGAGATTGGATCTTATTGAAATTTGATATTTGGAAGGATATCATGTCTCGGAGTTCTTATTTTAAATCTCGACCGGATCCGGTGAAGAGGAAGTTTGGAGGAGACCTAAAATCTTGGAAAACGCTTCGAGTATAGGGGTCGGGATGAAACTTGGTGGTAAAAATAAGTACAAGTCCTAGAAACGGGATTGACATAGCCGGAACGGATCTGCTCTCTTTGGGGGAGTTGGGAGGGGGGGTGATTCTAAAAAATTAGACAAAATTAAGTATTTTAACTTATGAAAGAGTGATCGTACCTTAATGAAATTTCATATTTAGAAGGATCTCGAAACCCAGATCTCTCATTTTAAATCCCTACCAGATCCAGTGTCATTGGGGGGGGGGGCAGGAAATATTGGAAAACGCTTAAAGCGGAGAGATCAGGATGAAACTTGGTGGAAAGAATACGCACAAGTCCAAGATAGGTGACTGACATAACCGGATCGGATCCGCTCTCTTTGGTGGAGTTGGGGGAGGGGGGGGTAATTCGGTAAAATTAGAAAAAATGAGGTATTTGTAACTTGCGAACGGGTGTTCAGATCTTAATGAAATTTGATATCTAGAAGGATCTTGTGCTTTAAAACTCTCATTTTAAATCCCGACCAGATCCGATGACATTGAAGGGAGCTGGAGGGGGAAACTGGAATTCTTGGAAAACGTGAAAATCGAGGTATCTTACGAATGGGTGATCGGATCTTAATGAAACTTAATATGCAGAAGAATCTTATGTCTCAGATAATCCATTTTCAATTAGAATTGGATCCAAGGACATAGAGGGTTGGAGGGAAAAACAGAAACCTTGGAAACCGGAAATCTTGGAAAACGCTTAGAGTGGAGAGATCGAGATGAAACTTGATGGGAAGAATAAGCACAAGCTATAGATATGAGATTGACATTATTGGTACGGATCCGTTCTCTTTGGGGGAGCTGGAAGTTGTTAATTTGGGAAAATTAGAAAAATTGAGGTGTTTTTAACTCAAGAATGGGTGACCGGATCTTAAAAAAATTTGATAATTAGGAGAAACTCATGTCTCAGAGCTCTTCTTTCAAATCCCGACCAGATCTGTTGACATTGGAGGGGGGGTTTGGAGGGGGAAACCGTAAAACTTGGAAAACGCTTATAAACACAGTAGATACGTAATTGACGTAACCGGACTGGATCCGCTTTCTTTGGGGGAGTTAGGTGGTTTGGTTCAGCGCTTTGGTGAGTTTAGTGCTTCTGGACGTGCTAGGACGATGAAAATTGTTAGGTATGTCAGGGAGCTGCACTCTTTGACTCGTTACAGTTGTTTTCCCCGATTCGACCATCTGGGGGGTTAAAGGGAAAGGAAAAATTAGAAAAATTGAGGTATTTTTAACTTACGAGTGGGTGATCGGATCTTAATGAATTTTGATATTTAGAAGGACCTCTTGAATCAGAGCTCTTATTTTAAATCCCGACCGGCATTAAGCCTCTGATTTTCCTTTTAAAGCAATCTATTGATTCTTAGAATGTTACTACAGGTCATATCATATGAGCTCTTGGCTCCTCTTGACCTCGTCACAAGTGCGATATGAGCTCTTAGCTCTTGTTTCTGACGAATAGTATATAAATATAAGTAGTTTCAAAAATTTATTAAATACCCTTAGGGATTTCCTTCCTCCCTTACTTGTATTTATATTACTTGTATACCCCAGGGCAAGGGTGCCCAATGTTTATTATGTACCTTCACGAATATATTACTTTAAATGACATTAATTTAGTAGTATATGCATTACTCCGTAAAGCAAAGTATATGATTACCCCGGTTCCAAACCGGGGTAATCAATCATTTATGAACGAGCCTATAAATCGTCAACTGTATGAGATGATGGGGAAAAACCAAAATATTCCAAGATACGGCACTATTAGGAATGAAATGAGATCCCGTGGAACTAAAATGGACGAATATCCTACAACTTTAGATTAAAAAAAATAATGTTCGTATATTTTATAGGCCTACAATCGGCGTTTCTTAATTTTAAGAGCCACTAATGTTTAAAATAATGTGTTTTAAAGAATAACGTTCTTTTTAAAAATGATATTCATACATTTTATAGGGCTACAATCGATGTTTCTTTACTTTTAAAGGCCAATAATGTTTAAAATAATGTGTTTTTAAGAATAATATTCTTTTTAAGAATAATATTCTTTTTTAAAATAATGTTCATACATTTTATAGGCCTAAAATCAGTGTTTCTTTACTTTTAAAGGCCAATAATGTTTAAAATAATGTGTTTTTAAGGTTATTGTTCTTTTTAAAAATAACGTTCATACATTTTATAGGCGTACAATCGGTGTTTCTTTACTTTTAAAGGCCAATAATGATTAAAATAATGTGTTTTTAAGATAAATTTTCTTTTTAAAAATAAGGTTCATACATTTTATAGGTCTACAATCGGTGTTTCTTTACTTTTAAAGGCCAATAATATTTAAAATGATGTGTTTTTAAGAATAATGTTCTTTTTAAAAATAATGTTCATACATTTTATAGGCCTACAATCGGTGTTTCTTTACTTTTGAAGGCCAATAATGTTATCTGCTTTGTAACAGCTTTGTAACCTAAAAAATGCCAATTCGTATGAAGTGTTAAATATGATATTGCCTCAAGGTGTTGTTGCCAATTATACATGTTTTCAACTTCCTTTTAAATCTGGTCGCAATGCTAAGGAGATGTCAACATTCTTAATGATATTCTGGCAAACCCCTCAAGGAGTGGTCAAGCCAATGAGAAAGGAGGAAATTTTGAATACTAAGAATTATTGCTAAAAATCATTCCACATAACTACAAACTTGAGAATCTTTGGGATTATTTATCGGTATAAGATCTACAAAACGACACAAAAATCAAGGCTGTATGATTAGTACAACCCTTTTAAATAGTATAGGAAGAATATCTTAAATGACAAATTTTAAAGGAAACTGATGATAACAAAAAAAAAATTCACGGCCAAAAATTTTGAAATTTCGTGGCAAATCGAGAGGCTACTTTACAATTCTCTACGTCTTCTAAAATTAATCTTATTACTACTTTTAAAAATTAGAGGTGTCCCCAATAATTAATTTTTATGAAGCTCTAAAGAAAAAAAATGCAAATTTGTTCGGCCTATTCATGTTAAAGCTTTCAATGAAGCTACAGGAATTTTTTCATTAAAGAATCTGCTCGTGTCTGTTGTTAATACGCATTTCACTGCTATAGGAAAATAGCATTGGCTTCAAACCTCGGAGATTGACCTTAAATAACTCTGAGTTTAAATAACTGTTTTAATACAGTAAGTACAATAATGCACTATTGGGCCGACCGTGATTTGTCTTGTGGCAAAAATACAAAATTCCACATTTTTGTAGATAGGATCTTTAAACTTCTACTATTGGGTTCTCTAATACGCTGAATCTGATGGTGTGATTTTTGTTAAGATTATATGACTTTTAAGGGGTGTTTTCTCCTATTTTTTTAAAATAAGGCAAATTTTATCAGGCTCGTAACTTTTGATGGGTAAGTCTAAACTTGATGAAACTTATATATTTAAAATCAGCATTAAAATTCTATTTTTTTATGTAACTATTGTTATAAAAATTCTTTTTTTGGAGTTTCGGTTACTATTGAGCCGGATCACTCCTTACTACAGTTAGTTACCACGAACTATTTGATTAAATAAAAAAAAACAAGTTTTTTCCAATGAAAGTAAGGAGCAACATTAAAACTTAAAACGAACAGATTTTATTGCGTACATGAGGGGGTTCGTCCCCTCGTCAATACCTTTTGTCTTACTAAAGTTTGAAATTTGTTCCAGTTCTTTAAGAATGACCCCCGGAATCACAAAGGCCGTTTAATTTGAATAAATGGTTTAATTTGAAATCCGGTGCCCCCTTCAGGGATAATTTCTCCCCCCCTGAAAAATTCCTCCATAGAAAGATACTCCCACGTAACCCCCCCCCCCAACCCCTTCCCACCAGAAAAATCCCCCTGGACACGTCCGTTTACTTCCCAATAACCAATACTACATATAAGCGATAGGAAAAGTTTATAACTTGCAGCTACCAACCAATTTTTTGGCTACTTAAAAAAGGGCACAAGAACTATTAGTTGCCATTCGAATGAGCCCTCTTGCAACACTCTAGGACCACTGGGTCTATACGATCATCACGGGGAAAATAAAGACAAAAAAAGATAAATAAACGCGCATCCATGATCTTTCTTCTGGCAACAAAAAAAAATACAAAATTCCACATTCTTGCAGATAGGAACAGTAGGGTTCTCTGATACGCTGAATCTGATGGTGTGATATAAGATTCTATGAATCTTAGGGGGTATTTCCCCCTTATTTTGAAAATGAGGCACATATTCTCAGGCTCGTTATTTTTAATGAGTAGGACTAAACTCGATAAAACTTATATATTTAAAATCAGCATAAAAATCCAATTCTTTTGATGTATCTATTGGTATCCACGAAATGTTTGATACACAGGCTAGCAACCATGCCCACAGTACTTTAATCAATCAGGTGCAAAAATGCACTGGCTGCATAACCATTTGAAAACTTGCACCAAAGAGTACAGGTAACCTATAAGAGCGATAAGTGGAGCTAGTGTCGAAAAAACACCAAAGTCACCTAGCGTTTAGCGTTTCTTAACACTTTTCAAAAGGTGTAATTATTTTTTTTTTCATAAACATAATAAGAAGAAGAAACTGAAATCCAACACTTGTTGCTGAAATAACTTTGCCAATTGTACTCATTTGCCTTATTGTTACTCTGTCAAAAATTGTCAAGAAAAGAAAAGCGCTAGATGGTACTGGTGATTTTTTTTCGACACAAGCACCAGTTTCCACTGCTACAAGGTCCCATGCTCTTCGGTTGTCACCTGCAACATAGAGAATAATTATCAGGCTATTCACCACCAGCAGGAATTTATCGCTTGCATTTCAGACGCGGAGGGGGGGGGAGGGGGTTAACCCCTGCTCTGCTAAAAAGATACAATAAACTTGGAATAAAATAAAATTTGAATATTGTCAGAGTCAAGGCCCTTTCCAGGGGGGAGGGATGTTAGGGGGCTTAACCTCCCTCCCCCCCCGAAATTTTTGTCTGACTCGTAAAAAACATGAAAAATATAAACATATTTTGATGAGTTTTACACACACACCCCCCCAGAAAAATTCTGGATATGGCCCTGGTCAGAGTAAATGCTTATACATGTTGTTCGTCATTTTGTAAGCAAAATTACCGTCGTAATTATTTTTTCGTAAAAACCCATGAGCGAGTTAGTTGGGAAGTATAGTTCGAGATAAAAAGGAACTTACTTCGTTTTTTCCTTTTTGCATTTACCGTCGTTATGTGCACTGAATATAGACTACTTTCTGTGCCCTCTTCGATGAAAAAGCTCTTTTTCTCCTGTTCAAAGATCTCATTTTCTTGTGTAGACTGCAAATGTCTTTTTTCTTCGTTGAAAGGATTCATTTGTTTTTCAAAACTTTTTATAGGCACTTCAGAACTATTAGACAAAAAATTAATAACTGTAGTTGAACTTGTGTAATAAGAATATTCAGTCTCATATGAATCATGGCAGTGAGGGTAAACTACTGAGACGTAAAATATAAGGCCAAACACCGCAATGCTGACGAGCACGACCATCCAGGTCTGTAAAAAAAGAAACAGATATAAATATACTAATTAATATAATTAATTAATTAATTAATTATTAATCCAACACTTGATTAATTATATTAATTAATTAATATAAATATACTAAGAATGAGAATTAAGGCTTCGTCTAGATGTCTTTTTTCACGATCTGGAAAATAAGACCAACATAGCTTTCTATTGTTTATTTCCATTATCAAAACTACAGGAAATCTGTCAGAACGTTATTTGCGAGGAGGAGACAAGAATCAGCTTGACTCGGAAAGCAAATCCAGCCCGACGGTAAAAAGTACCTCTGGCTAGTATATTTTAGAGCTAAATTCAAATGCTTACGCTCAAAACTTTAAGTAAACTTCTAATTTTGACTTTGTTTTTCATTTTATAGTCAATGACATCAAGGAATGAGCAGTGACTTTGATATAAGCTGATGACAATAGAAGGGTGGTCAACTTAAAAAAAACTTGCTTTTTGAGTCATTATTCGTAACTAACTGGTATAATTTTCATCAGCTGAGGCTATATCCCAACTTAGTTTTCCACTGTATTTTTTCGACTGGTACTGGCAACTGAATATTCAAAAAAGAAAACCAATTCAAACAATCAACTTCATTTTCATCTTTTTTTTGTACTTCAGATTTTCTCTGGATAATGTTGTATAGAACAGTTTTTTTTTCTCAGACAGCGCAATTGAGCTTCATGAATTTTGCTTGCTAAAAACAAACTCATTCATAGCACTTGAATACTGCAGACGAAATAAAAATAACTTATAAATATTTTCCTTGTGATCATATATTAGTTTAATAGCATGATCACTCAATGGATATCGTGCAATAAACATCTGTAAACTGATTGTTTATAAACGTGGCAATACTGTCTTCCAACATGCAGAACTGTTATCACTAATAGCACTAATAGTATCACTAAAAGCACGTGTAATTTCCAACCTCGTTTCTTAACTACAGGATAGCTCAGTTAGACGCCTGTAACGGTCACTCTTTCGTGTCTTTTATGTCTTACTTTTTATCTCATTTCACTCCGCCGGAGCACCACCTTGGTAGTGTTCTGTTTTTTTTTGTTTTTTTTTTGCTCTCTCTCTTTTTTTTACCACTGATTTTCGTTTTAAAATCAGCATTAAAATGCGATTCTTTTTAAGCAGCTATTGATATCAAAATTCCGTTTTTTAGAGTTTTGGTTACTATTGAGCCGGGTCGCTCCTTACTACAGTTCGTTACCACGAAATGCTTGATACAAGAAAGTTGAGGAGATGGGAGGGACAGTACAGGTTGCAGAGGAAACTGCTAGTCAGTATTTGTGTCCTTTGACTTGAGTATTTCAACTTGAAGCTGAATCTATTTTGTTAGAGCTTTTTCTTTTATCATTTCCTAAAACAGTAAAAAAAAAGATTGATTTCAGCTAGAATTTGGCAAAAAGACTGATTTTACTGTGACTCAAGTTTGACTCTTTGCCACAATTCTACTTTTTAAAACAATTAAAAGCTTTAGCGTAAAGAGCGAGGGATTGCGGAGGGGACAACCCATTTCATATACGGAGTAATTTCTGTTCGTTTTAAGTTTTAATGTCACTCCTTACTGTCAGCTAAAAAAATTAGTTTTTTTTTATATTTAATCTTCAGTTAAGAAGGTGATCAAACTATCAACTGGACAAACAAATAATACGAAACAAATAATAACTAATCTTATAAAGCCATATTAGCAGCCTACATGGACTTAAAAGGGGATCTATATAGACTTAAAGGGGGATGTTGCAACTTTCAGAACATGTTAAATGGGATTTTGAACTAGGAAAAATGCAAAATGTGCATACTAATACAACTATTAACACTAGTGCAGCTGCTGCTACTACTACGACTACTACTATTACTTCGATGACTAATACTAGTACTACTGAAGCTAAGGGCATTACAGGGAAACTTTCTGAGAATGTTGAAAAGGATAGTGAACTAAATTAATACACACTAAGTTAATACGGTTTATTAAAAGGCCATAACAGCTATGCTCCATGAAGAGCTTAGGGTTATCAAGTTGAAACTTTCAGTACATGTTATGAGGGATATTGAACCAGTCAAAATGTTCTATTTGTATACTACCCCTGCTACTTCTAACAATAATACTATTAAGACAAAGGATATTAAGAAGACAGAAAATGTTGGGGAGATTTTAAATTAAATTGGAACACATTGTATGTATACAGGCTGTCAAATGGCTTTGTCAGCAGTATATTAAGAACGGCTTACAGTATTAGGTTGAAACTTTCAGAGCATGCTGAGGGGTATACTGAGTATGTTGAGGGATTCTTGGAGTGGCGTTAAGTTTTATTTTTATGAAATCATGAGGAGGTGTAAAACAAAATTAAACAATACTAAGTATGTCCAAATTTTCAAAAGGTCGTATGCTATTAAAAATTGCTAGAAAGTTTTCTCCAACATAGAAAATGGATTTTTATAGGAAGACCGTTTATTCTGAAGACCATAGTATAATCCACACTTTACTGAAAACAAAATACATTTAAATATTTTCAATTTTATAACTTTAATAAATCTAAAATTACTAAGATATTAAGGAATAAGTATCGGTATATGTATCAATGTCAATGCACATTAACTTGTTTATTTTGTTCAATAATCTTGGTTATACAGTATTTCATTTATTTACTTTTTTTTAATATCATGCGACCAAAATTTTTAACTTTATATTCTAAGCAGTTCCTGAAATATTTCCAGTAAAGTGCAGAAGCTTGGACTTAATGCCCTAAGCTGTTCCTGAAATTGGTTATACACCTTTTGACATCCATCCGCAAGGTATGTTCCGATTGAGTTCAACATCTCCCTCTACATTCTGAAATCTTAACCTTAAAACCCTTAGTGTTTGGCTCCTTGCCCTAATAACCAGATAAATGTCCTTGTTACATCTGTATAAACTACTTTTCAATTGCCCTTTAAGCGTATTAATTCTTCAAGTATAAATATGACCAAGAGAACACCTTGACGTATAGCATTTGACATTATTGACATTTATTGACATATAGCAATTTATGAATGAGTCATCAAATTAGCTTCCTGGACGCCGTCAAATTAGGTTTTAGATGGGCATTCCTTTGATACTGACCCGCGACAGAAGGAACTTTTTGTCTGTATTTTTGTTTTATAGATAGCTAAAAAAAAAGTCGAAAATAGTTGGAGAGCAGAGTTCAGAAAAGTCCAAGTGAGTTGTCAGTGTGACGCTTTGGTTAATAAAGGGTGAGCTATGTTGTCTAAGGCCGCTTTTTGTTATTCCCCTAGCCCGGTTAGGTTTGGGAAGAGATTTTTAGGCGAGTTCTTAAGAAATGTCGAGGGGTGGCACCTATATTTATGCTCCCATGGTATAAATATACATCTCCCTCTCCCTAGCAATTATAATTGCTAGTAGTAGTAGTAGTAAAGTAGTATCAATAGTAGTAGTATGTATATAAAGGCTTCTAATTAATTGATTGTCCACCTCAACATATCCTGGAAGTTTCAACCTAATACTCTAAGATGTTCGTGAGATATTGTTGATAGGGCCTTTTGACAATATGCCTGCAAAATGTGTTTTCATTTAGTTTAGCATTCCTCTCCTTGTATCCCAAAATTTTCACCTTGATACCATTAGCCTCAATAGTAGCAGTAATAGTAGTAGCAGTAGATTTAGGAGTGTTATGGACTCAGTTGGTTAGTTGAACATCTCCCTCGCCATACCCTGCTAGTTTTAACTGATACACCCTTTTGACAACACGCATACACATCGTGTGTTTTGTTCTTGTTCAACATCCCTCTTAACATTCCAGAAAATTTTACATTAATACCCTAAGCTGCTCCTGAGGTAAACGCCCTTTTGACAAGATACATTCGCATACCGTATTTTAATCAGGTACGGATCCAGAGGGGGTGCATCCCCCAAATTTTTGGCAAACTTGTTTGTTTTTCTCCCTAGCTTTTTTTTAAAAATAAACTTGTCAAATTTGCCAATTATTACCACCCTTGTCACATTGCCCCTCCTCCTCCAAGATTTTGCTCTAGATCTGTCCTTGATTTTAATTTAGTCTAACATTCCCTGACAGCTTCACCTTAATACCCTTCAACCTTTTGGAGACCTTAGATCAAACAAACCCACAACCTTTTCCCATAGAAAATCCCATATATGTGTCATTGGATAATTTAATTTCCTATAAAAATGTCCCAGACTGTATCCATGATTTATGTTCTAGTGGGGTTGTATTTTTTAGGGGAGAGGGGGGTAAAAATCATTTAAAAAGGGGAGTAATAATTTTTTATAAGCAAATTTGTTACTTATTTACCAGACAACACAAATTTCGGGAAGGGGGGAGTCAAACACAGCAGCCTTCCTGGGAACGGCCTTGCTTATTCCCTATAAGAAATCCTATACAGAAATATATATAACAGCATATTGTCTCGTAAAACAAAAGGCAAACTGCTTAACTTACAGCCCTTGCCCGGCAGGGGCTCTGGGGGTCGGAGCAAAGCAACTGGCCCTTTCCCTAACGCTTAACAAAATGATTTTCTAAAAATTTTGATTGGATGTCTTTGAGGGAGAGTAATAAAAAAAAGGGCATGGAGTGGACAGACACTGGTTGCCTTCAAATCACTTTTGACTCTGAAAAGGGGTACTAGAACCTGCAATTTCCAATCGAATAGGCCCCCTTCAAAGTTTCTATGATAAATTATTCCATAGAAACTTGAATAATGAAAAGCTAAAAATAAAAAATAAAAATACACAAAACCTATTTTGCACATTTTTTTTGGGCAGTTCTGTTAAGCTGCCTATTCTAATTAGATAATTATTTGATAATATCTGCATTATTAAATCAATTGACTAATCGATCATGGCTTTAAATGATAAATGGCATTTCAGGCCATTTAAAAAACGAACTAAATAAGGAAGTATTACCTCAAGGCAAGCACGTGCAAATGATTTTCGTGGGTAGGGTGCAATAACAATAGCAAAAACAGTCGTTTAATTATTTGAATAGGAAGGGCCCAGAGAATTTAGGTTTCATGGGGATCAAACCCCAAGAGTCCTTTCCGTGCAAGTCCCTACAACAAAGGTAAATTAAAATTTATAGTAAAATAAAAAGCGTCTTACTTTTATGCCGCAGACGGCTTTGTTGGAATGCTCATAACGACGAATTAGTTATTCATACAGAATATTTTTCAAAAGGAAAACATCCCCTTCTTGAAGTAATAAATTTGATATTTATGCTCTGGTTTTTAAGTTGTATAAGGCAGCATTCCCCCCTCCCTGGATTCAAAAAAATCCTGTTTTTTCTGTATTTTCATTAAAAATTTTAAAAGCAACAAAACTTCACCACCCCCTATATTCTACAAAATAACTATTGCCCACCCAGGATTTACTTGAATTCACACCATTGTTTTTTCTTATGCTCTAATGAGTGTTAAAAACAAAATGATACATAAAAGTTTAGGTTTTTTTTCAAATTTTTTCACGTCGTAGTAAGCTCGAGTTAGTAACGACCGCTTAAAGCGTTTTATGTAGAACCTAACCGACATCAGAAATCATTTTTATTAGTTTGGATTACGCTCGGAAAAGGGTAAGACTTGTCTGATGAGAATCCATGTTTCTTACCCATCACAATAATTGCAATTTTATCACAAAGAATGACTTAATGACTTAATGACTTAATTTAATTTAATGACTTAATTTCTGCTAAAAAATTAGCGACTGTTTAAATTTCTTCATATAATACTAATATCTGATCATACACATTACGAAGTAAAGTTTTGCGAGCCCGATCTGACAATTGTAAGAAAAGGAAGAGTAACAGGAAATAACGGACATGGCGGAGCTGAACCGGAATTCGGTAAGTTCCCAGATCTCTCCAACATTTGGAGAAGCCATCTTCTTAATGCATAAAACGAGACATTAGACACAGTAATTAATAGAATTTCAGCCTTGAAATAAAAGAGCTATCACACCAATTTACAGACGAGTAGGCAGTCCTCCTCTTTTCTTCCGCATAATCTTTACGATCATAGCAGTAATTTTTCCATGATTTTGGAAGTGTATCCAGAATTTTGCCTTCCAAGTGAAGGATGGGTCCAAAAATGGAAATGAAACAAAGGCTGTTCCTTTCAAATATAAATGATGAGAGGCTCTGAGTCAAATCCCCCTCATCCCTCACCCAAGATATACTCCCACTTACCACTGAAGATTCATCCCCTGGGCGTCTACGATAGTTTTTCCAGTTTATACCCATTCGATCGCCTAAACTACCACTATGAAGTCAAATTTGCAACTACTGGTCACTAGAGATTAGCAGAAACCCCGTTAAGACCTTTACCTCAGATGATTATCAAACTTGTGCTAATTGTAAAAGCTTTTAGACTAGCTCATTGTGAGAATATTTTAACTTGTAATTAGTATGACCAGCTCGTGGCATTTAAGCCGCTTACTTGGGGGTTTACAACGACGTCCAACACAGGTCTATGCTTTAATCTTGGGGTGAATACATATTTGATAATCCCAATATTGACATTGATGCTTCATTAGTATTTGCTGTTTAAGCTTGTGAGTCAGATTATGATTTAATTTCCACCTTAGGTTTTCCTTTCTGAAAAGCAGGACATCCTAAAAAATTAATTTGGAAAATTTATAAACAAATTATTAAATCGTGTTTTCCTCTGTTCAAATGTCAATTGGCTCGAATTATTAGATTAAAACAGTGACAATGTCTAATTTATTTTAATATTCATGCTTAAGATAAACAGAATCCTCAGTAAAGACTAACTTTAAGTACTGAAAAACTTAGTAAATTCATTCTGGTAATTGCTCTGAAGCTACTGAGGTTTCTGCAATTCGAATAAATTTCACAACATCGGCTAGCCTGTTGAATTATATAAGAGGATTTTGCTATAAAAAGAAATATTTTTACCCTTCCTCCCAAATTTTTTTTAGAGATTTAAAAACTAAAAACATCAAAGAAAATATTGTGGTAAAGCTTTTAGCATGACTAAATATATAATTGTTGCCAAAGTGTTCGGCTGTGATAATCAAAAGTGCGACACATCCCATTTTTGTAACTTTTCAGGAGAGCCAAAAAACAGCAAAAAGTTATTTAGCTGTGGTCGCTCAGAAGGATGAGACTAATGGAGACAAAAGGGAACATAATCTAAGCTAAATTTTGATGTTCTTTTCAGTGGTATAAATTAAATTTATATATTGCGAGCGTCTTAAAAATTATTCCATTGTATGACGCATGTCTTCTTTTTCCTATAGATAATTCCTATCCCCTTTTGTCAAAAGCATTCTACGCGATTTCAAATTTGATCCATTTTTGGCTTATTTTCTTGAGAAAGAAGAAGACAAATATCAGTATCAAACAGTTCGTGGTAACAAACTGTAAGTAAGGAGCGACATGGCTCAATAGTAACCAAAACTCTGAAAAACAGAATTCTGATATAAACAGATATGCCAAAAGATTTGGCGTGATATGTTGATTTCAAATATATAATATTCATTAAGTTTAGCATAACACATCAAAAGCTAGGAGTCTGAGTAAATTTTCTCGATTTTTGAAAAAGGGGAGAAAACTCCTTAAAAGTCAAGAAATCCTAATGAAAATCACACCATCAAATTCAACATATTTTGAGAGAGAGAGAGAGAGAGAGAGAGAGAAATTTATTAATATTAAATAGAAGACAAAACAAAATAAAATTCAAAATCAAATTACAATACACATAATTCCCCTCTAAAGCCTCCATGGCCAGGGATACAAGGGGGATAAGAAAAAAAATTATTATACAAGCAATAAATTCAATATAGGCAATCACATATAGCAGTTTACAGGCAATATATTTATGGGGGATATAATATAAGCAACAACTAGAAGGAGAAAAAAAAAACAAAGAGAACATAACTGAGGCCTGGGAGCAAAGTGCAGAGAGGAAAACCACACACCACTAACAAAACACAGGGGCCATCAACTCCTCAGAGGAAAAAAAATTAATCTATTTGATTCTTTATTAAATGATCCTTATGAATCCTTTTAAAAGTCCCAAACGAGTGGCATTTCTGCACTGAAGAAGGTAGTGAATTCCAGACCTGTTGACAAGCAATGTGGAGATTGAAATCTGGTCGAATAGTAGGGGTAGGCGGAATGTGGATATTATTTGAAGAACGAAGGCTATATGGAGCTGAATCAGAAATAAACATAGGATTTTTCCGAAGAGATTTTGGAAGAATGCCATGAAGTTGATCAAAGACAAAAGAAGCACAAGAAATAATGTAAATAGACCGTAGACTTAAGAGCTGTGTTGGTGAAGAACGGTTGGTGTCCATAACCAGACGCCGTGCATTATTATACATGACGTAAAGTGACCGCAGCGTAGACCGAAATAAGTTTTCGAATGATACCCAAACTCCGTGAGACCTTAACCCTAATCATGGCTACATGGTTTCTAAATGAAAGGTTCTCATCAAGCAGGATACCAAGAAACCGGACCACCCGATTCTCTGGTCTACACGAGCCTTGTGACACCTCAAGGTGTGTAAGCTGAGGGAAAGCTACACCAATTCGAGAAAAAATAAGAAAATGTGATTTACCAACATTCAAGACCAAGTAATTGGCATTAAACCATGACATAACTCTCTCAAATAATGCCACAAGGTTAGACTTGATATCACATTCCGTCTTCCCAAGGGTTCCAAGAGTGGTATCATCAGCAAAAGCAACAAGAAAATCTTCATTAGAAGAAGTATTGGAACACGACTGAGCATCAGGCTGACACAGCTTGCAACATGCCAGAGGCCTGGTGTTTTTTTACAGCCGAAATCAGATCATTAACATAAATCAAAAATAAAATGGGACCAAGAACAGATCCCTGCGGGACGCCATAATATACGTCAGAAGGGCTCCGGAAAAGTGGATCAATTGAAATAAGCCTACCAGAAAGATATCAATCAAACCAAGAATAAGCGTTTGATCTTATACCAATATGAGATAGTTTCCAAAGAAGAATCCAATGAGTCAAGGAATCAAAAGCTTTACGAACATCCAAAAATAAAGCTGCCGGGATATGACCAGAATCTATTGCCGAATGAATTAAATTCGATTAAGCTGCGCAAGCATGCTCCGTAGAGTGACTCGCTCGGAATCCAAACTGGAAATCATGCAAAAAATCCTTTGCATCCAGAAAACTAAGAAGCCTGGATAGCATAGCCTTCTCAAAAATTTTGCTGAAAACAGATAGGACATAAATTGGCATATATTTAGCAGGATCACTCCGAGAACCCCCTTTATAGAGTACTATAACCTTAGCTCGCTTGAGAGATCCAGGAAAAATACCTTTCTCGAAAGACAGATTGACGAGCTTAGTCAGTGGTGACAGAATAGCAGGCAGAATGGCACAGATAACCCTTGTAGGAATTTTGTCTGGTCCTGAAGAGGATGATCCTTTAAGAGCATGCACGATACGAGCTACTTCAAATTCAGAAACAGAATTAAAGACCATCGACTTCAAACATGAGGGTCCAAGAAAGGCTCTGAAATTGCAACGAGAAGTTGCAGAACTTGCAGAGGAAGCAGTTACCTTTCCTATATTAGCAAAATAAGAGGTAAGCTCTAGCTGAACATCTACATCTCCTTGGACGGTTTTACTATCGATTTTCAGCATTGATGGAACTGAAGGCAGAGAACTGAATAAAGAACTGAACTGAATAGGTCTAAGAACTGAATTAATTAAATACCATGTCTTCCTTACATCCTTCCCACATTCAGAAAATTTCCTATGATAATACTGAGACTTTGTCTTCCGACACAGATAATTAAATATATCCCTATAGGCCTTGAATCGTTCGTGATGAGCCAAAGATGGTGAAGCCTTGTAAAGCTTTCACAAATAATTTTTCCTTTTCCAGCTTTTATGGAGACCTGGAGTCATCCATGGATTCAGTGGTGCTATCCTTTTCGAAGTATGGGGTGCTGGACCCCGATTGCAAATTTCCAGGATTCCTTCTTTAACTAAATCATAAAAGGAATCAAAAGAGTGGTTAAAATCTGAATCAGAAACCAAACTACCCCATGGTACATCAGCCAGACGAGAATTAAGTAGACTTAGCTCAGTATCACCATAAAGGAAAAATGGGAGATTAGATGGTGATGCTATACGCTGCACTTGATCAGCACTCTTATATCGGTAAATAGTGGGGAAATGATCAGAAATATCACTAACCAGCACCAGATTATCTAAAACATCTACGAAAAAATATTATCGATAAGAGACGCTTGTGTTCCTGTAACTCGGGTTGGTATACAAACTGGAGGTAGAGTTCCCGAAGAGAGCATCATTGACAAAAGATCAATAGTTGAAGCAGAATTTTGATCCATCAGGTTGAGGTTAAAATCATCCGTAAGGATTAGTTCATAGGGATGTTTTTGGACTGAGTCCAAAACCAAAACGTATGACTTTTAGGGGGTATTTCCCCCTATTTTCTAAAATGAGGCAAATCTTCTCAGGCTCGTAACTTTTGACGGGTAAGACTAATCTTGATGAAACTTATATATTTTAAATCAGCATTAAAATGCAATTCTTTTGATGTAACTATTGGCATAAAAATTCCATTTTTTAGAGTTTTGGGTACTATTGAGCCGGGTCGCTCCTTACTACAGTTCGTTACCACGAACTGTTTGAAATTTCGACAGCAAATTAACCTTGCTGAACACTAAATGAATGGTCCGACGCAAAGTAGGAGTATTTACCTCGAATGCATTCTTGTTTTATCAAAACTTTGTGAGAGTAAATCCGGTTTAAGATGTTCACTGAATGAATGCTATATGTGAACTGATTATATCAGTTCACATATAACATTTCACATATATCATTCATTAACCCTATTAATATCAACTACTGATATTAACCCTATTGATATCAGAACCCTATATAGAAATTTCAAACTCCCTTCTGCAAAAATGTGGAATTTTGTATTTTTTTTCCGAGAGAAACATCAGAAATGCGTATTTATTTGTCTGTTATTTTCTCAGGGGGGATCATATCTAACCAATAGTCCTAGAATATCGAGAAATGACTCATTCTAACGTAAATTGAAAGTTCTATTGAAAGTGTCTTTTTTAAGTGACCAAACATAATGGAGGGCAAAAAGCCCCCTTCCACCCCATTTTCCCTCAAATTCAACCGATCAAAATTTTGAGACACCCATTTTGTCCAGCATAGCTGAAAAGCCCACATATGCCTTTGGGGATAACATAACCCCCACAGCCCCTGGGGAAAGGTCTTTAAGTCATGAAGATCGCCCATTGTTATCGTATAGCACTGTTGTTGGGAAGTATACCAATACTTTCTTGGGGGGGGGAGATTTCCACCACGAGGATTTTCCATAGGAAGTTTTTTCGTGAGAAGAGAAATTTTATGGGGGGGTGAACTCTCCAGGTGGAGTTATACACTCGAGGAATGCGGCAGAAATCCTATACGAAATTATTTATTTGTTTTAATTTCTCATTGCCGAATTAATTTTACATGTGGAGGTGTCTAGGAATTGTCTAGAGAAAACTTCTACCCGGTTGGAAGTATCTAGAGTATCTTTCAGTAGGGGAGAGGGATTTTCCACGGGCGAAATTCTCCATATGGTAGTTTCGCACTAGATAAATTTTCTAGAGGGAACTTTCTGCTGGAACAAATTTCTATTATGGGGCAGGGGAGGGGCAATTTGCCGGAAAAAATTTTCATATAGGAAGGGATTTTCGGCGTGATTTTTAAAACAATTAGAAATTAAAGTATTTTTGCAATCAAAGTGAGTTAATGAAAATTTTTCACCTGGAATCTTTCGCAAGAAACTTTCCAGGTGGAATTTTCGGCTATAATGAAATTGTCAGGGGGAATTTGCGAGGGTGATGGGGGTATCTTATGTGGAAAAAAATTCCCATGGGGGAGATTTTGATGGGAGAAAGTTCCATGGAGGGGGAGCCGGATTTCTCGAAATTACTTAAAAACGATCAGAAATTAAATAGATAGAAAAAAATTTTTGTCATCTGAAAGTAAGGAGCAATATCAAAACTTAAAACGAACAGAAATGATTACATATATGAAAAAGGTCGCTCCCTCCTCAAGACCTCACTTTTTACGCAAAAATTTGACTTCGCGTCAGTATACTTTAAGAACGACTTCTGAAACACAAGGGCCGTTTGGTTAGAATAATAAAGCTTTTGTTTATATTTTATATAAAAAAAATTCAGTTTTGATATTGCTCCTTACTTTCGGTTGAAAAAACTTTTTTTTTATATTTAATAGCTACATAAGATAATCTACTACTGTCAGAACTGGCGTAAGTCTCTTTTTTGTCTTCGTAACGGTACTATGTAAGAAAATTCTGCACCATTCGATTCTTAGTGCTGAATTTACTCACAACACATACATAACTCAGTCTTGACCAAAATGGCATATTTTGCACATTCAATTATCACAGCCGAGTTGCAACGGCTGATAAATTAAAAAAATGAATAAAAATACAGCATATAGAAATAAACGTTGAAGGGTCTACAGTTCAAAAGTGAAGTCAAAACTTCTTGCAAATACTAAGAAAAAAACCATTTTTGTTAGGCAGCTGTATAATTTTATTTATTTGTATTGTCATTGAGGCTGATGTGTCTGATAAGGCAGTTTATAGGTGGGAAAATCTTGGTCTTATGAAAGCATAAAAGGAAACTACTTTACAAGGCAAAATTTTTTACTTGAAATATTTTGTGGTGGCATTGACATCAATTTGAAAGGGGAAAGAGCATTTTCACACCCTATGTTTTGGTTTCTTCTTTGTGCGTTTTCTTACACCTTTTTTGGCATTTCATTGAAAAAAATGAGCAAATAACAAATTGCCCCTGTGAATATATGGAGGGGCATATATGTTCGATGCCAACGAACATATTGTTAACTCAAACAGGGTGATGCCTTTCTATTTCTCACAAATATCGTCATGAACATCCAAAGGCGTTCACAGTTCAAACACTAAGTTTGATTAAGGATTATTTTTTCTGGGTCAAGCCCCTATTTTCTAATCCCATTGCAAGTCCAGTAAAAATTCCAAACCCATGTTTTAAGTCAAATCCCAATTTGTTAGGCTTTAAAATTTTTGACCGAACACATTTAGAGGCGTGAACTCACAAAGCCTTAGGAGGGTGGGGCAGAATTATTTTTTTCCAAATCCAGGGGGGGTAATTTTTCAATTTTTCATTTTTATCAATGAAACTCCTGAACAGCTCAATCAAGGCAAATCATCACGTATTACTCAACACCAAAATTAAATTGAATGAATATCAAAGAAAACAAATTTCAGTTTCACTTTAATATAATAATTTGATACCTCACATCTATCTTTAAAAGTTTTTTGAGGTTAACTATTTAGTAACTTAAAATCTATCCTAGCATCGGGAAATTTTCCTCACAATGAAAAGCTTTTCATCATTTTTCCTGCGCTAACACAGAGAGGCAGTGACAAAGAGCTTCCAACCCTTCAATATATATATATATATATATATATATATATATATATATATATATATATATATATATATATATATATATATATATATATATATATATATATATATATATATGTACTTTTAACCGGGAAATTGTTGTCATATATATATATATATATATATATATATATATATATATATATATATATATATATATATATATATATATATATATATATATATATATATATATATATATATATATATATATATATATATATATATATATATATATATATATATATATATATAATGAAAAGAGAAATCGTCAATGTAACAGCACAAACACAAAAAAAGAAAGAAAGGAGATAGAAGGAGAAAGGGAAAAACTGTTTTCCTAAATTAGTGGTTAATATAGACCAGCACTTGAATGAGGCCTTAACCCTACTCATCCATACAACCACATAGGTCAAACAGCATAGCCATACACAATCAACCATAAAGAATAATCCATGGACAGGCAGTCATGTCGTCAATAAGTATAAGTCGTCATTTACCAAACAATAAAAGCAATAAAGACAAATAATTCAGAGGCAACAACCCAACACAAGGGCTCATCAGGAGAATACACTTGCCTATAGGGTTTCGGCACTTTAAATTCTCTACCCAGTCAAGTGTTGTGCCCACCACAGAATATCCATGGCATCCCCGTGTCAGGTATCACCCCCAAAATACATGCCTATGAAAAAAAGAAACCAGCAAATGTAGAACAACCAAGTAACACCAAAACAAACTTATCCTGTTAATATATTCCTCTTTTTAGCAACAATAGGTAAACTAAATGTGATAAATTTTACCAAATCACAAATATTAACACTTTGCAAAAAACCTGAATGAACTAAACAATTATAGAATTCATCTTTACCATGAGGCTATTTTTTTAAAAAATGAAAAAATTATATATATATATATATATATATATATATATATATATATATATATATATATATATATATATATATATATATATATATATATATATATATATATATATATATACTTTTAACCGGGAAATTGTTGTCAATTTCCCTTATACTTTACCAGTATATACTTTAACCGGTATAAAAAAAATAAAAAATATGTATGTATAAAGTATGTATACTTTAACCGAGAATTGTAATCAAGTTTGGCCGCCACATAAATTGTGCAAGGCAAGGGAGGGAGGGGTGTTTTGAAGAATACTCTGGGGAGGGAGTGGAAGTTTGATCAAAACTTGTTGGGAGTAAAACGTAAATTTGTTACAAATTATTATAACTCGTACCTTTTTTATCCTTAGGGAGGGGATATAAGCCCCCCTACTTTTCAATCAACCGAAATTGAAGGAGTTCGAATGAATGTCTACCTTTGATATACTTTCCATCATACCTAACATACCTTTAACATGCTCTGATTACCCATTATTTGTATATAGCAGGATTCATATTTCTTCTATATCCTTTGTCATCACTTACAACACACTAATCTCTATATGCGAAGATTTTTTTTAAGTTCACACTTCTTAATCTGCTACTAATATGCTTGACTTGAGCCCCAATAAAATATGAATTAATTTGGTACCGCTCTAGTTTCCAAGGTGTCAGCACTGTTAAAAAGTAGGACTTGGGCATTTTAATTTATTTCATAGTTAGATTAGAAGCTTTATCAGCATTAGATACAAATATTTAAAACATTGTGCGGTTTGAGGTCAAATGACTAATATTTTTGATTGCAACTCAGATTAACTCAAGACTTAATCTAACTGTCAATCAACTGCAAGCTAAAAGGATCTGCCAACAAGGCATCAAAATTCTAGGCAAATTTGTTGCTAAATAAATACGATTTAAGGTCATGGAAAACCTAATTCAAAATAAACATTTCTATGTCGTAATAGAAGTATAATTGATTAATTTAAACAGAATTTTATCACTTTTCCAAATTTATTATTATTGGCAAAACAAAAAACGATATGCCTTCAATGTACTGAAATTTCTAGCAAATTGAAAGTTATAAGCTACTGCCCTTTTCGAGGGCGAAAAGTGATTGAAGGGTAGCAGGCCAGAGACATTTTTTTGAGACGATCGTTTTGTTCAAAATGAGCATTAAATAGGCCACCTGGTAGGATATGACCTCCCATAGCCCTTAAGGCAAGCGCTGTAAGCTATGCAAGTTGCCTATATGTTACCTATGGGTTTGTTATTGGAAATGCCGGCGTGTTGAAAACTTTGAGGGTGTGTTAAATCTTTAAGGGTATATTAAGGTGTAATTAAAACTATATAAAAAGACACTCGACATCTAGATAACACAGTGCACCTGCGCCCACAACATTTGGGGGGCTGACCCCCCCACCCAATGTTTTCCGGCTCATAAAAACGCAACAAAAATGTATATAAACGAATTTTTGATGCATTTTGTGTAAATTCCCCTCCCAAAAAGTAAATATTACCCTCCCCCCCTGAACAAAAATTCAGCATTCAAATCCAGGGCAAAAATCCAACATTCAGTGCATGCTAAGGGTTATCTTAATCTAAACCAATAGACATTATGTGTATCCATATTTTCAGAACGACGTATCTGCACAATTACGGAAACAGCTTAGGGTATTAAGTGGAAATTACCAGGGTATGTTGAATTAAAGCAAAGGATTTTCTGTTCATTTGGGTTATCGAATGGGCTTATATGCAATGTTTCTAAAATGGATCAAGTAACAATTTCAGAAAAAGTTGAGGGAGATGTAAAGCTAAATCTAGACAATTTGTTCTTCCAGGTGGTCAAAAAGACATATCTTCAATGCTACAGGAACAGCTAAGGGCATTTAGTCGAAATTTCTAGGGACTTCTGGGGTATGTTTAATTAATTCAAAAAAAACTATTAGCATCCAAGAGGTCAAAAGGGAGCAAATATAAAATATCAGAAACGGTTAAAGAAATTTTATTCAAAGTTCTAGGGCATAGTGAGGGGAATGTTGAACCGAATCAGAAGACAATGTGCATTATGAAACGGCTAAATATAATAAATTAAATATTTTACAACATATTGAGGGGGACATGAAACTAAATCAAGAGACACTATGCGTATCCAAGGGTAAGGGCGCTGTAGAAAATGTTTCGAGGGGGGCAGACGCCAAAATTGAAGTGGTGATTGGGTGACAGACAATTTAGGTGGTTTAGGATTCCAAACTACGACTTTACCCCGAAGAGGACGAATTTGCAATCAATTAAAATTCTGAGAAGTTAATTGATTTAATAGTATAAATAACTATATTTTAGGGTTCCCAGTTTCGAAAGAAGTATTGTCAAACGATGGCAGTACTGAATTCAACCAAGTTGATTCGCTTTATTTGTAATGAAATTAGGCTACGTTTGGTGATCTGCTATTGCGTATCAGCTATAATGAAGGGGATGAGTCATTGTTTAGGTTGGGGTAGGGTAGATTTCTCCAAAAGTATATTTGAATAGACAAACTGCTTACTCTTCCTGAGGCTTCAGATATAGGTTGAAAGAGGTAGGATGGATTAGGAATTAATTAAAATATTTTTCTATACGCCTAAAATGCTATATTCCCATACCTAAAGGCATTTAGGTGGAAAAGGCAAGGCAGGTCATCATCAGTCCCGCCAGGAAAATTCTTTGGGATGTCAAATACTGCTAGTAACTTAGTTTTCAGCAATTTTATATGGTAATATTTTTCTGTTTACATGAAGTACTTTAATGTATTTAAACGAATGTATGTAATGTATTTATCAATAAGAAAATCCTATTGTAGAGCTTCAGTTATTTAGAACATCAAAAGTCTCACAGAATTTCCATCCATACAAACAACAATACTCCTTTTCATCCAACCCAAATTCTTTAGTAGTAATATTAACAAGGACATTTCACCAAAATTACTATTCATCGCCAATTTTGCAAGCTTATTGAAATTTTATCCAATATTGACACTGTAAATTTGAAAGTAGGACGGTACTAATCAACTTACAGTTATTAATTTACAGATTTTAAAAGTAATTAACCAGGGATTTAAGGGACCGGTACCTCAAATTATGTCTTGGTTGGGCCTGCGTATGATTTGGAAAACAATCAGAAATTAAATAAAAAAGAGTTTTTCAACTGAAAGAAAAGAAAAACAGATTTGGAGCCTGTTTGAACAGAATATTCTTTGTATGAAGGGGGCTATCTGCTCCTTAGCTCCCTACTCTTTACTGCGAAGTTAGATTTTTTCGAATTTTTTAGAAAATATGCAACTAGAAAAAATATTGAGAAACTAAAAGACGTTTGTTTAATGAACAAAGTGCTGAGAAGGGGACAGTCCCCTTATATACAGGGTAGTTTATATTTATTTCAAGTTTTAAACTTTTTCCTTACTTTAGTGGAAAAACATTTTATATTTGTTTAACTACATTTCATGAAACTGTGAAGTTTATTGAATGCAATACTTTTGGTAGTACAAAAAAAACTACCAATATTTTTAATATATTAATCATATGTATCAATATATTAATTTACTTATTACGATGATTCCAAATATACAAGTTTCGTCAAGTTTCGTCTTGCCCATCCAAAGCTACGAGTCTGAGAAAATTTGCGTGATTTTTGAAAAAAGGGGGAAACCCCCCTAGAATTAATAGAATTTTAATGAAAAACACATCACCAGGTTCAGCGTATCATAGATCCCTACTTTAGAGGTTTCAAGCTTATGTCTGCAAAAACGTGAAATTTTGTAATTTTTGCCAGAAGAAGATTGGAGGGTAACTAGATCCCCTCCCATGCCACTTTTCTCCCAAAATCATCCGATCAAAATTTTTAGATAGCCTTTTTTCAGCATAGTTGAAAGGCCCAATAACTATAAAACTGTAGCGTGAAGAGTGAAGTGTTAAGGAGGGGGTAAACCCCCTCATATACGTAATAATTTATGTTCGTTTTCAATTTTAATGTTGCTCCTTGTCAATTGAAGTATGTCAATTAAATTAAAAATATATAAAAATGAAAAAAGTAAGTAATTACAAAAAAAACACAAAACAATAGCCAACTTACAAAAACTAAGATATAAATTCCCAGCTTTCACTTCTGTTGAGCAATGCCAAAGCGTTGGACGGATATTTTTTAACTACATCGACAATTTTGAACTTGTTTATCAAACATCAAAATATTTAATGCCTTGAGACGCCGTGTTTATAAAAAGTAACGCATTATCAAAGTAGTTTATTCAAAGTAAAACATTATGACTAAGATTAAGAAAATTTTAAGTCAATTCCAAAATTGTTTAATGTTGAATTCCAAAAACCAATATATTTTACACCTTTATGCTTCATAACTAAAAATTTAAATCTTTTTCAAAGTGACAACTAGATTAATACAATCACCCTTGGACAAAAAATAAATGCTAATAAAACTCTTGCAATGCAAGCAAATGTTGACGGCATAGTTTTACCGAAATTGTCCCATTGTTTTCCTAGTGTATATTTATATGAACTTTCTTGTGTATTAACAACTGCAATAATTACGAATAAACAAATTCATATCTAGGATCACCATAAAAAGCTGACTCGTTGATTGAATGTTATCAACAGTAAGGCTCTTATACTTTGGTTTTTGCCAAGGATCGTTATTTATTTAGCACTCATCACAATGGAGAATTTGAACTTTTTGACTGCTCCAACCAAATCATATAGAAAAATGTCTGTACAAAACTCGAAAGGGGTCACTCAGTCACAAATTAGAACTTTTATGTTCCATATTAATGGATCAAAATTTATTGGCAGGCAGCCAACAATAGAACAACACAAATTTGTCCATGTTTTCCCCCTGTTCTGCTCTCTTTCCTTTGGTTTCCTTACAATTACTTAATAGTCCCAAATTTCTAGGGGGAGGCCATGGCCCCCTGCCGGAGCCCATGCCAGGCTGCCAAAAGGGAATCTGCGCAATACTTCAAGAGCAACTAAGTATATTAGGTTAGGGCTTTCAGGGCATGTTGTTTGGGAATTTAGAACTAAATAAAAAGATAATATTTGAATCCAGGTTCTAAAAAGGGTGATTCTGCAATATCTCAGGAATGGCTAAAAATGTTAAGTTGAACTTTTAGAAAATGTTGAAAGGAATGCTGAATTGAACTAAAAAAAAAAAAAAACAACACTTTGTGTATCCAGGTTATCAAGAAGACGTACCTGCCTTCCCTTGCGAATAGCTTAGGGTATTGAATGGACACTTTCAAGGAGTGCTATGGGATGTTTAACTGCTTAGGACAAAAGCTTATCTGGGATGAAAAAAATTAGAAAACTATGTTTTCTCGACTACTAAGCATTTTTACATATATATTTTAACGTTATTTTATATTTCCACGGAAATTTTTTAGCTATTTTTTCCCTCAAAAATCCATTCATCCCATTTTTTCATTTAATTTAATATTCTTATTTTCTTTCTTCTTCTATTGAGGTAGTTTTAATTGAATTATAATACATGTTATTAAGAAGCCTGACATACTTAAGGGGACCCCCTTCTCTCAAAGAGGCTGTTTGTTTTCTTCTTTTCTCCCCTTTATTTTAAAATTAAATTAAAAAAAACAATTTTTTTAGCTGAAAGTAAGGAGCGACATTAAAACTTCAAATGAACAGAAATTACTTCGTATATGAAAGGGGCTGCTTCGTCCTCAATGCCTCACTCTTTACGCTAAAGTTTGACTCTTTCTCTTAAGTCTGCCTTTTAAAACAGTAAAAAACTTTAGCGTAAAGAGCGGGGCGTTGATGAGGAAGCAGCCCCTTTCATATACGAAGTGATTTCTGTTCGTTTGAAGTTTTAATGTCAATCCTTACTTTCAGCTAAAAAAACTTTTTTTTATTTAATTTCTGGACGTTTTTGAATTAATGCATGTTTTGATCTTGGCTCTACGCACATAAATAATTAAAACAAAATTTGCATATTAATTAATTGCAATTAATCGGAATATTTTTAGAAAAAAGAAGCGAAGGAGGAGGCCTAGTGGCCCTTCAAGTTTCTGATTACTTAAAAAAGCAGCTAGAACTTTTAATTTTTACAAACGTTTTCATTGGTAAAAAATATACGCAACTTACGAATTAACTTATGTAACGAACTTCTATATTCGTATGTTTTTATTGCGTATATGAGGGGGTTCAACCCTCGTCGATACCTCGCTCTTTACACTAAAGCTTAGATTGTGTCCCAATTCCTTAAGAATGACCTCTGAATCACAAAGGCCGTAGAATAAATAGTTAAAATTACTAAAAATACTTTAGCGGAAAGAGTGAGGTATAACGAGGAGGTAAACCCCTCATATGCGTAATAATTTTTGTTCGTTTTAAGTTTTAATGCTGCTCCTTACTTTCAGCAGAAAAAACTTTTCATATTTATTTTTTTATTGTTTTTTCAAATAAAGCTAGAAAATCCTGCGCCACCTTTATTGAAATTCTCTTTTACCATGAGAAGTCTCTCCATGGAAATATCCTCCCACGTAACCCCACCCCCTCAACTCTCCCCCCTAAACCAAAAAAATCTCCCTGAAAACGTCTGTACACTTCCCAGTAACCATTACTATATGTAAACACAGGTCAAAGTTTTCAACTTGCAGCCCCTTCCACGGGGACTGCGGGGGAGTAAGTCGTCCCTAAAGACATAGTTATTAGGTTTTTCGACTATGGTGAATAAAATGGCTATCTCAGAATTTTGATCTGGTTACTTTGGAGAAAAAATGAGCGTGGGAGGAGGCCTAGATGCCCTCCAATTTTTAGTCACTTAAAAAGAGCACTAGAACTTTTAATTTCCGTTAGAATCTGATGGTGTGATTTTCGTTAAAATTGTATGACTTTTAGGGAGTGTTTCCCCCTATTTTCTAAACTGAGGCAAATTTTCTCAGGCTCGTAACTTTTGATGGGTATACCTGATCTTGATGAAACTTGTATATTCAAAATCAGCATCAAAATGTGATTCTTTTGATGTAACTATTGGTATCAAAATTCCATTTTTTAGAGTTTCGGTTACTATTGAGCCGGGTCTTTGACTTCTTTGACTTCAGGCAAATTTTCCTAGGTTAGTGGCCTTTGATGGGTAAAACTAAACTTATTGAAACATATACATTCAAAATCAGCATAAAAATCTAATTCTTTTGATATACCTATTGGTATCAAAATTCTGTTTCTAGAGTTTCTGTTGCTACTGAGCCAGGCTGCTCTTACATACAGTCCGTTACCACTAACTATTTGATAAGAAGAAACATATTAATTTATGAACAAAACTATGAGAATTGCAACAGACAATTATTGAAATCAGACCACCCAGAACGCATTGATACAAAGACAGTGACAAAGCCAAAGATAGGATATAGTTTAGTTTGAGTTTTAGTACAGTATAGTTTGAGCATAGACTCAAACAGACAGAACATCAATAACATAGTGAATGAAGAGGCCCCAAAACTAACCTTCGAGGACGAAATCGTTATTTTATCATAGAAAATTCTCTGCGTCCTGTAAAGACATTAGGAAGACATGGCAAGTAATCAATTCTGTTATCAGGCCATCTTTTCTGCCTCCTTTTGTCCCTTCAAGTGTTATGATTGACGGGAAAAATGTAGAGGGTGAGCTAAAAGTTCAAGATGCGTTTACTTCCTATTTTGCTAATATCGGCAAAACTACAGCCTCTTGTGTAAGTCCTTCTTCTTCTCTACCTGATTTTTGGTCTTATCTAGGACCGCCTTGTCCTAAATCAATGGCATTGGAACCTGCCTCTGAAGCTGAAATAGCCAGAATTGTCAGTTGTTTGAGGGGTTCTTCATCCTCTGGCCCAGACCGTATTCCGACTAAGGTTGTCAAGTTCATTCTTCCTTTCATTGTGTGTGCCCTCACGAGACTTGTCAATCTTTCTTTTGAAAATGGTGTCTTCCCAAGTGCTCTAAAGCGTGCTCGTGTTATCATCCTTTTTAAGGGTGGATCAAGGAATGATCCTGAAAATTACCGTCCCATATCTCTTTTATCAGTGTTTAGTAAAATTTTTGAAAAAGCTATGCTTTCTCGACTTCTTGATTTTCTTAATTCTAAACATTTTTTTCATGATTTTCAGTTTAGTTTTAGGGCGAAACACTCAACTGAGCATGCATGTGCAACTCTCTTGAATTATTTAAATTCAGCTCTTGACTTTGGTTTGATACCTGCTGCTCTTTTTCTTAATGTTCGAAAAGCGTTTGACTCATTAACACACAAGATTCTTCTTTTGAAAATATCCCATATTGGTATAAGAGGGAATGCTTATTCATGGTGTCTATCATATATATCTGGTCGAGTCATCTCGGTTCATCCGGACTTTTTTAATCCTTCTGGAATAGAGTTTGGCGTTCCACAAGGATCTGCCATTGGACCGATACTCTTTTTAATCTACGTCAATGACCTTATTAATGCGGTTAAAAGTTTAAAACCTACCATTTGCTGTCGTCTTTGTCAACCAGTATCCGTCACTAGCTGTGACAAGAGTTTGTCCTTTCCAGATACACTTATTGCTTTTGCTGATGACAGTACTCTCGGCACAACTGGTAGAACTGAGTCTAATCTTCGTTCAAGGATGATAGCCCTTTTTGAAAGAGTTATCCAGTAGTTTCATGTAAATTATCTTGCCTTAAATGTCAAAAAGTCATGTTTTCTCATTTTCTCCAGAGTCTCAAAGGCTTGCCCTGATTTAAATGAAATAAATGTATCAAGAGGTTCTCTAAGTAAGCCTAAGGATCGTTACGTTCGATTCCTAGGCACCTTGCTTGACGAAAATCTTTCGTTCAAGCATCATATTGACCTGATTAAAATGAAAGTCTCCAGGAGTCTCGGAATCCTTAGAAAGCTCAAATATATATTTCCAGGGTCGATTCTTAGAATCTTGTTCTGCAGCCTAGTTCAGTCTTATGTTTTCTCAAAACTTTATGATAAAGCAAGGACTCTTATTCAGGAAACTAACCGATTTTCACTTAAACCCTTGCTTGATTTGAAATCTCTTTATTTTCTTTCTTGTTCTTCTTTCATTTTTTTACAGTTGCACGGCCATCTTCCTGCTGTCCTATATAATAATATATCTTTTGTTTCTGATCAATCGACTTATCATCTCCGCACTTCTAACAATTTACTGGTTCTTCACACACCGTCAGTGAGGTCTGACTTCAACCCTCTGACAGCTTGCAACAGGATCTGGAACACGCTCCCAGAGTTCGTACGAAGCTGCCACTCGTTTGGTATGTTCAAAAATTATGTTAGAGATTTTCCAGCTAGTAAATAATTTTGTTTGTTTGTTTTTTTTTTTTTTATCTCTTTATTTTATATTCCGGTTTCCCTTGGAGTTGATGTCTCTGGATTGAGTTGGATATTTAATTGAGTTGCTGAAATCATGTGCTACCCCCTGCCTAGCTTGTCATTTTTTGGAGATTATTAAGGTTGGCGGCTCAATTTTGTTTTTTGGATTTTGTTTATATTTTTTTTTTTGTATTTTTTCTCCCCTGTTCTTTCCCGGCCATGGAGCCTTATGGGGGAGATTGTCTTGAAGCATTTTTTTGTTTATGGATTTTATTGTTAAATAAAGAACTCAGAACTCAGAATGGGACTTATCCAAAGTGAGTCAAGTCATATTTTTATCCCTGATGGAAATCCTCAAATAATGGTGCATAAAATTGTATTGACATACCACTCTCGTCTTTTTTTTATTTTTTAGTTAAAAAAATCTTTGCAGCAGCAACACTTTCATTCTGTTGAAGACTATCTCTTCTTATGTCAATGCAAAGCATCACCATTACTTTCTTTAATGAGGTAAAGCGGTATTGTTATTATTCATCACTTACTAAAGTGTCGTTTTAAATCGTTTTAATCTTTTATGGTATCATTTTGTCTGTTGGGATAAATTTTTCAAGGCTGCAAGTCTGTCTATAAGGTTTTTCACGTCTGAAATTTTCCTTGAATGGAATTTTCATCTGTGTGGTGCAATTCGGTTCAATTGTCCTTGAAACCATAGAAAACCCCTTTGATGAGAATAATTTGAGGCAAAATGAAATTTTTTGGGGTTTGAAAATGAAAGAGGAGGGTGATTCCTTAAAAGACAAGATGATTATGCATAAAAGGATAACACGTTTGGCAGTGGCACGTATAAAACAATGACAATTTTGCTGAGAACAGAACAAAATGATAGCGCTTCCAACAGTCACATGCAACAAAATGACGCTTGTTTTGTGACAGAAAAAAAAATGAGGATACTTATGTGAAGAAAATAAGTAAACAAATAATCTTTATCCGCTTAAAAATAAAAAGTGAACCTTTGCATATTCGTCACAATGTGTGAATCATGGCTGATGTGACATCACCACCTATGTGGTCCTCCCATGGCCTTTGTTGACGCACCGACTATTTTACCAGTACTTGTTTCAACTGTGCCCCCACCCCTGTTTCACATTACCACTAAGCTGCTTGCGCTAAGTGGCTTAGGCTACGGAGCTTAAGTAAACTGGTTTCATGTTGAAATTTTACCTATCACACTTTAACTTAAATAAACTCAATAAAGTAAGCTTTTCTACATTATTTAACTTTCAAAAATGAAGATAAAGGAACAATTTTTATGATAGTCAATAGTTAGATCTAAATCTTTAAACTCCCTAACGTAAACTTTTGTACATTACTTACATTTCGAAGAAACGAATTGTATGATAGTTAATACTTAGATCAAATGACATGAAAGGTAACCAAGAAATTAAATGAAAATAATTCCTTGGATTGGACAAAAAGGCCGTGCCTTAGCAAAGTCTATTATCCAATAGTCTAACTCATCTATGGCCTATTCAAAACACTTTTCTTCTAAGTTGGCTAAGTCCTGGATGCTAATTTGAAATTTTTCAGCTTTTGTATTGGCTTAAGTTATGGAGCTTATTGGTAGTTTTCAATACGGAGCTGATGGGGCTCACGGACCTTATGGAGCTTATTGGTAGTTTTCAATACGGAGCTGATGGGGCTCACGGACCTTATGTGACTAAGTTTCAAAAACCCATTCCTAGGTTCCCCTTGATCCGTTTTCACGTAAAAACGGCCATTTTGGCAGGATCCATCAAATTTCTTCTGTTTTCCATCACAAGTTTTTGCGTCAAAGTGGTACAACGGCTGCTTTTGAAAATTTCTACTGAGGAGTTGAATATCAAACACGTTATTTTGAGCTGAAAGCTTTACGAAAGCATTAATTGCAAGTAACTGAGAAAGTAACCATGTTTCAGAAGTTTTCCATTAATATTTGACAAATAACATGAAGGTCGTCTCCTTTTAATAAAAGATTTGACGTGAGTCCTGGGAGATATTTCAAAGAAAATGAGCAAAGAATATAACACTTATGTTTTTATTAGGCATAGTTAGCTTAGGATAATACACACTAGTCATTTGAATATTTAATGAGGTTTGTAAGACTTGGTTTTGCCTATTCCTATGCATATAATTTTGAAATCTACCATAATACCTTTTGCGCTTTAACAGCTGTAGTGAACTGTTCCTGACATTTTTGGGATTATCAGGATTGGTAGTTGCTGCAAAATTTTTCCTGTTAGCCTTTGGAAGGACATCTAGCTGATCGTAAATATATAGGTAGCGCTGCATATGGAAAATATCAAATTTAAGAAAGGCGATTCAGAATCAATGTAATTTCCGCGTACAGAATCTGATGAGTACAATTTTTATGTATATTTTAAAGTAAGATTTGTTTCTTAAAATGTATATATTATGAAGTAGGAATTGCTTTTCAGTACATTTCCTCCCAAAGAGTTGAAATGTAGGTTAGCGTTAGCAGCTCACCAAAAGTAGTAGGCCTACCATTGTGTTAGGCTGCTTATATTATCAACAGAGGTGTATGACCATTCCACCACATAATTAGATATGTTAAGAAAACAATTCTGGCCTCAGAATATGCACAATAATCCTAGTTAATATATTTTGTAGTGGGAGAACTTTTATCTTCACTTCTTTTCTTGTTTTTCCAGGAAATCCATGATTTTATTAGAAACAATATATTAACAGAGTATATACCCCCACCTCATAATGTGCAAATACATACCTAGAATTGCATTATTGATCTAAATATAACCTTCATATGCATCACAAATGAACTTTACATTCACCCCATTATCTGCAGGTATATAGGCTACTCTGATTTGGATATATTTAGGGGTGGGGTTAAAGTTAATTTTTGATGCAAATGATGGTTATATTTAGATTCAGTTTGCAATTGTGGACATATATTTGCACATTAGGAGGGGGGTGAGTGTATAGATTGTGTTAATGCATAGATCTTGGTTCTTAGAAATTCACAAATTTCTTGGAAAATTGGAAAGAAGTGAAGATAAAGGTTCTCCTGCTGAAGAATAGCCCATGCTAACTAGTATTATTGTGTATATTATGAAGCAAGAATTGTTTTCTTAACATTTCTCCTTATATGGTAGACAGCTCATATGTCTATATCATTTTATCATATCTTCAAATATCATTGTTGCTTTTCTGATGTTTAATTTTTGGTAATTGTTTAGTTTCATCACAAGCTATCTAAAGTGGAAACTACGCTGCAAAGCAGCATAGTTTCCATGCAATATCAATTAGAAATGGTAATTCTAGAAGCACATCCATTTCCGGTTGACCCTCATCCTCCAGGAGTTAAACTAAAAATGCATAAAGTAGGCAGGGTTTTGAAGCCAAGGGAAAAGTTGGGGTTGTACAATGTGAATAAAATTATATTTTAAACACTAATTCCAGTTATCACATGTAACTTCTGTATAGTAGAAAGTCAAAAGATAATTAAAAAACTTGCAAATTCATTAATGTTCATATCCAAGATGGTTCACTTTCACTTTCAAGTTTAAACTAGCCAGCTGTTTGTGAACAAAGCAAACATCTAATTTTGCTTACAGGTAACATTACCTATCCTATAAAGCATAGCATAATACTCCATGAGCCCTGCAGGCAGTAGGGCAAGGTCTGTATTCTATATTTCTTAAATAAATATAGAATGCAGACCTTGCCCCACTGCCTGCAGGGCTCATGGAATAATACACTTTGCTCTATAGGTAATGTTACCTGAAAGCAAGCCCACTTTACACACTTTTAGTTTGCCCCATGGAGGAGGAGGGTCAACCAGAAATGAATGCACTTCTAGAATTAGCATTTCTAAGTGCAATAAACTGGAAACTATGCTGCATTGCATAGTTTCCAGTTTAGAGCACTTGGAATGAAAGTAAACATTTACTGAGCTGAGAAATTAACTTTCTAGACTTATGATGTTGTTCCTCAGGGGGGGGGGGTGTATGGAGAATATACTGCTTTGTAGCATAGTTTCAAGCTTAGACAGCTTGTGACAAAACTAAACAATTACCTGATTAAGTTGCTAAGTAGATAGCTAAGAAGTGGAGATAGGCCTAAGCCTACCTCTATTTCTCTGTCAGTCCTTCTTTTCTTCAAATTTGTTTAATATTTGGTCAAAATAGTAGAAAATTCATTGCATGCATGCAAATTATATGTACAACTTAATTCAGTTTGTATATTTGCACATTAGAGGGCTAAGAGTAAAATTAGTTTCTGACACAAACAAATGTTAGCCTATATTTGGATTCAAGATGAAGGTCCAACTCAAACTACTAACTACTACTACTAAATACTCACTGCAGCACCAAGCCGCCTGAGGCCAATGCACCTATGCATGCTCCTCATCCAACCTAATATATTCAAGGCCTCCCTCTTTACACCCTCCCAGGAAGTTCTGGTTTCCTTTAAATCTTTATTTGTGACATCTTCCCAACCCAGACAAGGATGACTTGCTTTCCATGTAGTCCCAGGCAGTTGGCCAAAAAGGACAATCTTCAGCAATCTGTCATCCTTCATCCACAGAACTTGGGCTAGCCATCTCAACCTTTCTTTCATTATAGCCCTAAAAAGTAGGACTGAACCACATTTTTTGTACACCCTACTGTTTGAAACAGAGTCAGTGAGCCAGATACCCAGAACAATCCATAGGCAATTTCTTTGGAAAACATCTAGTAGATTTCCATCTGCTTTTGGGAGCACCCATGCTTCAGAGCCATATTTGACCATTGTCATCACTGTACCTTCCAATATTCTAATCTTGGTTTGCAGACCTATCTTCCTATTCTTCCAAACTTTTTTTAACTGTGAAAAAATACCCTGAGCTTTAGCTATTCTACTTTTAACATCTTCACTGCTCCCACTGTCTTTACTAAAAATACCACCAAGGTAAGTAAAGCTGCCAACCTGATCAATCTTTTTGTTACCCAACGTCACCTTTTCATCATCACTTATTCCTAGCCTTAGTGACTTAGTCTTCTTAACATTAATTTTTAAGCCTATTCTAGCACCCTGAATTTGCAAAACCTCTAACAATTCATTCATTTTGCTCACACTTTCATCTAATATGCTTAAATCATCAGCATAATCTAAGTTCAGTAGCGTTTTTCCTCCCCATTTGATTCCATAGCTTATTTCTAACCTCAGAGCCACCATATTTTAGAAACTGATTTATCACACTATCAGCACCTGGAGCCTTATTATTTTTTAATCCTTTTAGTACTGTTGCTAATTCTTCCTTGCAAAACAAATCTTCCTTCACATCCAAGGTATCATAAACTTCTTCATTTTCATCCATATCTTTTCCTGCAACTGTATCTCAGTTTAGCACATTCTCAAAATGTTCCACCCATCTTTCTTTAACTTTTTCCTTATCACTAATTGTGGCCCCATTCCTATCTTTAACTGGGAAGCAATTCCTATCTTTAACTATGTGAAGCAAGGCTAAATGCGTATGAAATATATAATTTGGGCTATATATCTACATTTTAGGGGAGGGGGGTAAGTACAGTTGAGCTGCAGCCAAAATGACTAACTATGATTATTCTGCATATTATGAAGTAAGGATTGTTTTCTTAACATGTTTCCCTCTCAACAGGCCAAATTCTAGACTTATGCTCTATCTCACTCATTAGTTAGTTAATCAGAATATTTACCTTTCTGGCAAAATACCCCACTCCTGATCATCTCAGGAGGTGAAACTTTTCCTGTCTTTTAGTCATTTATATATCCTAAGGCTATATCTAGTCCCACCTTGTATAATCATGCTTCCATCTATTGATATCCATTGAAGTCATTGTAACCATTAATAATGTTTTTGATGACACTTAATCAGTAGGTACTCTGTTTATAAGACAACATGCTAAATTCTTCCCTAATAATATACATAAATAATGATGTCAACAAATTTTCAAATCTTTCCACTTACATTGCTTTTGTTCAATTTTTTCGTATAAATGTATTAATTTCCTTAATTTCTCAAATTACATGCCTATTATGTTAAATATTTATGACAACAATCACCATTTATATTTTTATGTTGCTTAGGTGATAATTGAAAAATCTCTCAAGATTTTATTTGGAATAAAGCATGTAACCATGTAACATGAAAATATACATGCATGTTAGTGTGAAAACATGAAAAATATAATTTCCAACTAATACAAAAATTTTGGTTATGAAGGTTTGCAATTTAAGATGCAAAGGAAATTAATATACTTATAAAAGAAAAAAGTAATTGAAAGCAGGAGCACCTAGAAAATCTGTTAAATTTTTTCTGAATTTTAAGAAAAGCTAAATTTTATTTTAGGGGCTTCTTTCTATCTTGAAAATTTGCTTAGTTGAATGATTGAAACTTTTAGGAATTAATTCAGGTCTAAAATTATGGCCTGGGATGATATTGCTAAGCTACTATGTCAACCTTTAATTGGTTTCTGGGGCTTTGAAAGTTCCATAAATGATTTGTCTATACATATCTGAATTTTGACAAACATATTATTCCTTTATTTTCAATTTTCAATCTCTTATGTTTTTTTCATTGGCTTTAGTTTTTGAAAATGCAGTTCCTGTTGGTTCAACAGAATACTGAGCCATTATCAAGGGTTTTTTCCCTAAGTTTACGAAATAGATTTTTAAAACTTTATATAGTGGGTGTTAGCAAATGCATGAGGCTCAGAACATTTTTCTTGTGCCTCATTAGAACAGAAGATCTATTTTACAAGGCTCACTCCTGTTACACAGGAGTGTAACATTTTTGTCATTGTCATTATTTTGTCATTGTCATTTTGATTGTTAGAGGTCATTAAAGCTCAGTGTCCTTTGTATCTGTTCCTGAGAGTTTCTTTCACTTAACTGAGCTATTTTCCAAGATGGTAATAACCCCTTAATATAGAATTTGACCTCCTAAAAATTTTGAATTCTACCATATGAAATAAGAGTTGTTTTATTAACATGTTTCCAACTAAAGAGAGTAACCACCAAATAAGAACTTTTTTGGCCAACTGATGGACTAAAATTGGAGAAAGTTGCTTTGGTGTTCTCACCAATCGAACTCTATTTGCTTTTTTTTGTGATCTATAAGATGGTTGCAAGAATTTTAGATATTAATTTGGTTGTTTTTTTCTAGGCTTTGTATTTTATTTGTTTATAGCTTATTTTAGTTTTTATCTTTGTTTCATCAGCTTTGAAGACGCCTTGTTTTCATACAGGTGAAACATCACTGTCGTTTTCATTTTTATCTTTTCTTTCTAGTGGTTGTAGTCTTGTCTGTTTGTTCTTTTTGAGATTTCTCCCTTTGTTATTTTTTGTCCAACTGATCTCACATTTGTTTGTAATCAAATAAGACTTATGCTTTTGATTAACAAAGAAATAATTAACTCATTAACAAAGAAATAAGAAGTCTTAAGAGATGAAGAATAAGGGGAGAGATGTTTTATTTAGTGATGTATCTGAGACCTGTGTAATGCATTGTCAGGAATGTAAATATGTTACCTACAAATATCATATGATAAGGAATCTAGTGGTACTACATTTATTCTCTTAAAATTTTTTCGTTGGGGGAGCAGCCAAATCCCCTGTTACAAACTTGTATTTTTCAGAGTCTTGTGGTTGCATTTTCTTTTTAGTTAAAATATTCTTTTTAATTTAGGGAAGACAAACCCCCCCTCTAAATAGAATTTGCATAGTAAGTAATTAGTATAGGAAGGTCATGGATAAAATTGCTGGGGATCTGGAAGAAGCAGCTAGGCAGCATATTAGTAAAATGTTCTACTGGCATTTTAATAATTTGAGAGGGGGTTGTTGATCTGGACTTGTCCCTGTTAAAGGTAGGAATGGGGCTACAATTACTATTAAGGAAATGGTTGAAAAGAGAAAGACAGAACATTTTAAGAATGTACCAAACTAGGATAGAGTTACAAGAAAAGGATAAAGGAAAATGAAAATGTTTGTGACACCTTGCATGTGAAGGCCCCAGGTGCTGATCATGTGGTAAATGAGTTTCTTAAATATGGCGGTTATGAGGTTAGAAATAAGCTACTAAAGACTATGAATGTGATTGAAAAAAAGGGGAAGTACCTAGCAATTTTAGAAAAACACAAATTAAACCCCTGTATAAGAAAGGTGATAAGAGTGAGTATGGTAATTATAGAGGCAATAGCCTAGACTCTGTATATAGCGAATTACTTAGTATTATAGTAGTTTTTAGACTTAGAGATGCTATAGGCAAAGTTTTAAGAGAAGATCAATGCAGTTTCAGGAAGATATATTGACGAAATTTTCACTCTTAGGCTAATAATTGAGAATTATCTGTAAATCAAACACTGTTAGTCATCAGTTACACTGATAATGAACAAGCATTTAATTCAGCTGGTAGAAGAGCTTTGGTAAAAGTCCTATCCTTGTATGGTATGCCAGACAAAAAAAATGAACTGATTAGTACTGTGTACAAGAATAACACTGCTGTTATTAAGGTAGGAAAGGGGGTTAGTAGCTGGTTTCATAATAAATCAGAAGTGAAAGCAAGATTGTGTACTATCCCCAATATATGAATTACTTTCATGGAATTTGTCTTAAGGAGCACAGGAAAGACAATGGGAGAACATCAAATCAAATGGGGAAGTAAAACCTTCCTGGACATAAATTATTCTGATGATTTAAGTGTCCTAGATGAAAGTGTTAGCAAAATGAATGAACTTTGAGAGGTTTTGCAGGTTTTGGATGCTACAATAGGTTTGAAAATAAATTTTAAGAAGACTAAGTCACTAAGGCCTAAATTTAGTCACTAAGGAATAAGTGGAGATGAAAATCTGATATTGGGTAACAAAAAGATTGATAAAGTAGGCAGATTCACTTAGTTTGGTAGTATTATTAGTAAAAGATGGTAGGTGCAGTAAAGATGCTAAAAGCAGAATAGCCAAGGCCCAAGATGTTAAGAGTATTGATGATTAGAATACTGGAAGCTAAAGTGATGAAAGTGATCAAACATTACTCTGGAGCATGGACACTCCAACTAACAGAGGAAAATTGGCTAGATGTTTTCCAGTGAAATTGACTATATATTGTTTTATATACCCAACTGACTGACTGTATTTCACAGTAGACTGTATAAAAAGTATGGTTCAATCCTTCTTTGTTGGGCTATATGTATGGGCTATATATGTATGTCCTGCTTTTTTGAGAGAAAGGTTGAAATGGCTAGGCACATTCTTTAGATGAAGGATGATGGATTGCCAATGATTGTTCTTTTTTGCTAACCATCTAGGGCTAAAAAGAAACATCCTAGGCTTGGAGGATGTAATAAAGAAAGATTAAAGAGAAATGGGAACCTTATGGAACGGTGTAAAGAGGAAGGCTTTAGATAGACTGGGATAAGCCACTCGAAAGTGGCTTAGCGCTGCTCTTAGTCTTGACCAGGTAGTCAAGTCACCTACATGCAGTGATAAAACCCTAGACTTGATTTTTACCAACATTGAAGATTACTACTGTGCCCCGAAAATAGCCCCTCCATTAGGGGTAAGTGACCATCTATGCATCTTTTGTACCCCTTTATCATCCTTTCCCCCTAAACCATTGATCAGTTATTCATATAGACCCATTACTGACGAGAAGATTGCCCATTTCAGAGTAAAACTTAGATCCAAATCCTGGGCCAATATCCTATGTCTTATCAATGGTGATGAAATGGCTTCTAAGTTTTCAGCTGAACTTTTCCAGTTATACTGTGAAACCTTTCCAGTGAAAAAAGTCAATTACAAATCCAATTGTAAACCATGGATAAATAAAAAAAATTTGTGCCTAATAAATGAACGGGATAGACTCTTTAAGGAAGGATTTTTCCAGGAATCTCGAAAACTTCGAAACATTGTTATTAGTGAAATTCGTAAAGCAAGAAAAGAACATGGTGCTCACGTGCTCAATAAGTTACTGTATTCTGACCCTAAGAATTTCCACAAATGTATCCAAGATCTCATGGGAAAGGTCTCTTCTAAGTTTCTCTTACTGGATAGTGATGCAACCCAGTGAGTGTAGATATCATAAACGATTATTTTACTTCAACTTGTAAAACTCACCCGCCACTCCAAAATATGCCGGCCAACAGTGCAGTGACTGACATTCCTGTGATTGGAATACATCAGACCCAGCTTAAACTCGAAAATCTTGATACAAATAAGTCAGTTTACCCAGGTGATATCCCTACCAAATTGATTGTGAAATGTGCCCATTATTTAAGTGTACCTCTAACTGCAATTTTTAACCAATGTTTTGTAGATGGTATTTTTCCAGTGTGTTTTAAAGGAGCTATTATATCACCTATACCGAAAAACAAGACCCCAAAGGTCCCCTCTGACTTAAGAGCAATATCAAAAACCTCTATTTTCTCTAAAATTTTTGAAAGTTTTATTTACAATTTCCTCTTTGATGATATTCAAGATAAAATTAACCCAAATCAGTTTGGCTTTAGGCCGAATCATAGCACCACCCATTGTTTATGTTATATACTTGACACTGTTTTCAAACATCTTGAGTTAAGTAGTTCCTACGTTGAGGCTGTTTTTGCTGATATTAGTAAAGCCTTTGACAACTTGGATCATCAGACAGTTATTGATAATGCAAGGGCTTTAGGCGTCAGAGATTTTGTTTTACGTATAGTAGCTAGTTTTTTATCTGGTCGTGAGCAATGTGTAGTCCTCCCTAACGGAGATTCATCAGGTTTTACCTCGATTTCCTTTGGAGCACCCCAAGGGACTAAATTGGGTCCTTTAGCATTCTTAATTGTTTTTAACAATGTTTTACCAAACTTTGACAACACTTTTAAATTTACGGATGATTTGACATTACTCAACCTTTGTCAAACCTCAAACACTTTGGGCGTTAAACTTGACTCACTCATTAACAACTTAAAGAATGATCTTGCCAATGTTAAACTCAATCTGAGCATACCGAAAAGCAGTTTAATACTATTCTCCTTTTTAAAAAATATACCCCCAATCAATAATTACCTTTGCATCCCAAATTTAAACATGGTTAAGCTACTTGGTGTGCACTTGGACAATGACCTTAAATGGAAATCTCACTCTTTTCACTTATTTAAAACAGGTGGTTTTCTCCTTAGATCTTTCTCCCTTCTTAAACGGTTCTCCATATCAATCCAGAACCTTAAAATAATTTATTGTTCTTATATAAGACCTTGTCTTGAATATGCTTGCCCTGTCTGGCACCCTGGACTGACCAAATCCCAATGTTCTAAAATTGAAAGCATTCAAAAAAGAGCTATAAAAATTATACTGGGGACGTCCTATACTACTTATGATGAAGGTTTGGCTAGACTTGAACTCACTACATTGGAATCACGACGTCACTTCCTTACCATGAACTTCGGGCACAAGTGCCTTAGTTCTGACTATCATCGACGTCTTCTTCCCCCCTTCAAAGAAAACCTCCCAATCCTTCCCAATTAAGACTTAATGCTCATAGAGCTCCAAATACTCAACTTGACTTGTGTTCCCAAATGTTGACAATGAGGTACAAAAACTCTTTCGTTCCCTATTTTGTTTCGCATTTTAATAATTGATTTAACTTTGTAGGCTAACTATGTTTATCCCTTAACATTTATTTTATCATTGTAATTATAATTGTTCTGACGTGCTTATGCTAGCTTGTGTGCTATTTTAGCCAATAAATCATATTCTATTCTATAAAGGGAGCAGCATATGTAGCTCTGTTGGCCTCAGACGACTTGGTGCTGAAGTTTTGTTTATAGTAGTAGCAGTAGTGGTAAAAAATAAAACATGAAATAACAAATGACCCCCTACTGTCCCCTCCGTTTGGCATTACTCAAACCCCTCTTGCAACGAAATTTGCATATGAAGTAATTAGTGTATTCAGAAAATGTTATTTTCACCTTTATTATGACCTTATTTTCCCTGATGTTATCAGATAACGGCAGACTTATAATCAACTGACTCAGTTTGAGGCCGTTATTTGTTTCCATTTATCCTTAAGCACTTAGAAGATAATGGGGCCTATGTTGATGCATTATTTGCAGACATAGTTAAGGCTTTTGATAGTCTTGATCATAATGTAGTTGTGGAAGAAGCAAAGAATTTGATATCTGAATTTGTAAATATTTTTTGTGGTTCGCCACAAGGGACTAAATTAGGTTTAGTAACCGCTTTCTTTTCTTATTGTTTTTAACCGTATTTTAACAACAATTCGTGAGCGTTTTAAATTTGCTGATGATTTAACTGTTTTATCACTGCGACTACAGCCCCCTGACTACTGAACAGTCTGACTTGATCAAAATCTATCATGATCTAAAAGCTGAATTATGAAAGTTAAAACTGACGGTCAGTGAAACTAAGAGCTCTTATATGACGTTTTCCTTCCTAAAGGGTAACAACCACTCTCCTCATAATTCCATACTGCCAACAAAGAAAACTCTTAAAATACTTGGGATTCTTTTGGACGATGATTTAAGATCGAATTCGCACGTTGATTATCTGACTAAAAAAGGCGCCTCGCTTTTACATTCATTTTCCAACCTAAAAAGATTTGGTACACCAACTGAGGTTTTTAAAGTCTGTATACTGCAGCTATGTTAGACCTTCTCTTGAGTATGCATGCCCTGCTTCGCATCCGGGATTGACAAAAGATCAAACAGATAGACTTGAGACGATACAAAAAAGAGCTTTAAAAATTATACTTGGACAAAACTACTGAACTTACGGGGATGCACTGAAACAACTCAATTTGGACTCACTTGATAGTCGTAGACATGGCTTAACATATAGATTTGGACTAAATTGTTTGAATTCCCCAACTCATTGTCGTCTACTACTCAACCTTGAGAGCCCCCAACTGAAGGACCAGTTATTAGACTCCGACAAATAAAAAAGAACTGTCCACAGTTACTGACTTACTCAGCCTATAGTACTGAGAGATATCGCAAATCATTTGTTCCATATTTTACATGTCATTTTAATAATATCGACGCGACTAATATTTAATGTTTGATTAATATAATGTTTGTTTAAATTTTCCTGTGAGAGTTTTTGAAGGTATAAATTATTTTTGTCATGACATGCTGATGCTAGCTCCGGCTATTATAGGGAATAAATATATTCTATTCTATTTCCTTGGCAAGCCTAAGCAGGTTTCACCTTAAGATGACTGTTTTAGCCATAGCATTTACTGAACTAAAAGTTTATTGCTACATTTTTTTTTATTACATTCAGAAAATTTTCTATCAGTTGGATTTTAAGAGTCACTCTTGTTTTAAATGCATTCCTCCCCCTTAATACTTGCATGTAGCTCTGGTCTGTGTTTTTGGCTTTTATACATATATATATATACAGAGTACCTGCAATTACCTGCCTATTTTCTTTAATTTCAGAAATTAACAGCCTTCCTATATGAATTAGCATAATACCAAATGACATTAGTTGTTAAAAAAATAGTATTAGTGCAGATAGTACTGTTCAATTCCTAATCAATATTCTTTCAAAACATAATGGTAATAACTGTGACAATGTAACACACTTTCCTCATGATACCAAACTTTGTCCTAGGCTATATGCAAAACTACAAGAAAACTCTGTGATATTGCTGACTTTATAGCATACTGGAAGTTTCCATTAATAAGGTTTCCAGATTTCCACTGACTTATTCTACACTTTTAAATAATGAATCTACCCAACTAATCATTTACCATGAATTTACCCAACTAATTCATTTGCAATGAAATAATTATAATGGGATTATAATTAATATGGGATTAAATAATTATAATGGGATTATAATTAATATGGGATTAAATAATTGTAATGGGAGGTTAAGAATACAATTGAATTAAAAGAAATACCGTGATTTAAGGAAAAACAATGGAAAAATATTACAAGGGACGGTTATGTATTGCCATACGAGTGACCATTGTATTTGGAAAGTCTTGACTGGGATATTGAATGATACTACTTTTTCTTCTTTTTTTTTACTAGAGTGGTTTCTTCAAAAGAAGGGATATACAACACTTGTATGAGAAAACTGAAATGTGTTTTACAAGTCCAGAACTCTGGAACACTGCCAACATCTACTTTGAGGCTATTAAGAATTATGTGATGACATTTCGAATGTGAAAGCCAGTAATCTCTCTAATATCTTGACTTATGAACTTTGAAATGTTATATGCTTACTGAGTTTCAATAAACTGTAAGATTACCTAATTCTTTTTATTATTACAAAACTCACTTTATTGCCATATTTTATAACCTTATAACAAACTCCTGACCATTCTTTTTAAAATTGGCATTGTGATTTAGCTCTTAATGAGAAATTAGTTTAAAAAATAATAATGTAAACCATCAAAATAATAAAAAAATTATATTGCCTAGAGCCATATGTAGGCATTAAAGAGAGGTAGGGTTGCTATGGAAATGGATGATAGCAATGAAACCCTTTCTAGAAGAACAAAGGTGTTTCCCAAAATAGGTCAACATTCTGCAGAAATCATGATAGGCATAGGCTATAAGCACCTGGGAATGCTTTTTGGCTTAGAGGCTAAAACTACTTATTACTACTAATAATAATACTTATAATTTATATCTTACCCACTTACAAAAGTGAAAAAAATTAAGTACAAACGAAACAAAAAATCTACAATCAATACAAAACAGAAGATAAATAAACAAAGCGCAAACAAACAAAAGGAAACACAAGAAAATATAAGAAATTTAGTAAAACAGGCAGATAATATGTTTATTTAGACTAAGACAAATTGGCGCGTCGTCAGTTGAACGTTTCCACAGAGAGAATATTTGTGGCTAGATGCTGACTAATTAACATTTTTCCAAAATGATTCTGTCTAACCAATCAGCATCACCCCCGCTTTTGGAAAAATATTTGAAAGCATAGTCTATTCCATGGTCGTTCAATATCTGAATCAAGGCAAGCTGTTGTCCCTATGCCAGTATGGTTTCTATTCTGCTAGATCAGTTGAGATCAACCTTAATGGTGCATATGAATATGTCACCAAACTTATAGACAAGTGTTCTCCAGTAGAGATGATTTTGCTGGACTTTGTAAAAGCATTTAATATGGTGTGCCACAGGAGATTGCATATTAACCTAAAAGCTATCAATATAGATTTGCAATAAAAGCTATCAATATAGATTTGCAATAAAAGCTATCAATATAGATTTGCAATAAAAGCTATCGATATAGATTTATCAATATAGACATCAATATAGAATTGACTGCTTGATGCTTTTCCTGAGTAATAAAAAACAAGGAGCTAAAGTGTTTGGGAAAGTGGGCAAATATTTATCTCTTATGTTAGGGAAGAAGCGGTAACTCTATTAAATATTTTCATAATGATGCATCCTCTAACATCAAAAATAAAATAACCCTTTAAGCAGATGATTCAAAAGTAATTGTTCTAGTTGAAAGTTCAGAAAAAAATAGAAACCGTTCAAGAAGACTTGGACTCATTTATTTGCTGGGCAGAGACTTGGAAGCTAGAGTTCAACGTTTAGAAATGTAAACTTATCCACTTAGGTAAAAAAAAAAAAAGACACCAGCATTTAATTGTGTCATTGTACACAATAAGGCAACTTATTGTCAGCAGACATGCCAAACATGACCCGAGTCTATTAGTTGATGAAGAGTTATATGTTTAGTTTACATGCCCAAACTGTTGCTGCAAAGTCTAGTCAGACTTCCTCAAACCAGACTTCCTCAATCCTCAAACCAGACAGGAGATACAAGGGTATCAGACTTACCCAAGAAAACCCAAATTTGGGGTAAATCCAACATGTCAGGGTAAATTCTGACATGGGGGCTGGGTTTACCCCATGTATAAAGGTACCTCGTTTTTTGGCAATTCTAGCCTAGATTTCAGAGTATTTGTAATTTAATCATAACTTTAACAATAAGTAATATACCTAATGTACAAAAATATTTCAGTGTGGACAAAATCAGTACTCGTTTCACAAACAATTCGCCAGGTGAAGACTGGTGGTTTGGGTTTAAGAAAAGAAACTACATTTCGCTTAAGAAAACTGAGTGACTTCAAAACCTAAGGGCTGTGCAACAAGCAGACCCTTTCATCATTCTAAGATTTTATAACTTCCTACAAAAAATAGCAGAAGAGTTTGACATCTTAGACAAACCTAAATGCTGGTACAAGTTGGACAAAAACTTCGTTTTGTTGCGATCCTGATACCTTTAAAATCGATGTCCCGAAAGAATCCCCAGCAACGCGGAGAACTGGTGGCAATGGGCGTGATAAAATAACTGCTCTTGCATATATTGATGCATCAAGCGAGGAATTGTCACCACGGATAGTCTTCTCGGGGAGAAACGCTTGGAGTTTATGACTGCCCTTTAATGGCCATCCAGATGCATGTTTTTTAGTTACTAAGAAAGGATTGATGACAGCGTACCTCTTCTATAAATGGTTTAAAGATCTTTGATATATTTGATATATAGATCTTTGATATATCTAAAGATATATTGATGCATCAAGCGAGGAATTGTCACCACGGATAGTCTTCTCGGGGAGAAACGCTTGGAGTTTATGACTGCCCTTTAATGGCCATCCAGATGCATGTTTTTTAGTTACTAAGAAAGGATTGATGACAGCGTACCTCTTCTATAAATGGTTTAAAGATCTTTGACATATTTGATATATAGATCTTTGATATATCTAAAGATATATTGATGCATCAAGCGAGGAATTGTCACCACGGATAGTCTTCTCGGGGAGAAACGCTTGGAGTTTATGACTGCCCTTTAATGGCCATCCAGATGCATGTTTTTTAGTTACTAAGAAAGGATTGATGACAGCGTACCTCTTCTATAAATGGTTTAAAGATCTTTGATATATTTGATATATAGATCTTTGATATATCTAAAGATATATTGATGCATCAAGCGAGGAATTGTCACCACGGATAGTCTTCTCGGGGAGAAACGCTTGGAGTTTATGACTGCCCTTTAATGGCCATCCAGATGCATGTTTTTTAGTTACTAAGAAAGGATTGATGACAGCGTACCTCTTCTATAAATGGTTTAAAGATCTTTGCCTGCCTCAGGTGAAACGAAAATAAATTCTAATTCTTGACAACAATAGGCCCCATTTATCTTTTACGCGTAAAGATCGTGCTTCAGTAAAGAACATATTATCCTGAATTTGCCAGCCTATGTGTTCCATGTTCTGCAGCCACTTGACAGGGTTGTTTACAAAGGGCTGAGATCATCCAAGGAATAAAAGCTCGTAAACTGGCAATGAGCGCACCTTGGTGACATCTTACCAAAACAAGGACTCTGTGCGACATACCTTACCCCTTCACTGATTGAAAAGTCGTTTCAAACAACAGGAATTTACGATTCCGCTTTTCCAGGAACTCTCAACTGCAATGTTGAAAAAGAGAAATTTCATCAAGCCCAGTTAAAACAATATGTTGATACAAAGAATTTAAAAAGAGTGACAACTGCAGTGAGTATTGCAACTGATCAGATTACTATTTCACTGTAGGTTAGTCCAAAAAAAATTCATACGCACGAGAAATCATTTGAAGAACTTTTCTTGGAATCGGCTCGCCGACCTTCTCCTGATCCCTCGGCATTCAGAGATCAGCTGGCAGACATTTGCTTTGGAAGCTGAAGTAATAGCATCTATAGAGGCTTTGAGAGTGCTTGAACAAAGATGGAAAAAGAAAAAAAAACTTGAGAGCAAAAAAAGGAGAAGTAAATAGAACGCGCTCAAGCCAAAACAGAAAAAGAAAAATGATCTTTCCTGTGAAGGCTCTGACGTCTCACTGGGCTCCTCATCTGACTAAATAGACATCTGTTATACTGTTGACAGTAAGAATGAAGAATATCAGGTGAAGAGTCTCTCTCTCTCTCTCTCTCTCTCTCTCTCTCTCTCTCTCTCTCTCTCTCTCTCTCTCTCTCTCTCTCTCTCTCTCTCTCTCTCTCTCTCTCTCTCTGTATATATATATATATATATATATATATATATATATATATATATATATATATATATATATATATATATATATATATATATATACATATATTTATCTAAATGAGTACTATGATGTTGCATACTATACCAAACATGATTAACAAGGCTAGCATATCGGAAGAGTGCTTGATTTCATGATGAAAATCTTGTTCGTATAAAATGTCTTTGGTGCCTGAGTCTAGCCGAATATTTCTATGACAGACCAAAAATTAATTACAATGACAAAATTGAAGAAGAATACATCTTTGCCTGACCATTGAAGCCTTCTGGTGTTGGTCCCAGCACTCTACCATCATTTCAAATCCGGAAAAAATCTACAATAGCAATAATACTCTGTCTTGACCATATTATGTCACCTTTTTCCAAAAGCATGTAAGTGCAAAACAAAAAATCGCAGCATCTCGAATGCAATTTGTTAATACTTGCTGCAGAAAATGTCCACGATTGCGAACACTTTGGAATTCCCCAGTTTTAGTTTGTTCTTAATATATCAAATTGTTTGAAAACAAAAAGAACTTAGAAAATTACAAATAGAAAATTTTAGCCATCCAAAAGAGGTGAATTGTGGTGTAAAAAAAAAAAAAAAAAAAAAAAAAACTACAAAAAACTACAATCTCTAAAGGATGAGACGCGAGTCGAATAGAAAATTAGAAAATAAGGTAGGTCTTGGCTGAAAATTGCTTCTGAAACTTTGTGAAAGAATTTGGTTAACGTTGTTTAGGGAAGTCGCTAACGTTGTTATCGGGACTAAATTCTTTTTTCTATTTTGATGTCCTTGGTCCTCCAATTTTGAGGATAAGTTTAGCATCACAATCTTCTTTTCACTCTATTATGAAAAACGGTGTTAAAAATATAAAGTACCAAGAACATCAGAATAAAAACATTTTTGCCTCCCTAGATTGACTTTAAGTCTATTTATATCTGAAAAGGTGATAATAAAAGATTTTTCCTTTTTCCAGTTCCTTTATTAATTCCTTTATTTCAGTTCCAGTATTAATTCCTTTTTTTTCATTTTCTCCCTTTTTCCATGAGAATACCGTCAAGGTCACAGTTTTTGACCATCAAAGAGACTTCTCAATAATAGATTTTTCAATAGGTAAAAACATGTCTTTGGCTCTTAGTATTAGGAAGTACATTTGTGATTAAAGTAATAAAATGGCTGTGCACAGCAAAATTAACCCCAGAAAAATCCATATATAGTAATTAATTCACAACAGTTTGGGTATAATATCACTAGAAAAGAATCTTCAAGTTTCACTGCATTCAGCACACTTTTTGGTACTAACTCGGCCCCCGAAAATCGAACTGCACAAAAATGACGCTTAGGAACCAATTTGGTTTTCTGCTGAATTCTAAGAACTTAATTGTAAGAATGCTAAGAATCCACTTCTTTAACCAAAACTTGGCTTGGCTCTTCTCTTGATTTGGCACTACGATTCGAAAAGGGCATTAGGTCCTACACGAATTAACAGTACCACTATTGCTCCAGCTTGTTTAATTGAAGAACTAAAAAGTCTATAATAACCATGTAAATGAAAACAGACATCAATGACAATTTAACCGGCGCCAAGAAGATAAAAAAGACAAGAAATAGTGGTTTGCAGCAAAGTAAGAGTCAGAAGATAAATTGACCGATTTGCATTTCCCTATCACGTTTACCATTTCCCAATCATGTAAATCTTTCTAAGGTTCAGAAGGAGTGCCGAAGCTGATAGTTGACCTAATAGATTTATCTAAACTAAGAGGGCGATTGTCATAATCTCTCTCCTTATCGTTGACGTGGACATAAGAGGAATCAAGAGAGGGTGAAGAACAGTGATCCAAATCAGAAACTGGAGCAGTGTTTGGATATAAAAGAAAGTGCAATTAATAACCTCATAATGTGTAAGTTTACCCCCAAAGAGAGTAGATCCGGTTCGGTTATGTCAATCACGCATCTAGAGCTTGTGCTTATCCTCGAACTCGCCAAAGCACTAGAAATCCCCCCAACTCCTCCAAAGATTGGATATGGTCAAGGTATGTCAATAACGCATCTAGAACTTGTGCTTATTCTTCACATCAAGTTTCATCTCGATCTCTCCACTCTAAGCGTTTTCAAAGATTTGTGGTTTCCAAAATTTCCGTTTCCCCCCTCCACCCCCAATTTCCCCGAATCCGATCCGAATTCAAAATGAAGCTCCTGAGACGTGACATCTTTCGACATCAAGTTTCATGAAGATCTGATCACCCATTGGTGAGATAAACATACCACATTTTTCACGATTTCCCCTCCCTTCAGCCCCCACTCCAGATGGTCGAATCGGGGAAACGACTGTTATCAAGTCAATTTGTGCAGGTCCCTGACACGCCTACCAATTTTTATCGTCCTAGCACGTCCGGAAGCACCGAACTCGCTAAAGCACTGGAAATTCCCCCTTCCCAAGTCCCCCAAAGAGAGCGGATCCAATCCGGTTGTTTCAACCACTTATCTAACACTTGTGCTTAATCTTCCTACCAAGTTTCATCCCAATCTCTCCACTCTAAGCGTTTTCCGAGATTTCCGGTTTGTCCCTCCAAATCCCCCAATTTCACCGGATCTGGTCTGGTTTAACATGAAAGCTTTGAGACACGAGGCCCTTCTAAATATCAAATTTCTTTAAGATCCGATAACCCGTTCGTAAGTTAAAAATACCTAATTTTTTCTAACTTTTCCTAATTAACCGTCCTTCCACTCCCCCCCCCCCCCCCAGATGGTCGAATCGGGGAAGTGACTATTTTTAATTTAATCTGGTCCTGTCCATGATACACCTGCCAACCTTCATCGTCCTACCTTATCTGGAAGTGCCCAACCTATCAAAACCGGGACCAACAGATAGACAGACCGACAGACAGACGAAAATTGCGATCGCTATATATCACTTGGTAAATACCAAGTGCTATAAAATATGAGGAATTGTTATGATCATTCGAAACTATGAAATTCGAGTGACTATCTCAATGTCATAGGAAAACTAGTTTCAATAGAATCGAAGCCAAATAAAGATGAGTATTATTCTTGCATCCAAGAGTAACCAATAACCAATATATAGCCAATAGTAACCAATATAGATACTATTCCTTCTAAAAAAAAAACATTACGGCAACAAATATTAAAAACAGATATACGACATATAGTCTTGTCAAACATAAATGATAAAAGAAAGATTTCTGAAAATGGGTCTTCTAAGATGGTCAATACAGCTAAAACACTAACAGTCAATGCAAGACAGTTAATACAACTGAGTAAAACTCAAAGGGCTGTAATTTTTGTCCATATATTGGAAGTTTTTTTGTAAGATATAGATAAAAAAGAACAGAAATATAACCATTACCTTTTCTTCAGTCAGATCAAGTGTAAAAGACTGAGTCTTAGCATTGCTCTTAACTCAAGTCGCCTTTTTGTACTATAAGAACGTAACTACTCACTAACCATTTCACGAGTATTCAAGTACAAAAAAATGAAAATAACCAGTTTTCAATTAAAATAAAAAAACGAACTAATGTGGTCAGAATTTAGTTTTGTTAGTAAACATGGCAGTTAGTAAAAACAATAAAATTTAAAGTAAGAATAAAACTTTGGTTGCAGGGTCAACAGGGAGGAGGAATATCTACCGCATCAGAATACCAAACTCTCTTCAAAATTCCACACTTTCAGTTGAAATTTTCGAAGATGTCTGATTGTGATTTGGACAACTGGGACCCCATGGCTGATGATTACCAGACAGAACGTGGAACTACATGTTCGTAAGTAATAAAAAAAAAAAAATCCAGAGCCTTTTACCTTTTTGAATTTTTCTATCATATCTTCTATCTTGAATAGGTTCTATAACTCGAAATAATAATACATTAATGGCATACTATTATTGATGTAAAAAGGGAAAAAAAGTGAAACAGCCATTAAAAATATCCAATACCCCTCCTCCACTGTTTTTTGGCTCTGCTTGTAAGTCAAGGCTTAAGATTTAGTCCTTTAAAGTAGAAATTTCAGAAAAGCTAAAAATTTGAATTTATTTAGCTTCAGTTTGCAATTCTTTTAAAACATTGCATTGCACTCTTATAGGAATAAACATGGTCCTTGTAGCAGTTTTGGGAGCTCTTGAAAAAAAGAAAGGCCAACAAGAATTTTCAAGTATTTAAATATTAACAGAAAAAACATTAGTTAACGACAAGAAATAACACTATTACCTAATTGAGTTTACTGTATAGGGGAGAGGGGGGCATGCCGTGCGAGGGGCGAAACCGAAACTTTTATTTTTGGGCATCTTATATTCCGTTCTTTTACACAAAAATTTATGGTACATGGCCTCCACGTAGTACAAAATAGGCATAAGTTCAAATCAGTTTGAAAAGCTGTACAACTTTAATCAACATCTGAAGTTTTTTTTTAGCTCTTGATTGAGATTAAAACATAGCAGGTTGGTAACATATATTCCTTTTAGCTATTTCTAATTAGCTATTTAGAATTAAGGCTATTTCAGCCTTAATTCTTTATCAAACAGTTCGTGGTAACGAACTGTAGTAAGGAGCGACCCGGCAATTTCGATGCTAAAAGATATATCAAAAGAATCGGATTTTTATGCTGATTTTAAATATATAAGTTCAAATTATGTCTTTCAAATTTAGTCTTTGTCACCAAAAGTTACGATCCTGAGAAAATTTGCCTTATTTTGGAAAATAGTGGGTAACACCCCTAAAAGTCATAGGATCATGAAAAAGTTTTTGAAAGTAAACATTGAAAGTAAGGAGAAGCATTTAAACTTAAAACGAACAGAGATTATTACGCATATGAGGGGTTCTAAAAATACTTTAGCATAAAGAGCAAGGTATTTAGGAGGAGGTAAATACTTCGCTCTTTATGCTAAAAAAATTTTAAGTAATTTCAACTATTTATTCTACGGCCTTTCTGATTCAGGGGTCATTCTTAAAGAATTGAGACAAAACAAGATTTAGTGTGAAGAGCGAGGTATTAACGAGGGGACCAACCCCCTCATATATATAATCAAAAATATAAGAATATAAAAGTTTGTTACGTAAGTTAATTCTTAAGTTACGTATTTTTTTTTTACTAATAAAAACGTTCGTTAAAAATTAAAAGATCTAGTTGCCTTTTTAAGTAACCGAAAAATTGGAGGGCAACTAGGCCTCCTTCCCCACCCCTTATTTCTCAAAATCTTCTGATCAAAACTAAGAGAAAGCCATTTAGCCAAAAAAAGAATTAATGTGCAATTTTCATTTTAATAATTTATATACGGAGAGCCAAAATCAGACATGCATTAATTCAGAAACTTTCAGAAATTAAATAAAAAAAAAACAAGTTTTTTGAAATGAAAGTAAGGAGCGACATTAAAACTTAAAATGAACAGAAATTACTCCGTATATGAAAGGGGTTTTTCCTCCTCGACGCCCCGCTCCTTGCGCTAAACTTTGATTCCTTCTCGCAACTCTACTTTTTAAAACAATAAAAAACTTTAGCGTAAGGAGCGGGGCGTCGAGGAGGAAAAACCCCTTTCATATACTGAGTAATTTCTGTTCGTTTTAAGTTTTAATGTCGCTCCTTACTTTCATTTCAAAAAACTAGTTTTTTTTATTTAATTCTTGCAGGTGTGTAGGTTATTATTTGTATTCTCTGTAGAATGATTCTTATGTTAATTCGCTAACTGGCTAGAACCCAGTCACCATTCATTTTTTTCCGTCCCTCTGTGGTGATTCTTAACGTTAGTCTAGGGGCTATTCCGAGCGAATTTCAAGCATCCAGTTTTGCCCTTTGCTCACCAAATAAAGTCTTTCCTCGTGTTAAGGTCCCTGAAAGTGTGTTTCGAGACAGTCCCCATGGATATGTTGGTCTTGCTCATCAAAGTAGTTGGATAACAACAGACAATTTTTATTTGTCTGTTGAATATTTTCAGAAGAAAGTTGGTGCAACTTTAGAAAATCTTGTCCTGTTGCTGCTTGGCAATCACGAAAGCTATATTTTTATTCAAGCTATCAGTTCTTGCAAGGAAAAGGGGATATACCTTCGCACATTTCCACCACATTGTTCACATCGCTTCCAACCACTGGACATGTCATAGTCCTTTGAAACGTGCTCTCAAAGAGCCATGCGACTTGGGTTCATTAAAATCTTGGCCAAGAATATTTGCATAAAGTCAAATAACTTTCAGAAGCACCCTTTTTTCAAAAGATAAGTCCTCAGAACCTAACTGTGGAATTTGGTAAGACAGGCATATGGCCGGTTGATCCAAAGGTATTTTCTGAGTCCAATTTCCTTCCACCATCTGTGACAGACAGAGGTAGAGGAACAGCGTGCTAGAAGACCAGCATATAAGTAAGTAGGTATAATTCAGTCACCTGAAATTGCGAGATGATACCAAGAACCTACCGTTGTACGTCAGTTGGGGGGTTCTAAACCCGGCAGGATCAGAATTCTTACTGATACTCTCGAAAAAAATTAGCATGAAGCACAAACCCAGAGGAAAATTTTGAAGAAGCCAAAGCTCTCATCAAATAAAAAGTAAGCAAAGACACCTCATAAACTAAAAGAGAGGACTAGTAGCGAGGACGTGAAGTATTTTTTTGATGGGGGGGGGGTTAAAGACTGATGAGTCATTTAGCATTGATAGTGAGCCACAAAATGAACTAATCGAATACAGTTCTGGATATTTTGTTTTGGTTAAGTTCTTTGCTGGAAAAAGGGAAATTTTGCTATTTTTTATGTCGGAGAAATTGAACAGATCAAAAATGAATGTACTCTAATGAGTTTTCTGTGCAGAAGTGGTAAAAAATTTGTTTCCCCAGAGTATGTAGACTAAGCTGGGGTAAATCTGACAGATATTGAATTCAGACCCCCAGTCCCGTTTACAGGTGCAACAGAAAGATCAGTGAAAGGCTTTTTATTTGGATTCGACCTTTCCACCTGTAATGTCAAATGAATGAGGTGTTTGAATGTATTTTAGGTGGTTGAATTCTTTTTCTTTTTTGTACTTAAAATATTGTTTCTTGAATAAGTAGCTGAACCATATTGCCCATTCAGATAGATCTCTGCACCCGTCCGCTTTGGCCTCATGATGGGGACTATACACTACATATTAAAGCCTATTGATATTTGTGATAGACACATTTCATCTTGCTTCCAAAAAATGCCACAAACTAATGCTAAGATGCCAATTGTTTATTCTATGCTGAGTAAAAAAAGGCAAGTATATTGGTTGAAAATGAGACCTTGGGGCCAGGAATGATGAAAGTCGTTCGGAAAAGCCCCCCTCTTCCCTATGCGTACTATTTCAATAAGTTGAGCGTGGTCTTATAAAGGGAGCTGCTATTTTCGTTCAAAGAAGTAATTTTATCCACTATTTCCAGATGGCTGTGCTGCTAGTCTGCAAAGAAGGGATAAAGGCTTTTTTTTATGATGGATGCTTCTGAGGAATGTGACAACACTGTTGTTTATTTTTGCTAAATTCGTCAAGCTGGTGGCCCTGTCACAAGCTTTATGCAGCGTTCGCTCAAAATGGTTCAGAATTTGAATTTAGCAGAACAAATCCCATTATCTGTATTTTCAACAACCACTTTTCAAAAAGGGGCTAAGAAAGAGAGAGAGAGAGAGAGAGAGAGAGAGAGAGAGAGAGAGAGAGAGAGGAATAAGAAGAAGAAGAGAGGGAGGAGAACAGTTGCATGAATTTTAAAGGTTTATATAAAAGTTTGAAGCATCAGTATGTGTAGTGAGAATAACGCTAGACTTGCATTTAAAGGGTTTTAGTTAGAAATAAAATTTGCTTTTTTTTGTCCTGTTTTAGTATTAACGTAAAATATTAATTTCTTCACAAGAAGTTTTTCCTTCACAAGAATAGCAATAGGTTGCTTCACAGGAGTAACAAGAGTAAAAATAATGGCTGTCTGAAATCACAATGGTTTTTTTTTATCGTTCCAGATTGACTTTTCGAGATTGAGGCCAAATGAGCTCTCTTTCTTATAATGATGCTATTTATTAAATCATGTATGATGCTATTAATTTAATATTTAATGCTAACTTTATAGGTTAGCTTTAAAACTATCTTCAAAATTTTACTTTTAGCTTGTATGCCTTAGGAATTTGTGCCATAAAAGAATAAAATGCAAAATTTTTAATCAAAACTCGTGTAACTTATAGCAAGCTAAGTTTCTCATATTTTATTCTTGCTTAATAGTTTTATTAGGAAAATAATTATGTTATTTGTTGTATTTATTTGCAGGTCGAATGGTGTTCAGCAAGATGTCTTATTTATAAGAAACATTGCCAAGGAATGGGAGCAGGTAACACATATTTAAATCGTTTGTTTACTGATTTATATTTTAAATTCATTTAAATTCAAGCTTTAAGAAATAATAGCCGTATAAAACATAGGAGATATGGGAAATAAAACAAATGAGTGTTAAATTTGTTTGTTCATTGTTGAAAGATGGAAGCCACACGTCCTGCAGTGGTTAAATTTGGTTTTTGACAGCCAAATATGATATTTAACTATTAATGATTTTGGCACAGTCCCTTTAATATCTGTTAAGCAGACATAACCGTCAGAGAATTGATCTTTGGGTCCCCTCCTAGTCGTAGTGGTAGCAAATGTCATGTGGCGTTTGTCGTTCTTCCATGCAGTAAGAAGTCTACTGCTTGATAAATAATAAATATGTGGAGCCCAGACCCTCGTTTGACTTTAACAAAGTCTAGGCATTTTTTGACTAACAACAAATTAAGAAAAAATACATTTGTATGTAATATACAACAATCCAGAAATACAAGTACATCCTCACAGCTAACGACGTGTTAATGAATGGATTTTAACCTAGATCACGTTTTACCTGTCTGTACACGTTTGTTCGTGCCTGGGCTAGCTATAGGAGTATTATTTATTTCATAATGGACAAATGAACAAAAAAAAATTTTCAAAAAAAAATAATCCAAATTGTTATAAAAACAAACTGTGGTTGATTGAAAAATTCCGGAAACAAATTTGAAAGGACAAAAAAAAATGTAATAAATATTAATATTGGTTCTCAGGAGACAAAAATAATGTTTTCCATTGAATCAAAGAAGCTCATTCATTTATATGTCGAAGTTTTATATATATATATATATATATATATATATATATATATATATATATATATATATATATATATATATATAATATCTTTTATGTGTTTTAATTTTATCTGTATTTAGAAATATGTATCTTAGTTTATGTTGGACATTATTTCTTGTTTTAGGAAACGGTTCGTCTCCATTTTTCAAGATTTGGGAAAGTTACTGGCTTTCATTTTTTACCCAAAAAGTGGAACAGCACTACAAGGTGTGCAATTATCCATTTTTCATCACCTAGGTAAGAAAGGGCTCTATATCTTTTGCTAAAAAAAACAAAACTACTATTTAATTGAAATGTAGGAACAATCAGTCTAGATTTCGGCAGGAGTCAAATTTAACTTTGGCAGCCCTATTTCGCTGAATACCACAAATACTTCTGAGCTGGTAGCCAGATACCACTCGTCACAGGAAGGCCCGTGGACATAATCAGTAGGACCCAAAGACTTGACGGAAGTCTTTGGAACCCTCCAAACGAGTTTTGTCCCAAATTGTGAGGAAAATCCAAACGATATATATATATTAGAAATAAAACAAGGATGAGTTTCAGAAATTGGAAAAGAAGCAGTGAGTAGTGAAAAGTTCTATGAGAGTCATCTCCTGACCCTCTTGTGCCTTTGATGCGTTGCAATCACCTTTGGAAAAAAAAAACACCTTTCGGCGATCTTTCTTCAGGAAAAAACTTTGCATAATTTCTCATTTTTGAACGTAGGAGCGTGAAACCTCTGTGGGTGGGTTGTCTTATGTGGTGAATCCAAAGGTGCGGTTGGTTTTCACTAAGATCGCTTAACCTCAAAGAGGTATTTCGCCATTTTTTGAATTTCACGTAAATTTTCCTAGGTTTGTTTTTGATTGGTAACATGGAATTTATTGAATTTTAATATTTGGAACCAACATAAATAGCCAATTTTTTTTCATGCTTTAACTCTTATTGAAATTTCCTTTTTTTACAGTTTTGGTTACAATTGGCCGGAGTTGCTTCTTACTTACAGCTTTTTACCATGAACTGTTTGATTATCAACAGCAAATCCATTTCTATTCTGACACACCCGCGCTTCTTCTGAGAGCAAAATTCTGCCATGAACAAAACTATCCCATCTTGCTTATTTGTTTTCACTAAATTAATGAATTTAAATTAATATAATCGTATTAACTAATGATTGGAGCGGCCGATATAGAGATTCAAAATCCTTATACTTGTTTTTCTCGGAGAAATAGGGTAATTTTTCTCTCAGATCACGAGTCATTTAGATTTTTCTTTAAAGCTGAAGACCAGAGATAATGCAAGACTAATCGGTATACAGATCAGTATACAGAGACGAATCGGTATATCGGTATTCAGCGTTCTTGGCGCAGTGTGAAAGTACCTAGCATATCAAAATTTAAGTTTTTATTACCATACTTTTATATCTAAGAATCCACTTTTCCCGTTAAAAACTATGTTTTCAGCAATAAGAGGGGCTCCAATCCCATTATCACTGATATGCTTAATCAAGATATATTCCTCCAAAGATTGGAGGCTAGACACTAAACTTGCCCTGAATGTTAATCTTAAGTACTATTCATGGAAAGTTTGGAATATATACCAAAATAATTTTTTTCTTTTGCCCTTAGGTACCCCCTCCCCCCCAAAAAAAACAATCCATGACCAATATCCTAATATCCGGTATGCAGGGCTGCCACAGAGTCCCTAAAGTCCCTAAAACTGGAGAAGATCCCTAGAAGTCCCGAAAATACCTCTCGAGTCCATAGAAGTCCCTTTTTGCAAGCTTAAGCCATGTGCTACTTCTGCTACGAACTATTTTTAGTGGCTATTACTGTCCTGAAAACTGCAGAATGGTTTCAAGACTACAATATCCAGGTCTTCTTTATAATGATAGACGATTTGAAAGAGATTTGATGTCCTTTGCCTCTTGAGTCACTTAAGCTGCCGCGCATTTTTTTTTTTTTTTAATTTATTTTCCGGAGATTCGACATTTTTTCTGTGCTCGCTCTTAATGGACTAGGAACTTCACCAAAGTAGCCATTAATTTCGAAAAATTGCGTGCTTAATCCTTATGTCATTCTTGCAATGGTAGCTGCAACCTAGTAAAGAACAGTCCTTGGGCCATAGTAACCGAAAAAGAAATGGTTGAAAAAATTAATGCCAAAAATTGCTCAACGAAAAGAAATTCAGAAGTAGTAACTGTTATTCACTTTTAGCTCAACATTAATTTGTAGCCTCGAAATTTTTCTTTTGAAAAAAAAAGCCTGAAACTTCTCGAAAATGGCCTTGAGTTTAAAAGTACAGCACTGGAATTGCCATGGTCGGATACCCCTCATTAAAGGCTTATAGTCCCCTCTTCAAAACCAAAAACACTGAAAACATAATTATTTCTCTATTTTTTCATCCCCATGCCTTTAGGTGGTATTATATTCCTCTGATGTAACGCCTCATCGCATTGCTCTGAACCTAGACTACGAAGCGTGAAATTTGTAGTTCAAGTCTTGTGCTCGAACTTTTTTTGCAAATGGGTGTCAAAACAAGTAGGACATGGACAGGCCACTTTATTAAGCAGTAAAGTACTATCCCCATCATCAACTAAAACATCGAGAACCAGAAAGAGCTGGAATAAAGAGCGATGAATAAAAAATATGGAAGCTTGCAGAAAAAGAAAAGCAAATGCTCGCTGAACTCTTTTCCAGTAAGCAAAGAATAGAGGCTCTTAAAAAGCCATTACAAGAAAAAATAAGCCGCTGGGTATAAGGGGTAAGTTACTGACAAGATGTTTGAAGAATTTCAGCTTAAAATGGGCATCGAGAAGATAGACTTGATTTAAGTTCAGCTCGCTCAAACCATGTTGGGTGGATCGCTTTTGTTGCATGCATAACAGAAAAATCAGCAGCTGCTCATTTACTTATTATTTACTCATTTATTTACTCATTACTCATTTACTCATTTATTTATCATTTACTCATTTACTTGTATGCAGGAAGAAAGTAAGTTGCTGATAACAACACTTTTGAAGATCTAAAGGTAGGAAATCAAAAGCCAGAAACACCCAATAAACATAAGGTTTTGAAATGTTACGGTCTTGTGATGGTTTTCTAGTAATTAACCAAAGTAGCTACCCTGTTGTAGCGCAGTGGGTTGATGCTCTGCTTAGCAGTACGGGGCCAGGGGTTCGGTGCCAGCCGCAGCAAGGTTGGACGACAAGGTTTCCACTTGCCTTTTAAAAAAGGCCAAGGAACTGAAATGTCGATTCGACGCCCTATGCACCAACACTGGTTCTGGAGGATCTTTATCCTTTTTTATCCTTATCAAAGTAGTTGCCTGTGTATTATTTCAAAATTTTGTTCCTTCATAGTTGAAAATCAGGAAAAAAAAGAAACCTGAGAGAATCCATGTGGAAAGCCAAGGTGCCGGATCATCTTGTTATTACCCTAGTCTTTCCAGAAGATTATGACGCTTCATTGCTGACCGCCCTGTTTTCACATTTACGAGTGATCGATTTGCATATCGAGTATGATATGTCCCTTACTTTTCCCGTACTTTTTTTGGTGTCAGGATAGTCCCTTTTTCCGCCATAAAAGACCCTATTTTTGACTTTTTGAACCTGTGGCAGCCCTGGGTATGAAACTCGGAAATCTATAAACGCTATTTTCATTTGATAATAATCTCTAATATGGTATGTTTTATGGACTTCAACGTATTTATTTCGTATATCTAAAGTTGATTTTTAATTCTTTCTTTCAGAGAGGCTAATTTGGCACTAGCGTCCTTAAATGGGGTAAAACCAATGAATTACGTAATTTCGTTTGCAAGAAATTCAGATAAGCAACCGGACAAGAAAACATTATAAGTAAGTATTTTCTTAAAACTGTTAAAAATATTTGTAAATATATTTGCACCCTTTATCCTCCCTCTCTCCTCCCCCAAGATATTGAAAAAATATGGTTTTGGTTCTCTCATTGGAAAATGCCTTTTCTGATAGTTTTTTTTTAAGAAACTGAAAAGGATACAACTTGATTACCCCCCCCCCCCCGCCCCCTACATTTAAAAAACTTGTTCCTCTTTGCTTAATAATAATGAATGAGAATTTTATGCATCAAAACGAAAGATAAGACACGCCAAGATATGACAGTGTACATGTCTCAATTAAAAAAAAAAAAAAAAAAAAAAAAAAAAAAAAAAAAAAAAAAAAAAAAAAAAAAAAAAAAAAAAAAAAAAAAAAAAAAAAAAAAAAAACTAAATTTCCTTGTAATGACAATTTAGTGTGAGAAATGTACAATTGCGAAATACTTGGTTCATCATTTTTCTTAAAAACAAGATGATTCAACAGCAGAATTTATACCCACGGAACCGTTTTTCGCTTTGTGTCTCAGCATGTTTGAGTTTGATGGGTAGTTTTTGAGCTGGCACATTGTAGCAGTTACGCGAAATTTTAATGCTCTGTTCCAGTTTTCCGTTGTCTCAGCTATTATATCTGTTTTACTCTTCTTCCGTCCTGAATAGTGATACAAGATTCTTTCTTTCATTTATTCATTCATTATTTCATTATTTCATAATTTCATTATTTCATTTATTTTATTCTTTCATTTATTGGGGTTAAAGAATTTTTCAAATTTCAGAACAATAAAAACATTAGGCTGAGTTTGAGCTGTGTAAACTAAGCAAAGTTTGAGCTGTGTAAACTTTAAACATTGATAAAGGATAAGAAAAAATAAAACAATTTAAGAAAGAAACGCTTAATCCGCTTACAAGGAGCAAAGAGAAAAGAGAAGAAAAATACAAATGCAGTTTTTTGGGGAGATGATTGGTGTTAATAGCCAAAAAGGAGGGATGGGTATTTGAAAGATGTAACTGAATTTGGCTGGCGATTCAAAGCGGAAAAATTTCAATGACTAGGATCAAGCTGAGATCGGACTATGCTGTTTTGACTGACCAATAATTTATGCTGTGAAACAAAGTTGACAATTTGAACGCTATAGAACATTGACCAACGTACTGAAGAAAGGATTTGGGAGTGGTGTTTCTGGAGGCTGTTCCTGGGACCAAGCTGGTATCTAATTGGGCTCTACGCTTCCTTGCTGTCAAAATCACTGACAAACTGGCTTTTCAGATCAATGACAAGAGAGTAAACTTTCCTTCTATTGGACACTACTGATGTAAACAAGGATTCAAGGTCAGACCTTCTACTAAACTCAACATCAATTCGTATTGAAAAAAAGATTTCGGGATGGAACTTCTGAAGGTTGAAACTGGGAGCCTGAGATTTCCCAGTTAAATATTTGTGAGAGACTTATCTGACCCATATCAGAGTAAACATCTGTAGCAGGATATAGCCAGGGCAGGTCATAGTGACCGATGTTTCAGCTTTAATCTATTGTCTTTGCGTCAGAATAGCTGGAACATTTCTCCAGGCCTCGACATCAGACGTCGGACTTTTACAGAATGAATGAGAGGCTTTTAACCAGGAGATGCTAGAACTCCTGGTGTAAATTTGCAAATATTGTTTCTATTGCCATCATGCACATCTACCATCCATAATATATCTAATCCGTCTTGATGTTCTTAATTCAATTTAGCCGGTATTTGGAAGATATTTGAAACAATGTCTTTGAGTGTTGAGGAAAAAATATTCCCCAATACTGGGGACACTAGCCTAACTAAGGCTAGTCAGTGAAGGTGCTTCAAACATTTACATCGACCCAGAGCAGCTAACCTTGCCTGGGATTTTTTTTGCATAATTTGTCCTTCTTAAAGAATATTCTGATTTTTTGTATACGTTTTTATTTTAGTTTATTTCAATTTACCTCCTAAATTTATAACTAAGCTTATTTCTAGGTACTAGTAATCTTCAGAACTGGCTCGTCCTTGTTAAACATCTATGATGAATCTTACTATGTTTCAAATTGATTTAATACTGTAACATTTATGATATTTAATTGTCCTAATATGTCAATAAACAATTCTAATTTTAGTTGCAAGAGCTGTTCATTCTATTATCTCTTTCATCTTTGAATAGTTTTTTTCAATTTCGTTTCCCCAGTTTGGCTTGTGAATAAGGTAAAGCTATGATTAGAAGTGAAATATATATTGTTATATATTTTATTTAGATTATATTTTACCGATTAGATATTTTTGTGTTTTTCTACGCCTTTAGTTTTTTCTTTCTTCTCTATCTCGCGGTACTATAAGTGATTTTGCTGTGAAAGCTGTATTATTTCGTTAAGTAACGAAAACTTTACTAGGGACCTAATCATGGGGTTAGGCTAGTAATTAGGATAATTGTTAGGCTTTTCGGATAATTGTATGTTTGACAGGAAACATAAAATTTAAGATGATCTCCTTGGTTGTTTCCATTTTTCTACTTACAGCTCTTTTATTACATCTTTTGTGAGTAGACGGAGGATTAGCAGCAATGCACTCACAGCTTGTAGGATTCAGCTTGTAATGACACTCTAGGCTATTCCTTAATTTCAAGGAATTTAACTTAGGAAATGTGGTTATTAATATCAGTCGTTTTTAAAAAATGAACTTGTAAAACTACGTATAAATTGTCAATGGTTTCTGAACAAGCATAGATAATTGTAGGGCATAAAATAAATCACAATACCTTGTGAGTATTTAATCTTTAACATTTATTCCATTAAAATGTAAATATTTTAAGTGTGAAGAACAAATTCAAGTAAAATTTTAGTTTAGCTACTTCTTGCTATCTTTGAAAGTGGTTAGGTAAGGAAAATGGAACTTTCGGGAATAGGTCCACAGAAGAAATCATGTCCCCAGAAGCTATAAAATAATAAAAGAAGCTATAAATAATATAATATAATAACAGATAAATAAATATATAAAAGAAAAATTATAATAACAAACCCAGTATCCATCACACGTCAATATTCAACTCCCCATTCCCCCATCCTTTCCCTCCCCCCATTCCCACCCTTACAGCAAAACATTAATTAATAAAAAAAAATCCGAATATTTCAGCTCCATATTTTTTGTACCTTAGTTCTTCTGCCCTAGGGTTGACGCATGGACGGATAATAGATACACTTATCTATTAACAAATGAAATAACATCATTTTTATACAATCCTAATAAGAGGGTTAATACCAGATTTGCCTCTTACTCAATCGGAATATTTGTCTTGGCTTTTTCTACAAATAGCCATGGTCTGATGCCCACAACTGCTTGATTTTAATTCAAAGTCAACGGACTCGGTCGATGCCTTCGACTTTTATCTTAAATTAGTTTTTTTTTGTTTGGGGGGGGGGGGGGTACAAAAAACTTTAAAGAACGAATCAAAATTCGTTTATATTAATTTTTGTTAGGTTTTTTACAATTCGAACAAACATTTCGGGGGGGGGGCTATAAACCCCTAACCCCGCCCCCTGAATACGGCCTTGTATATGATGTTCCGGTATCCCGCTATTAGCAGAGAAAAAAACGGAAGAAAAGAGGACAAATCAGTGCTATACGAGATGTTTTCGAAATAATTAATTTTGGGTTACTATGGCCTAAGACTCAACCTTTACTGATGACAGCTACTGCTGCAACCACGATAAGAAAAGTAAAGAATGAACCTGGTTAATAGAAACTGACACTCAAAGACGTCTCTTAGGAACTATCAGGAACAGCTAAGGGTCTTAAGGTGAAACTTTCAGGGAGTGAATCCAGAAAATAAACACACTCTGTGCATCCAACCTGCCAAAATGACGCATCTCCAAAGTCTTAGAAATGGCTAAGGGTATCAAGTTGATGCTTTCAAGGAATGCTCAGGAGGATGTTGAAACAAGGGAAAAGGCATTATTTCCATCCAGGTTGTCAAAAGGGCGTATATGTAATATCTCAGGTGCGGCTACGGGTGAAAATCAACACATTACTCGACCAGCCGGGGCTTTGAGAGAATAGTGGTGGAGGGGGATCAAGTAGGTTTCGTACAGGGGGACCACGGAGAGCTTATGAAGGACATGTTTGAAAAAAATGTGGCTTAACTCTTACTGTGAAATATTATTTTTATGTTGATCTGCTTAAAAAAATTTTGGTAATGAAGACACATCAATTGAAATTTTGCAGCCAGGAGAACCACAAACGGAAACAAATCTGGTTCCGTTGATTTTTGACATCCTATGTGTATTTGTATTTTTTAGACAACAAATCACAACCCATAATTTGTTTATTTGAACAAGCAGGAAGTTAAAACAAAATATAGCACAGTAATATTCTTACAATAAAATGGTCTATCAATATTCAAGGTCGAAACAGGATGGGTGGTAAAATGGATTCAGCACTAAATAAGGCAAAAATTTAAGCAGCACAAAACATGGGGAAGAACAACAGCATTATAGATTTTCGCGAGGAGCTTTTTGTCATATTTGTTTTCGACGGCACTAAAGAAGCATAAGCAGCCCGGATTTTCTTTTCAGTTCTAGCCACCAATAACTTTCTTGTTGAAGATATTGAATCTCCAATAGGTAGATCTTGGTAAATAAGCTCTTGAAACGGGGCAACGGATGCTCCACCAAGATTCACTGAAGTTGAAGCCAGCTCAGACGGGCAATTAAACAGAAGAACTTGGGATTTCCCAGTGTTAAGGTTCAAACCAATATTTCTAAATTCACTTGAAATAACATTAAAGCTCTCCAATAGACTAGACACTGACCGACTCAATTTTAGCAAGTCATCTGCATAACATAATACTGACTCGTTAGTCGCTTTTACAATATACGAAATCGGTATGCTATCCTGAGCTGGTAGTGTGGCATTATTAAACCCATCGGTGACGTAATTGCGCCCTGTTTAATATTTACATACACAGGGATATCAACCGGGAAGATTGACCCTTCAATTTCCAGGCATACCTTTAGATGACGATACATATAAAACAGCGGAGCGACAAAATCAATTGCAACCCCACGCCTAATCAGTGCCAACAGTTTCTAATCAGTTCGAACAGTGCCTAATCAGCTCAACATATATATATATATATATATATATATATATATATATATATATATATATATATATATATATATATATATATATATATATATATATATATATATATATATATATATATAGGTCATAGTTCATTTTTTTGTTTATTTATAATAGATTTAAATAGTTAAGTTTTAAGCAAATAGTTGAATTGATTGGTAAGTAGTTACCTGGGCTTTTGCGCGACCGCAAACCTTCAGAGGTTTTCTTCAGCGCTAAAGAATTTAATATTTAGTGGATAGTTGGACATCAATATCTAAAAAATTTATTTTATCTTTATTTTTTTATACCTTAGGTAACGAAAAGATTGATCAGGTTGGGAGCTTCAGTTACCTTGGTAGTATTATTAGTAAAGATGGTGGGAGCAGTGAAGATGTTAAAAGTAGAATAGCTAAAGCTCAGGGTGTTTTTTCACAGTTAAAAAAAGTTTGGAAGAATAGAAAGATAAGCCTACAAACCAAGATTAGAATATTGGAAGCTACAGTGATGACAGTGGTCAAATATGGCTCTGAAGCATGGACACTCCGAAAAGCAGATGAAAATTTACTAGATGTTTTCCAGAGAAATTGCCTACGGATTGTTCTGGGTACCCGGCTGACTGACCGTATTTCAAACAGTAGGTTGTACGAAAAGTGTGGTTCAATCCCGCTTTCTGGGGCTATAATGAAAGAAAGGTTGAGATGGCTAGGCCACGTTCTACGGATGAAGGATGACAGATTACCGAAGATTGTCCTTTTTGGCCAACCGTCTGGGGCTACACGGAAAGCAGGTCGTCCTTGTCTGGGTTGGGAGGATGTCATAAATAAGGATTTAAAGGAAATGGGAACTTCCTGGGAGGGTGTAAAGAGGGAGGCTTTAAATAGATTAGGTTGGAGGAGGAGCGTGCGTAGCTGTGTTGGCCTCAGGCGGCTTGGTGCTGCAGTGAGTTATTAGTAGTAGTAGTAGTTTAAAATCATACCTTTATCTAATTTTTTAATTTCTTTTTAAAATCAGCTGCTTTAGAATCAAAACGCTTAGGGGAAAATAGATCAACTATTTTCACCTTTAAAGTCAGTAGTAATAACGAGTGAAATCAATAGTAATAACCATGCATAGACTAGAATTGAATAAGAAACCGGCGTCTCTATTGATATTTCACACCATTTCTTATCCTAGGTAGCGCTGCTTTTGGAAATAATTTAAATTTCGCCAATGCTTGTTCTTATTGGATTGGGGCTTGGAGACCCTCAAGACATTACGCTTAAGGGTCTAGACTTTTTAAAAAGATCGGAAAAGGCCTACTTAGAAAGCTATACATCAATTTTGAGCTGTGGAAAGAGTGAACTAGTAAGACTACTTGTAAATTGTCAATGGTTTCTGAGCAAGCAAAGTTAATTAAAGGGTAGCCTATAAGCTACAGTGCTTTGACAGTAGTTAACCTATAACATTTATTGGCAAAATTCTAGTTGATTGAATTCATGCTATCTCAGAAATGGGTTAGGTTAGGAAAATGAAACTTTCAGGGATGGGTCTACAGGCAAAAGTATGTCCTGGGAAGGTATTTTGAAGTACCTACCTTCACTCCTTCTCCTACTAGAGGGCCCCGACCTAATGACCTCCAAAAATATGTGTGTTATAAAATATTTCAAAAGCATTTGATAGTTGGCCTATGTTGCATAGCCATGCTTTTTTGTCACTGTTGTGTAGTGGGGTGAACCCATTTATAGGGCAGTGTTTGGTGGGCTGGTATGGTAATTCATCTGTGAGTTTTTGGGAGGACAACTTTCAGACTGAATTTATTTACATTGTAGAGTCAAACAAGGGTCAGTTCTTAGCCCCTTTATATTTAATAATGACATGGTTCATACCAGGCCATATATGATTAATGGTATTGACATTAGCCACTTATTGTTTATTGATGATATTTTGTTGTTCTTGGATAATTTAATATCAATGCAGAATACAATTAATATATTACACTCACATCTATGAGAGATAGGATTAGAGATTGAACCATCTAAAACAGAAATCCTAGTGGCAAATAGTAAAAGTGATATCCAACATCATTCAATTAGGGTGGGATCACTTAATATAATTAATAAAGATTCCATTAATTACCTTGGGTTGCCTTTTGGTCTGTCAGTTAAAGCTACATGGGAGTGGGTGTTATCATCTATGTTGGGAAAACTTAGGAAAACATATAGCCTACTAGTCAGGGTGAAAGATTGTTTTGATAAACAAACACTTGCTATAATTTTTAATTCAGTGTTTGCACCTCATGTATTTTTTATTACTGTTAAAATGTATCATCAATATGACTGATTTCTTAGACAGTCTAGAGAAAATAAAATAAATTTTCTCCTTAATTGTCTAAAAAAAAATTCATAATTGTCATACAATACCCTTAATTGTCATACAAAAATTTGGAATATTTGATATTACTGTCAAAATAGATCAACAATATGACTGATTTCTTAGACAGTCTAGAGAAAATAAAATAAATTTTCTCCTATATTGTCTAAAAAAAATTCATAATTGTCATACAATACCCTTAATTGTCATACAAAAATTTGGAATATTTGATATTACTGTCAAAATAGATCAACAATATGACTGATTTCTTAGACAGTCTAGAGAAAATAAAATAAATTTTCTCCTATATTGTCTAAAAAAATTCATAATTGTCATACAATACCCTTAATTGTCATACAAAAATTTGGAATATTTGATATTACTGTCAAAATAGATCAACAATATGACTGATTTCTTAGACAGTCTAGAGAAAATAAAATAAATTTTCTCCTATATTGTCTAAAAAAAATTCATAATTGTCATACAATACCCTTAATTGTCATACAAAAATTTGGAATATTTGATATTACTGTCAAAATAGATCAACAATATGACTGATTTCTTAGACAGTCTAGAGAAAATAAAATAAATTTTCTCCTATATTGTCTAAAAAAAATTCATAATTGTCATACAATACCCTTAATTGTCATACAAAAATTTGGAATATTTGATATTACTGTCAAAATAGATCAACAATATGACTGATTTCTTAGACAATCTAGAGAAAATAAAATAAATTTTCTCCTATATTGTCTAAAAAAAATTCATAATTGTCATACAATACCCTTAATTGTCATACAAAAATTTGGAATATTTGATATTACTGTCAAAATAGATCAACAATATGACTGATTTCTTAGACAGTCTAGAGAAAATAAAATAAATTTTCTCCTATATTGTCTAAAAAAAATTCATAATTGTCATACAATACCCTTAATTGTCATACAAAAATTTGGAATATTTGATATTACTGTCAAAATAGATCAACAATATGACTGATTTCTTAGACAGTCTGGAGAAAATAGAATAAATTTTCCCCTTAATTGTCTAAAAAAAATTCATAATTGTCATACAATACCCTTAATTGTCATACAAAAATTTGGAATATTTGATATTACTGTCAAAATAGATCAACAATATGACTGATTTCTTAGACAGTCTAGAGAAAATAGAATAAATTTTCCCCTTAATTGTCTCATTTAATGGAAAAACACTTTTTTCATTATTTCTATAATAAAATAGATATTTATATGCTATGTTTATGGGTGCTATTTTATGAGTTATGTTATTATTTATAGGTCATGTTTTGTGAATGGTTTTTTGAGTTATGTGCAAAAAAACAGCTATGATTTACCAATTTTCATTAGAAGTGTAATTTTTATATTTTTCAGTTTTCTTTCCATACTCCTCTGTGTACATCTTTTGTATGTAAAGAGGACATAAATAAATTATTATTATTATTATAATAAAAGTGAAACCTTGCAAAATAGATCTTCTGCTTGAATGAAGTTCAACAAAATTGTTTTCAGCTTCACAACTTTGCTCAATCCCAATTTATAAGGTTTTAAAGATTTACAAATACATTTCCTAAATTTTGAAAAAAAACATTGATATGGCTCAGAATTCAACTCAAATAACAGGAATTGAGTTTTCAGAACTAAAGGCAGAGAAATAGCAACTGATAACTGAAAATTAAGATAATTCAGGTTGGTCAACTACAATCTTGGATAGCCTAACTTGGGCAAAACTGTAGAATATCAGATCTCCAGAAAAAGACATACTAGAATAAAAAGAGAAACATTATTATACTGCTAATTTTTCTGGTTTCTGACAATTTATCCCTAGCCTCTCCCATCATTAACAGTGTCACATAGCCTATCCATAGGATAGGCTATATAAAAAAACAATTATGAAATTTTTGAACATTTATTACAGTAGCTAAAGAAAAAGACATATATATTATAAGGATTTCATTTTGAATCCAAAAATAACATTCGTTTTGGTTGCAAATTAACAATATCCTACCCCTAATGATCAAAGATGTAGGCTATCCTTGGGTAAGAATGCCCAGTGACTAATCTTGGCCAGAGAGACTCCTAATCTTGGACATTATGTGTATAGGGTTAAATAGTTGTGATTAGCAGATGGTTTAGAATAGACCAGTTGAAAAACATTTGGTTTTTCAATATTTGAATTTAGACCAAAGTTAACTCTAAACTCTATTCTATTTAAGTACAATTATTTTGTTTCACAGCACTTGTCTTAGATTAGATCTGACCCAAGGTTGTCTGTGATTAAGATATATTGTTCAAACTTTATGATCCTGTGTCAAAGATAAGACAAGATTTTCTAAGATTAGGCTCAAGCTTTTATGTGTGGCCAAGATTAGTCTCCACTGTTGTATATCAGTATATTTGATTTGTGAGTGTTGTATATAGTTAAAATATTCAAGCTAATCACATACTTGCTAAGAAGATTTTGACATATCCAATGGTAAACAATCCACTTTATTGGTGGTATAATAGAACCTTTACAATGATTTAGCTGTTAAAGAGCAGATAAAGAGGAAAGAGGCCATATATTTTGTTATATATATATATATATATATATATATATATATATATATATATATATATATATATATATATATATTTGTTAATGTTTAATATTTTTTTAAACATGTTAATAAATGCTTACCTTGCATTGGGATCAAAAAACAAATCCTGCCCTGTAACCCATAATAAGTTTCTTTTTCTCCTGCATTTGTCCTTAAATAGTTTATTTTTTATTTGTCATAATAAACTGACATTTGCATGACTTAGATTTTATCAATAGCCTATATTAAAACAAGGAGGTTAAATTAAAAAGTAATGGGGCATACTGTAAATACATTGCAGTTTTGTCATCCAAAACCTTAAGTCTTTCTTGGGCAATGACACCAATTTGGTGAGAGGAAGTTAGGAGAGCAGTTACCCCTGTTCGTTAAAAAAAATACCTTTTTTGGTGTTTTCCTTAAGAGCAACCTTATTCCAGTAGTGTAAACTGGGCACATGCCCCCAGGATTTGTTATCTCTCCTCCCTAGATTTTGACAATTACCTTTTTATGGTTTTTCATTCAAAAATGCTTTTTCTAGCATTTCCATTTTAGAATAAAAAAAGGACAGGTCCCCCCCTAAATTTTAAACATTACAGCTTTCTCTGAGCCTCTTTCAAATGTGGAAAGAAGTGAAATATTTGTATATTACAGATGTGGGGGTAAATTTTTTTACTAACATAACTGAATATAGATAAGTTTCTGAAGCTAAAGGTATGTATGTTTTTTGGCAATCTCAATATTCTATTAACTATCAAATTCACCAAAATTCTTACTTTATAATATGCAGCAAGTATTAGCAAATCACGTTTTCGTATATTTCCCATTTTTCATTTATGTTTTGAATCAATTTCCATTATATAAAATACTATTTATTATAAAAAGATGAATTTAAGATAGAATTGTGCAGCATCATTGCATTTCTTAAGATTTGTATTTTGTGAGTTTCAAAACAGCATTAAAATGGTCTGTGTGTTGACAAGAATGACACCAATAAGAGTAGCCAACATAAAAAGTAAAAATATTCAGACTAAAAAATTTGTGAAATTAATAGAAAACATTTTAATGCTATTTCACCCTTATTAATTACCTTAATTGGCACTTTGGAGTGAATTAAAATCCATATTGATCTGTGAATTGGTCTGCAGAGGTTAGGCAAATGCTCAGCACCTCATGCTTCAATCTATTGCATTTTACCAATCCAGTTACAAATTAAGTAAAAGTATCATGTTCAACAAATGTTTAACATCTCTTGTTTCAAACTATTGTATTTTATCATTACAGTTACTAGTTGCAATTCACTGAGTGAAGCTATAGTTACAGAGTGTAATTTTCAACATAAATAGAGCTGCAAAAAATGAATGCATGGGGCATGAAAACAGAATTGTTTTCTTTTGTCTAGTTACCCTATTCTTCTTACCTTCCTATATTTTTCTTCTTACCCTATTCTACCCTTCCAAAGCTGATATGTAATGCTTTTTTTTTACTGTAAAATATTTTCTCATACTATGTATTGTACAACATGTATAAACAAATGCTATTTTGATCAACTTGAATTTTTTTTGCCAATGGAACTTTTATTACCTATTCTAATTAAAGATACACAAAAATAAAATACTCGTTTAAACAACCAATTTGGATAAGAACTTGGTACAATGAATATAGACTTCCTATACAGGAAATAGCAATAATAACACTTTTTTGGTGTATAATTTGGTTTAAATTAGAGGAACTTAGAATAAGTGAAAAATTGTAATAAATCAGGCTAATTTGTACATTGAGATTTGTCTTGATATTATTATCGACAATATTGAGCATTTAGGATGTCCAGGGTAGTGGTTGAAATAGACAAAGTGAAAAATTAGTAAATTAAAATACATTAGTGGACAGCTTATAGATAGGCAGTTGCTTTTGGTGGCAAATGATTTTCCATTGTTCTTTTGCTAGAGCAGTCAGTAGAAACAATTTTTGATGTAATAAAATATTGAATCTATTGTGGTACAACAACTATTCCTGACTGCTGGAATGCTTATAGTATATTAAATAATATTGCATAAATTCACTTGAGAGAGAATTATTCAGTTAATTGGGCCCTGTCTCTAGTGTTCACACCCTAAACATTGAACAATTGTGTGAATACATTTTAGAATACATTGTTTCTAATTGGTTTGAATCTTAGAAACATAAGTTTCCTGGGCTGTAGGGACTTTAAATTGATGGAGTCTACCTAATTATTTGTATTAATTCCTATTGTTACACCCATTGACAACTGCAATGCACATATTGTCGTTTAAGTTCAAGAACCCCCTTGACATTATCTGAATGTTTCAACTGGGCACCCTTCCTTAACTCTTCTTGCAATATTGAAGATAGGCTGTTTTGTCTACCTGAGTTCATATATTGTCTTTTGATTTTATCAACATCCCCCTTAGTTTTCAATGAAAATTTCAACTTAGTACTTGTAACTGATCCATAGATGAATATAAATACACCTATGTATGCCTTTTTGACAGTTTGGATGCAAATAGTAGTTTTGGATTTAGTCCAACATCACACTGGAAATCCCCTTAGATTTCAGCCTTATAACTAGTTATTCACAAGGTATTGCATTTGTAATGTGCAACACAAAGGGCTTTGGTAAATTTTGCAGTTTACAACAAAAGTTAGTTGGAATAAAAGTGGATGGATCACTTTATACCTTCTCTTATTCCCTTTCATAGTTCAATAATCGTTTCTGGAGCAAATTCCATTTTGAGCCCTTAAGGGTAAAAGGTAAACCAATCCATAGTTGCCAATAGTTTAAAAACATGTTTCAAATCAAAACTGTCTAGCAAGAAACAATTCCCAGTTGCAACTGACTCAAGAATGGTAATTATATTTTCCTTAGTCTTAATAGTTAAATGTCATTAAGAAAACATATTTGCCTGAAACCATTTTACAAAAAGAGTCTAAGACTACTCAAACATGACATCAACATCACAGAAAAACTAACAACATTTTTTATTAGGGTAAGACCATCAGTACTTGGCTAGTCCCTAATACCTCATTACATGAGTTATTATGAGGGTTAAGCATTTTTAATAACCTGGATACACTCTGCCATTTGACTAGCAGGATGGAGTTAAACTCTTCCTATTTAGTTCAATAGTCCTAGTTAGAATTTGCAGTAGTATTTTTAGTCATATTTACAATTGTAGAAGTAGTAGTAGTTGCACCCATGAGTTGTGACATTCACATTTACAAGTTGTTGTAGTGGCAGTTAAGTTACATTTATATTTGCAGTCACAAGTTGTTACAGTTACAGTTGTAGGCTAAGTTGTTGCAGTTGCAAGAAATTGTAGTTGTAAGTTGTCAAAGTTGTAATTACAAGCAGCCTTAGTCACAGCAACAGTCACTGATATTCACAGTTGCAAATATTTGCAGATGCAACTTGTCACAGCTGCTGTCACAAGTTGAAGCAGTTGTAAGTAATCATTATCATAATTGCAAGCAGTTGCAGTTACAGTAGTAGTAGGAATGGTAGTCCTGAAAGTATTAAGTAAATACAATTAGCTGCTCCTAAGATATTACAGATATGCCCTTTTGATAACCTGGATGTACCAAGTGTGTTCCAAGTTAGTTTAAAATCCCCCTCAGCATTACCTGAAGTTCCACCTTAATACCCTTAGCATTTTCTAACACATCCAGGTCTAAACTGTCTTCCCTCTTTCCCAGTGATAAATCCTGTATGTAAACATTGGCCATATTGCATAATTTACAACTCTCTCCCCAGGGGCTGTGGGGGGGTATGGTTTCCCTAGATGCAGAGCTATTAGACATTTTGACGGTTTTAAACAAAGTGGCTATTTAAGAGTTTTAATCTGGATTGAGGTGGGATGGGTGAGGCTTCCTAAAGGAGAAGGGGGCCTTTACCTTCCAAGCACTTTTCAACATTTCCTGAAAATGTCAACTTAATACTCTTAGTTTTAACCAGTTGCAACTGGATGTAGTTACAGATGCAGTTTGTTACTGCTACAATAGTAGCAATAGTTGTACTGGCCCTGACTGTTTCAAGTTGTTGCCCTTAGCCCTTCTTGAGATCCCGCAGATTCATTCATTTGATAGCTTGGATGCACAAAGTGTCTTTGGATTTAAACAGAGAAACCCCTCAACATTTGCTGAAGTTTTACCCTAGCATCCTCAGCTGTTTCGCACATACCCAGGATCAATCATTCTTCCTTTCTCAATATTAAAGCCTGTATGCTAATAATGTTTAAATTGAAAATAATATGATTCTCTCCCATGGGGCTGTGGAGGGCCTAATAGCTATAGTTATTAGATCTTTTGACTATTTTGAGCAGTACGTTTCTTTTTTCAAAATTTCTTTCATTGGGGAGAGAGGAGGAAGGGATACCTGTTCCATAAGATATTGCAAATACTCATTTTTGATAATCTGGGTGCACTTAGTTTCTAATGATTTTGTTCAACATACACTTCAATATTCCCAAAATACTTCATTCCAACACCTTTAGCTTTTTTGAAAACATCCAGGGTAAAAATTCTCCCCTTTTCCCAATGATAAAATCCTGCTGGCAAAAAACTGGCAAATGGTATAACTTAGCCTAAGTCCTTGGCCAGGTAACACCCTTTTTATATACCCTACAGGTTCAACTTAATACCCTTGGTTGTTTCTTATATATTACAGATATGTCCTTTTGACAACCATCCTGAATATAGCATGGTTTTTGTTTACACCCCTTTTGAAGTTTCTTGTAAGTTTCATTGCAATAGGGTAAAGGTACCAATTATTCAAGAGTTTTTGTAAAAAAACAAAAACTTTGTCTACTCCAGAAGCGTTAATTTAAAGACTTTTGGTTTCAAAAGGGTTTCATTATGTAGAAAAAATATCTACGAATCTAACTGTTTGATTAGAAATTTGAAGTTTTGTCATAAAAGGGTACAAAACTCCGATTTTCTTAAGTTGGAACGTTTTCACCTACAAATTCGACAGAACAAAAAAGTTACCCGTTTTTTATGTGAGTTGGATCCCAGTTCGACACATGTCAAAATGCTTGGGGAATACTAATGGGTGGATCCTGGTGGATTCGACATGCCTATTCTTTTTAATTTATTTCTTTATTTCTTTTCAACTTTTTTGAATGTGTAAATGTATAAAATACTATTCAGATAGTGGAAGTAAAAAATTGAAAAAATTGCCTCAAGCATAAGGACGAAATTGGATGATCATATGGAGTGTAATTGTGTGACCTAGGTCTTTATAATGTAATATGTGATATAGGTCTCTATATAAATGCTATCTGGAATGGCCCACTTTCTCTCAGCTTTCATGGCCCAGCACAGATTTCTTTGTTGTTCACAGTTCAAGTGTTGTCAACATTTGGCCGTTTCAAAGTAAATCTACCAGTTTAATCCACTTAAAAAATTTTGTTTTGACTATCCTTTGTCTGAAAAATCCAGATTTCTTGAAATATGCATGTCCTACTTAAGATTATTAGAAGTTTGTGACAACAAGGAGTTTAACATGTTTCATTTGCATTTTGGTTGGGATTGGATAGGAATTCGACACTAATTAGGGAGGGGTTCAGAGAGAATATTTTGTATTTTACAGCTTGGGAATCTATTTGAAAAAAAAAACATGTATAAAAATTTACTAAGAGAAAATATACTTTAAATTTATTCAGTGATAAATGAATTAGGATGTTGTGATCAACCAAGTCAAATGCTTAAAAATATGAACATAGCACTAGGCCCAGCAGAAGTTCCTCAGATGACAGAAAAATCTAGCATCAAATCAGCAAAATTACGATTAAAAAAATGTTTTTTTCATGTGAAATATTACTACGAATAATAATCATCAAAATCTCTCATTGTCGAGAAAGTAACCATAAATTTGCCAACTCTGTTTTCATCAGAGGACCTTTGGATTTCGACACCAATTGTTTCTCATCTGTTGTACATGTTCAGTGAAGTTTCGACATAAGCATATTTCGACAGGGTCTGTTGCTGCGTGTCGAAAATTTCGACAAGGTTACTACAAGATATTCTCAAAAGAAATGAGTCTCATAATAGAAGTCAATATCCACAATTGAATTCGGCTGAAGGAACATTTTTAGTCGGTCTGGTATTCTACTACATCAGACAAGAATTTTCGACACTTGGAACATAGTTTCGTCAATATAATATTAGCTGCCATTTTAACTTAATTTTATCAAGAAATAGCCAATATGGCTACATTTTAGAGAAGATCAGATGTATCTTGATGCACTGGTGTTGGTCCTAACTTTTTTTTTGCCAAAAAAATAACCAGGTAATGACAGTTTGAAACATTACACAGCAAAAAATTGTTAGGAGCTCATTTTGTGTCTAAAACAGGAAACTAATTGAATTGAACATTCTTTTCTTATCTGGGTGTATTGGATATAGTGTCCACGTTTTGCATTGTCAAAATATACCAAAGCTTCAAGAGATGGTGTCCCAAGTCCAAGACTTAGCAGAGTTATCCTGTTTTGAAGGAAAATTTCAACAAGAATGACATTTTTCATCATTTCCGCGCAGTGATAAGTGGTTAGAAAAAGCTAGAGAAATTCGCCGGGGAAATTGAATTGATTACTTTTTTTGTTTCACAAAATCTACAAGGAACCCTTTGCTATGAAACGGTGGCCCTAATACCAACATTTGATTTTCCCTTGATTGAATCTTCATCCCAGGGTATGAATTTAATCAATAAGTGTAGCTTCAAAAGTAATAAATTAATCAAATTTGGTATTCATTTTAGATTATCAAGATTCTGACGATCCTCATTCACATTTATATCATTGGACTTGGCGCCTCGCTCTTTTTTCGAATAATCGATTCTCCGGCCGTCAAAATGATTCCTTCTACTAACCTTTTCTTACTTAATCGGGTGTCTGTTTTAGCGTAAAAACTTAATAAATATATAACACACAATCTATAAATCTGTAAAACGAGGAAAAAACATAACAAAGTTAGCATTCATTTTTGTTGACCAAAAATCTGAAGATCCCCATCCACAAATATATCCCTGGACTTGTCTCTTCTCTTTTCCTTCAAATAGTCAAAGTATTCCTTCTACTAACCTTTTCTCCCTTTATCGGGTCTACGTTACAGGTTGAAAACTTGATGAATTTCTATGGCATACGATTTATGAAATTAACATAACAAACTTAACATTTATTTTAGGTGACCAAAGATTTGCGAATAAGTCCACAATTATATCCTTGGACTTGTCTCCTCTGTTTTCTGTCAAATAGCCAATGTTCCAGCTGCCTTAATGGTGTGTCCCCTAACCCCACCTGTTGATTCTCTCGTTGGCAAATTTGTTTGTTTCAGGCAAGGATGTATCCAGGATTTTTATCTGGGGGGTATTTATTTTTTTTTTTTGGGGGGGGGAGGTCATAAAAAACGCGTAATAAATTAGTTTGTATGCATTTTTTTTTTTTACGAGTTGGACATTTTTTTTTGAAGGGAGGGGGGTCAGACACTGTAACCACCCCTGGAGGTGGCCTTAAATACTTTCTTTCTCCTCTATTCTGCTTATTCTACTTCTCTCACAATTCTAAAAGATCTTGCAGAAATACTTTCTTTCCTCTATTCTGCTTATTCTACTTCTCTTGAAATTCTCAAGATTCTTCCAAAAATACTTACTTTCCTCTATTCTGCTTATTCTACTTCTCTCGAAATTCTCATAATTCCGGCAAAAATACTTTCTTTCCTCTATTCTGCTAATTCTACTTCTCTCGAAATTCTCAAAGTTCTTGCAAAAAATACTTTCTTTCCTCTACCAAACTTAAAGCGTTTTCACTAAAATTCCTATTGCAACTTTAAGTTTCCTCCCAAGCACATCCACTGCTACCTTGCCTGTTGTCACTTTTTCAATTCTAATATTTTCAGGAAAAAGCATATGGAAGACAGCTTATCGAAGCAGATCGAGATTATGTAGAGCAACAGTGTGACCAAATGCTTGAAGAAGCAAAAACAAGTCTGATAAGTTTTCTGGTTGTTGGCGATCCATTTGGAGCCACCACTCACACAGATTTAGTTCTTCGAGCCAAACAAAAAGGGATAGAATGTAAAGTTATCCATAATGCATCAATAATGAATGCAGTTGGTGTCTGTGGTTTACAGGTAAATGGGTCGTGGGATCTGTAATTAATTAAAAAAAATCTTCCATTTTTTTAGAAGATTTTTTTTAATTTTTTTTTTAAATGTCCAGCAGATATAAAATCCTATAATAATTGAAACTCATAACGACCTTGTATTACTATTAAAGAATAAATGAAACCCAAAACGATCAGAAATTACATAAATAATAATATCCTACGTAAAGGTAATAGATAGTGATACAGATTAATAAATAAATCTTAAAACGAATAAAAATTAAATTTAACATTCAAGTTAATTTTCACGCAAAAAAAGATACTACAAAGAAGAATTGGACTATTGCCCCTTCCTCTAATCGTATTATTTTTAAATTTTATTGCGTCAGTTGCGTTTTATAGGAAACTATAGGTTACCGTGAATGTCCGAAATCGATGAATGTCGATATTCACCCGTGAGAGAGAGAGAGAGAGACAAATAATTTATTAACAAAAGTAAGACTCATGTAATCTTTCAACAATCATCGGGGAAACCCATTGGTGATTGTTTGATGGTTGTTTCCATCCTTATAATCCACTAATTTATATTCACCACTTCACCTATAAATCAAAAATCACTAAGAAAAAACTTAAATCATTAACAACTTTCCAGTAGATAATGTTTCAATCCACTCTTGCACTGGTTACCATTATCTGCCACGTTTATACCTTCTAGGAGAAAATTTCACAGCTGTGATCCTCCAAATGCGGAAATAAAGATCCGCGTTGAGTACTCCGAGTCTCAGACGCTATTTCTGAAGAATGTCTAGTTTTATACCATTATAAAACGAATTAGACTTCAAAATTTCCCAAAAGCATTCCGGTGAAGAACAATTCAAACACTGATAAACAAAAAAAAAGCGAGTTGATAATCTCTTAACTTATGAACATTTACAATTTTCATTTAGTGAAGCAACTCAAAGTACTATTTTCAAATTTGCCATGATCTCTTAAGACACGAACGATTTCATTTTTTAAAACTGTATTTTTTTTTCTTCTTGGATATAGTCAGCGCTGCCTGTTAACTTTTTCACTGTTATGCAAGGTTTGATGGTGACAGGTTTGGTTTGGTTAGAATAGATTTTTAACCAATTTCTGACAATTATAACCTAATTTAACCCACCCCAACTTTAACTTTTACCATCAAACCTTGCATGAGACTGAAAAAGCTGATTCTCAAAGCTAATTGAATCCAAGTAGAGAAAAAGGAATTTTGGACCTTATGGTGAATGTTGACATTAACCAGATTTAGGACATTCACAGTAACATATATATATTTAACAGTCGGCTTTAGTTTTTTAAAGCATACACGATAATTAAAAAACTAATTAATATAATAATCAAGACGACTGGAAAGAACTAACGAAAATAAATTGAATATTTAATATATTGATCTATAATATTGATTCCTTTGTTTGAATTTTCCTTGTTTTTTTCGCATTGTCCACGTTTTCTTTGTTTGAAATTGTGTTGAGTAGTATAATGCAGTTTTCAATAAAGTGCAAACGGCGGTTAGGGAAGAGGGGCGGGAAACGTAGCCGAACTCTCGTTTTTAGTACGTTTTTGAATTAAAATCAAGTTGCCATCAGTCTATGGCTAATTGGAGAAAAAGCCAAAACAGATAGTCTAAAGGAGAGGAACAGCTTGGATAAGACTTTTTCAGGAATGTATAAAAATGATGTCATTTTCACTTGTTGATAGATAGTCTATCATCTATACATCCATCTTGGGCATAACCAAGGTAGATAGTCATAGAACATTAGGGACGATCAAGTTTTCTGGATTTGACTTATGACAGACAATGTTGCCTGTCTGGACTTGTTTGCAAGGGGGGGGGGACTGAATTTGCTCGGACTCACAGGCGAACAAGTGACCTATGCCTAATAGACTTGCCTGCTTAGAGTCTCAGGCGGAATACCGTGTTTTAGGATTGACACATGACCACCAAGTTATGTTTGTTTGTGTTTTGAGTGTGAAGTAAGTAACCCAATTCACAAGCTCAAACAGTTACAATAACAAAAAATTATTTGAATATTGGTTGACCAACAAGTTGCTTGGAATTGCAAGGCAAACAAACGTCTAAAACCTAACAGGACCCGTCCGGCTAGAATGTCAGGCGAGTAACCCAATTCATAAGGTCACACAGTTTTGCTACGGTAACTCTCAAGGTAACAAGCGTACAAAGCCTAATAGTGGGGCTCACTTTAAGTGTGACTTGAATATTCAATTTAATTTTTAGTCTTAAAAAAATTAGTCATTTGTATCAGTATCTGTTATTTTTATGTTTGATGTTGTCCTCTATTTTAATTTCTGTTCGTTAGGATTAATTTTCTATTGTTGCATCCTGAAACATCAAAACCTTTGAAAATGTATTCAGTTTGCTAACACTTTCATCTACGATGCTAAATAATCAACATAGTCTAAGTCTTGAGAGTTTTATAAATAATGATAGGACACAAACCTGCTTCACTCCTGATTTAATAAGAAACCTTACAGGCGAGAGGTGTTCTGTAAATAGATCGTCAAACCTGTGTCTCTAACTGGTGTAAATCTTAGCCTACATCTTCAAGTTCCTTGGGCTAAGGGACTTAATGTTTAAGTTGAGGGCAAAGGCCTAGAAACCTGAAATATTGTTCGAAAAGGAGCTGCATATTTTCACGAACAGATTAAAACTTTATCCTTAAGTCCTTGGTTCAAACGGTATATTTTGTTTTTCTCCCCTTCAGCTTTTCAGAAACAACCCCAAAAATAAGTGAATTACTACGAGAAAATACAAGAGATTTTTAAAAAGTCCTTGAAATTATAGATTTTAATTGTTACAGCCCGGATTGCCCCTTTCCCGCCCAGATGTAGGTACAAATAAAGGAGAAATCCCTCAACCTACCCTCAAAGGTCACTGTACCGAAAATCCGTGGAAATGTGGATGTTTAAGCATAAAAACTAAGTTTTTTGAATTACCTCTTTTGGAAATGGGGATTGAGTCTAACTTGGTTTAGGTCTTCGGCATAAAGTTGTTTTGATGAAGGCAGAATAATGTATTGAGGGATGAGTTTGCGATTAGCTTTCAATTTGTGCTAAACCTGTTGGTGATTTGACTCGCAATAAGCAAAACTTACTTTTAAAGCGCGCTTTAATATTTTGAATGACATAGTTCTATTTGTTTTGTATAACCCCCTCCTCCAGACTTCCTACACAAATAGGGGGATCTCTTGCATCTAAACTGTAAAGAAATTTAGTCGGTAAGTTAGAAACAGCGATCGCCAATTGTTTTCTTACTCGGTTTTCATACTTTAATTCACCCCCCCTGCCTTACTGCCGTAATCTCTCCTAGGCCTAGAAATCTAGCAAAGATGTGAAAGAGTATCTACGTGAAATAATAGTTTTCTAATTCCAGTTGTACAACTTTGGAGAAACTGTATCTATTCCGTTTTGGACAGATAATTGGAAACCGACGAGTTTTTGTGATAAAATCATTAGAAATAGGAAGAACAAACTCCATACGTTATGTCTATTGGGTAAGCTATAGGCTCAATATCTTTTATAGTCCAGGAAGTGTATGAAAAAAAGGGCCCAACCCGAAACAAATTGCAAGAGAAATGATTCTTTGACTACCCAGAAAAATATGTAAAGCTTGCTGTTCTAGCTGTTTCATAAATATGTTTTTTTTTGGTTGAGGTTGATTTTGAGGGGGTGAAATTCGTGTTTCCGTATATAGGCGTACAACAACAAAATTGATGTCTAGATAGATCACGGTGATCACTAGATATGATAATAGATCATGGTGGTTAATGAAATTCGCCTTTATTTGAACGTAAAATTAAAACTTTCATTTGAAAATTCCTTCAGTGTCAAACCACACTGAATTTGAAAGAAACCGGTCTTAAAATGTAGAATAACAACTATCACCCATTTCGATGGGTTAGCTAACGATTAAAACATTCTCGACTTTTTCAGTTATATAATACACATGTGGTAAAACAAAACAAAAATATCGATATTCATAGATCTTCATTATCCTCTAAATCATAAACTCTAAGAAACTCAGTTGTAACACAGTTACCACAACTTGTTCCCTTGTAAGGTCCACACTCCCAGGTGCATTTTATGCCATTTCTTTTGCAAGTGCGTCGAATATTGGAGTGGTCAGTTTTGCAGTTACTGTGAAAAACTGCAAGGAGAGAGTTGGGTGCAGCGGGAAGCTCATCAAAAGTAGGACGAAATAATGCATTCTGAATTAACTGAGCAGGGTCTAGATTACTTCCCATGGTTTTCCATGAACCAACTTGCTAATAAATTCCAAATGAGGGGAAGCTGCAAGCATCACTAGTGTGAGGGAGAACTTTAGACTCAACATACGAAGCAGATTCTGTAACTTTCTCGATGAATTTGAGATGCAACGGGTTGAGGGTTGATATTGAGCCTGGACACATATACAAAAGCATCATTGCTTTCTCCCCAGCCACTAATATATCGTGCTTGGGGGATAGTGGGCCCATAAAGACTTTCGTAGATCCATAAAACGCGATATTTTTTTTATCAGAAGCTGTAGTCCGGCTGGCTTCCCAATGCCATAGAACCGAGAAGTTGAATCGCACCTAAGGAAAGCGGGGACATACAGGATTGTGCTGCATATACGAGATCCAAGTTTGAGATTTGTTGCATTTATAGCCCAAGTTCGATTCCTTAGATTCCAGCTCGAGAGGTAGATCGCTTGGCTACTTGTTTGTGCGTGATAACACAAGAGTATAAGCAGATCTGTGTCGTCTCCAACCAGGACAGTAGAAATAGAAGAAGCGGATTGAACTGCAGTTAAAACAATAAGAAGATCTGCGCCACCTTTTTCTTGGTATTCCCGACACCTATTTTTGGTCAGGTATTCACTGATCATGGATATAATTGTTTTCTTACTATTAAAGTTGCTTAGGAGCACTTCTTTCTTTTAGAACAGACCATATTCCTGCTAAAATTGATCTGCGGGTACGATCATGTCCCTTTTCATCTCATATGCGTGACGCCTTTGATTGAAGGTGCTTGGTCGTATCCGTCGAAAACCACAGACGTTTTTTGCAACCCGTAATTTAGTGCAACTTAGCCACCATACTTCTGGCAGATAATATCACGATTTGAGTTTTTATCCCAAGGGATTCGCTGAAGTAGTGCCTCACCATCGAGAACTATATGCTTGTCACTGAGATCCCTGACGAAGTCTTCAGTTTTCGGCTGCTACTCTCAACTAGACGCCACATCACATCGGTGAGGGCAGGTTTATTGGCTAATCAGGGAAGTCCATTTGCTTCAAAAAGTGACGAAGGCGGTGAACATAATTCATACTTGAAGTATGATTCCAAATCATCGTCGCTTTTTCCAGCAAGTGTCACCAGTTGCTGAAACATTAATGCTGGATCAATGGCAACTGACTGTCCGTTAATAACTGGTGCATCTTTATTAGCATACGGCCAAAGATTTTTCTTGAATTCGTACGTATTGACGTTTTCCCCTTGTCATGCTATCCATGATTTCTTGTCCAACAAAGATAGTTGTGTCGACGTTGAATTATTCATCGGTTGTAACTCCAGAAGTAATGTTTCGCAAGCTCAAATCTTCAGAGAAAGGGGTATTCTCAGCAAGAAAGCAAAGCCGCTTGCTAGTGTCATGGTTTTCGCGTTCAATCCTTGACTCTCTAACTTCTTTTATTGTTACCTCGTCTCGTATTGGACCTAAGGAAAATATGCATCGACGAAGTAATTACACTACAATTGCACTAGGCTTCCTTAATCGTCTAGCTTCATTCGCCGAGACTGTACCTTTTTCTCCCAAAATGACCTTCCCTGACTCTTCCAGTATTTCTTCTTTGCAAATAATACAATTCGTATTGACAATTTCAAGTTTAAAAGTTGTTTAAAAGTAGTTTGCTATACATATACACCGTTCAACCTAAAAAGATAAATGAAATGTTTAATTTATGTTCAAATAAAGCTGAGTTTCATAATCACCGTGATCTTGTACCCTTGGCTTTTCTAGAAATCAATTTTGTTTTTGTTCGCCTTTATATGGAAGCACGATTTCACTTCCTCAAAATCACCCTCAGCCACAAAACACCTAATTTTTAGTTTTACGTTCAAATAAAGGCTATTTTCATAATTATCTGATCTATTACCCTATTCTAGGACATCAATTTTGTCGTTTTGTGCCTTTATATGGAAACACGAGTTTCACCTAAAAATCAACCTCTATCTCAAAAAACCTTTCTTTTAGTTTTACGTTCAAATAAAGATGATTTTCATAATCACCGTGATCGCATGCCCTATTCTAGACATCAATTTTTTTGTTGTACGCCTTTACATGGAAGCACAAACTTCACCTCCTTAAAATCAGCCTCAAAAAAGCCTAAGGTTTAATTTTACACTCAAATAAAAGTAATTTTCATGATTACCGCGATCGATACCCTATTCTAAAGATCAATTTTATTGTTGTACGCTTGTATATGGAAAAACGAGATTCGCCCCTTCAAAATCAACCTCAACAAAAAAAAACATATTTGTGGAGGAGGTAGATGAGCAAACTTTGCATATTTGAAATCGGCGTATTTTTCTTAGCCTGGTAGTCAAAGAAGCGTTTCTTTTGCAATTTGTTTTGGGTCAAACCGTTCACTTCCTGGACTACTCCAAAAAGCTACTTTAAAAGCTTTATCTTCAGAAACATAACAGACATGCGTTTATTTTTTGTTTTTTGTGTTTTTCCCCCAGGGATGATCGAATCGCTCAATCGAACGAAATTAAAAGTTCTAGTGCCCTTTTTAAGTGACAAAAAAGATTGGAGGACAACTAGGCTTCCTCTCCAGCCCCTTTTTACTAAAATCGCCCGCTAAAAATTTTTAGATAGCCATTTTGTTTATCATAATTGAAAGACCCAAGAACTATGCCTTTGGATATAAAATTTATTTCAGCATCTCGCTTAACCTTCGCTCAAAGCTCCTATATAACCTTACAGAAACATTTGTGAAATAGGTAGATGAGTATATTTGGAATCGGCGTATTTTTCTTAGTCTGGTAGTCGAATAATTATTTCTTTTGCAGTTTGTTTTGGGTCAAACCGTTCCCTTCCTGGACTACTTACATATAGCTGGTTAAGGGAGAAATTCGTTTTATGTGAAATAATTGTGTGTAAATTTGCGTAAAAAACAAATAAGATGGAATTAAAAAGGTTTGTATTTCTGTAGCACTTCTCACTTAATTAAATCTATGTATTACGGAGTTAGACCTGTAGCTAATCAGAGGCTTCTGGAGTCAGGTCCCCTCGCAAAATTGTTGTCTTTCGTGCCTTGTCACGTCAAAAAAAGTCAGACTTTCGCAAAAATATAAAAAAAAGCTTATAAAGTTACAAACTTTCACAAAAAATTAAAAAAGTCAACATCAATTGAACCTATGTCAAAATTCTCCGATATTCGAGAATTAACGTTTCCTTTTAAAAACTACTGTTTCTAAAATAAAATAAACTCCTGTTCATTTTTGCTTTATTGAAAAGTGTATGTGTTATAACAATATGCTTTAATTTTTCAAAAAATCGACAAAAAATAAAAGATAAATCACTAAAATAATCAAAATAATTGGAATGAACTAAGGAAAATAAACTGAATATTTAATATTTAATGCTTTTAATTCCGGGATACTTCAGCAATTGCAAACTGATTTAACTGTAATTTTTTTTAATGTTTATAAATATTTAAAGATATATTTATAATGTTTTTAGTTTCCTCGCTTCTTTTTTATTATTCCGTATATGACCTAACTGAATACAAAACTCCTTTTTATCGTTTCCTACCCCACTTTTTACAAATTCCGTATTATACTGAAGGACAGTGGACCCCACCCTAGATATTTATTTGCCCGTTCCAAGGACACAATTTCCTTGTTGAAACTAGGTACGTGCCCTTCATGCGCTCAAAGTTAACTTTTGTGAAATTTTACTTCCGTCAAGTTCTCATTTATTGGGATGTTTCTTTTAAACTTCTTTAGCCAGGATCTTATGTGCATCAATCATAAACTTATATTTGAAACATTGTAAAACTTTGTCAAAATTGAAGCGTTAGACCGATTTTATAGCCGACAAATCTGGGTTTCATTTTGTTCGTACATCACGTCTGTCAGTCCCTCTTAAATTTTTTTTTTCATATTCAAATCTAGATTTTTAACGTGTAAAATAGCCGACATGCTCCTCCTCATTAATTAATATTATATAAAAATTAATTTTATTAAATGTGCGGACTAATTTCTTTTCCTGTCTAAAAATATTATTCTCGAAATCGTGTAAGTCAGAATAGAAGGTTCAGTTCTTGGTTGAGACGGTTTGGTTCTTGGTTGAGACGGTTTGGTTCTCGGTTGATACATGGAAAACCTTCCATAACTTTTTATTTTTATAAAAATACTTTTTGGATAATACAATCCTTTACCTCATCTCTCCCTTCCCAATTCTGAACCTGAGTTTCAACAACAGCTCGAATTTTACTTCTATGTACAATTTCTCACTTTGAAATTGGTAACAGATGAATAACGAATTTTCCTTAAGATGGATGGGTCTTTCCCCGCTTGAGTTCTGTCCTCATGTAAATTAATCTTTCAGATATAAAAGTGAAGGAGCAAAGTGAAGAAAATTTAGTAAGAGGAAGAAAAATATACGAGCCTCCCCGTTTTATGACCGTATCTCAAGCTTCAAAGCAGGTTTTGTCTTCACTGGACGTCAGCGATGAAGCTACCAAGGGTATGTTCTTTATTTTTATTTCCTATTTAATGTACTTAATTATTGCTTTGTTACCTGACTTGGTTACACCAAATCAGGATTTGATTGGCGCGCTTTTTCAGGTTTTTTTGCCATTGCACCTTACCCTGATGAATGCCCTGACGAGACTAGGCTGGGCATAAAAGGTTGTAGCTTTTCCGGTGCTCTGAAATGGTTCGGGGTCTCTGTTCTGTCCTAAGCTTCTTCCTCTCTCACCATTTCCGAAAGGGAAATCTTGCTTGCATGGCCTCATAGTAGCCTCAGGGTGGACGAGTTTACCTAACCAGAACCGTGATTGCAAACAGCACTGTAGATTGGCTTCGAAGAGTTGTGTCCCTCGGGAAAATTATAGCCTAGTAAACAACACTGCATTTGCACGGGATTTATATTAACGGATCATTCTTCTGGGTTTTGTTTTCTTTTGATGGCCTTTTTAGGTTGAAAAACTTCTTCATAGTAGTATAAGGCTGCCTCCTCATAGTAGTTAAATTTTTAAGGCATGAATACATAATACGTCGGAGGTAATAAGGCATGAGATTGCTTGTGCAGGATTTCAACTCGTGTTGATAGAAGAGCATCACCAAGTGGAAAATCAAGTTTTGATCAAGATTGGCTCAGCATTGCACAAAGCTCCAACTCATAATGGAGGTCCCAGGAACTTTTTGCCGTCTGGGTCTAAGCCGACTTAAGCGTTTGGTGTGGACTTGAGAAGATGTATTGTTCCTTTTCCTGCACTTGTTTAGGACCCTTCACTTTTCTTGAGGCCACAATAATTTCAATGATTTAAACATTATGAAAGTTGGAATGTTACAACGTTAATCGTATTGACATTTTGATTGTTGAATGCAGATGTTTTGAACAGGACTAAAATTTGACATTGTAGAAGATCGATGCCTTAAGTTTAGGAAAATAGTTTGTGGAGCATCAGATCGCGTCTTAGTTAGAAACGTTTGAGATGTAGCTAGGAATATTAGTGAAAATGCTTTAATTTTAGTACAGAGGAGGAGGGGCTGTAAAAGAAATATTTGAGTGATAGATCATATAAAAATAAGAGAAATGTAAGGAAAATTAAGAAAGCATTAGAAGATGAATTAAGAAGTATGACGTTGAGGCCATTGGTAAAGCTGCCGAAGGCCAGAAGATGAAGCCAAACGACATGATAGTAATATATTTATATTTGTATAATAGTATATGATTGGGCATAAAAGGTTGTAGCTTTTCCGGTGCTCTGAAATGGTTCGGGGTCTCTGTTCTGTCCTAAGCTTCTTCCTCTCCCACCATTTCCGAAAGGGAAATCTTGCTTGCATGGCCTCATAGTAGCGTCAGCGTGGACGAGTTTACCTAACCAGAACCGTGATTGCAAACAGCACTGTAGATTGGCTTCGAAGAGTTGTGTCCCCCGGGAAAATTATAGCCTAGTAAACAACACTGCATTTGCACGGGATTTAGATTAACGGATCATTCTTCTGGGTTTTGTTTTCTTTTGATGGCCTTTTTAGGTTGAAAAACTTCTTCATAGTAGTATAAGGCTGCCTCCTCATAGTAGTTAAATTTTTAAGGCATGAATACATAATACGTCGGAGGTAATAAGGCATGAGATTGCTTGTGCAGGATTTCAACTCGTGTTGATAGAAGAGCATCACCAAGTGTGGAAAATCAAGTTTTGATCAAGATTGGCTCAGCATTGCACAAAGCTCCAACTCATAATGGAGGTCCCAGGAACTTTTTGCCGTCTGGGTCTAAGCCGACTTAAGCGTTTGGTGTGGACTTGAGAAGATGTATTGTTCCTTTTCCTGCACTTGTTTAGGACCCTTTACTTTTCTTGAGGCCACAATAATTTCAATGATTTAAATATTATGAAACTTGGAATGTTACAACGTTAATCGTATTGACATTTTGATTGTTGAATGCAGATGTTTTGAACAGGACTAAAATTAGACATTGTAGAAGATCGATGCCTTAAGTTTAGGAAAATAGTTTGTGGAGCATCAGATCGCGTCTTAGTTAGAAACGTTTGAGATGTAGCTAGGAATATTAGTGAAAATGCTTTAATTTTAGTACAGAGGAGGAGGGGCTGTAAAAGAAATATTTGAGTGATAGATCATATAAAAATAAGAGAAATGTAAGGAAAATTAAGAAAGCATTAGAAGATGAATTAAGAAGTATGACGTTGAGGCCATTGGTAAAGCTGCCGAAGGCCAGAAGATGAAGCCAAACGACATGATAGTAATATATTTATATTTGTATAATAGTATATGATTATATAACTTATATATAAGTATATAAATATATAATTTATATATAAATATATAATTTATATATAAATATATTATATTTATATAATATATTATATAATAGTAATATATTTTACTGGCATTTCCAAAATTGCGATGGGACAGTCAGTATACGCTTATCCTTGCTAAAAACAGGAACATGGTCACAATTAGTGACAAGGAAAGAGTTAAAGAAAGATACCCAGAACATTTTGAGAATATGCTAAACCGAGACAAAGTTACAAAGAAAATCATAAAATGGTTTGTGTCTTGTGACACTTGCTTTTGGTGTAGACTTGAGAAGATGTATCATTCCTTAGCCTGCTCTTGTTTAGGACCTTTTACTATTCTTGAGTCCACAATAATCTCAATTGTGGCCGCTTATTTGTCTATGAGTCCAGGTGACTTGGTGGTCATCCTTCAATCCTAAAACTCGGTCGTCTGCCTGAGACTCTAGGTGGGAGGGCCTCTTCGACCGCCTAGAGTCTCGGGCGGTAATTATACCCGGTAATTGTAGAGGTATTAACTTGGTTTTTGTAGAAAGCAAATTCTTAACATCTTTAAAATTAGAGAAGCTGAAGAGAAAGTTTTAGGAGAAGAGCAGAGTCTTTTTAGGAAGGGGAGAAGATGTGTCAACTAAGTTTTCACTCTTAGATTAATGCTTGAGAAATGCCTGAGTCATCAGATGTTTTAGTCATCAATCTTGTAAATTATGACCAAGTCTTTGATTCTGCTGATATAAGAGCTTTAGGTGATGTCCTATCCTTGCATGGTATACCAGTAAAGTATTTAGTGCTGCGTTTGCTGCGTTTAAGCTAGAAACTGATATAAGTAGCTGGTATCGTATTGAGTAAGGAGTTAAGCCGGGTGGGTTGCCTTCTACCCCTATTGATATGGATCATTTTGATGGACAAGAGCATGAAAAAGCATGGGATCAAATGGGGAAGTGAAAGTCATCTTGACTTAGATCATGCGATGATTTGAGTATCCTAGATGAAAATGTTGGCAAATGAATGAATTTCTAGAGGTTTTGAGAGTTTAGGGTGCAAGTATAAGTTTGAAAATAAATGTTACGAAGAATAAGTCACTAAGACTATGAATAACTGAAGATGAAAAGGTGACGATGGGTAACGAGAAGATCAAGTAGACAGATTCACTTATCTAGATAGATAGTAGTAAGAAAGATGATGGATGTTTTGGAAATGTTAAAAGTAGTATTTTCCCAGGCACAGGATGGTTTTTCATAGTTGAAAAAAGTTTGCAAGAATAGTTAAATATGCATGCGAACCTAGATTTGAATGACCGCGGTAAAGAGCGATGTGGACACAATGTCTTTTTTCTTTCTTTTTTTTTGTCTTAGACAAGGGCACTTCGTATCGAAGGAGTTGTCGTAGATGCTTCCAAAAGGGCTTATACAATTTGGAATTGAAAGGGATAGTGCCCTTTTTGGTATTCGAAATGTTTGGAGGGCAACTAGCGCCCTCCCACGCCCAACATTTCTCCAAACATCCAATCGAAATTTTGAGATATCCATTTTGTTCAGCGTATTGAAAGATATGGAAATTATATCTTTGAGGATGTCAAGATTGACAGCGGTCAAATAGGGTTCTCTATCATGGGCAATCCAGAAGATGGAAGAGGACTCGTTTGATGTCTTTCCAGATAAATTTTCTTCAAATTGTTTTTACCCGTATTACTGACTGTATTGGAAACTGCACGAAAAATGAGGTTCTTAACCCGCTTTCTAGGGCTATGATAAGAGAAAGGTTAAGATGGCAAGGGCACGTTTTGTGGATGAACGAAGACAAATTGTCGAAGATCGTCCTTTTTTCCCAACCATGTACGGTCGAACAGAAAGCAGGTCGTCCTTGAATGGGGTGGTAGGAGGTCACAAGGAAAGATTTAAGGGGAATTCGAACTGTTTTGGATCAGGATTTAATATATTGGGAATTAAGAGGAGCGTGCGTAGCTGTTCTGGCCTCAGGCTGAGTGGTGCTGCAGCGAATGGTCATTTGTAGAAGTAGTAATAGCACCTTTATTATTTTCTTTCAAATAAAGAAAAGTAAAAAAGAATGTTTTCTAATTTTAATGCTATGATTGTGTTGTATTGTCTGTTGTCTATTTTATTCCACATAGGAATATAGTTAAACTTGTAAAAATCCTTTTGATACAAATTTTCTTTTTATTTCACTGGCTCAAATTTGTAACAAGAAAATCAATCAGGTGATCATATCAACTCTGAGATAGGGTTTCACTCTAGTTCGTAGAATGGAAACTGATTGGGAGCAACTATTTCAAGAATGATTTGGTAGGTAAAAAACAAGAGATCTTCCTGTCCTTCGACTATGTCTAGTATGGTGTGTTTCCTTGGCTTTGTACTTCAAGTATAGGAACCAGAGTCCTATACTCACTAAAGGGAAGGATGAAGAAGCATTAAATGGGTAAGGAAAAAATAAAGATGAATAACGAAAGGATGACAATCGAAGAATAATAGGGCCAAAAACGAAGAGCTGGCAAACGGAATAATGATAAAACGTAAAAAATAGTAAATGGATGATTACCGAAAACTGTGGAATAATCAATGAATAAGAAGGGAACGTGATTTCAGTGATTAATAATTGCTAAACCTATTTTTCTATTCTTTGATAGTGATAATTGTCTTTGACGTTTTTTGATTTTATCAAAGAGAACGTAACTCTATTCTCGTCAGAGTAACGAATAAAAACGTAAAAAACAAACTGGGTATAATTGTTGTTCCTGTTTGGATTATCAAGCAGAGGGTTTTGCATAATCTCTTCGTTGTAGACAATGTAAAATATTACCTGTAGTAGAAAAGAAAAGGCTGAAGTATCTTCTAGCCCATTATTAAACTCAATTTTTTTTTTTAATTTTTACATTCTACTTTTACATGCTATTTTTTACAGTAATCTACTTTTACATTCTCCATATATTCATTCTTAATAAAAAGGGTGTCAACACTCGAGTAATCGTCCAAAATCGTTCAATGCATTCCTCACTCACATTCAAGAGAGCCTTGGATCAAAACTTCGTAGTGACAACCTGCATGTAAAGAATGACCCTTATCAATACACCGGATAGACCTGTATCATAGACCTTATCAATAGATCGAATAGACCTTTATCATAGACCTTATCAATAGACCGAATAGCCCTTTATCATAAACCTTATCAATAGAAACCGAAACTAATAAACGAATTTTTGACTATAGAACAAGAAACAACAAAATATAATGTTTAGATGAGTATTGATTCAGAGTTCAAAGGGAACGCGGCTGTCTTAAATTGGATACTTAATTAAAATTAATTAACTTAATTAAGATACTTAATTAACATTATCAAAGCAGTAAGCTTTTTCAGTTAATTTTAATCCCTGTGAAGCTAGTTAGATTTTGCAATATTTGGCAAGGATTATAGTTAATATCCTATAATAAAACATTGTTCAGCATTACAATGAGAGATATTACTATGAGAATAATTACCGAATTATTTTGACAGATTAATTACTTTTGACAATTTCACTAAAAAGCGAGCAGAATAGAGGAGATTTTATGTTGTAAGAGCCATCTACCTCCCAGGTGTGTGTCTCCCTTAGTGCGGGAATAGGTAGCAGAAATCTACGCTGGGTCTAGTATAATTGCTGGGTCAGAGAAGTCTTAAGTTTTTTTTTCTATTGCTACAAAAACAGGGAATTTTTTCTTCGATTATTAAACCTAAAAATTAATCGGTATTTCTTCTTTACATGGAGAACGAATTACCTAAACCTAAAATGTGACTGAATTATTAATAGCATAGGAAATGAGGATCATTTATCCTCAAGCGGCATTCAGTCCTGGTGTAGCTGTAAAGTTAGGTCACATTTTTTAAAAGTTATTATTATTTTAAAGTTAAAAAGTGTTTAAGTGCGTTATTTTTTTAAAGTTAGGTCAATAAACTTTTTTTTAAAGTTTATTGCTATCATTTCCGATGGCATGATGTAGTGATCTTGTGGAAAACCGGTTGTTAACTGTAAATTGGGCTGAACAATAATTCGGCCTCAGAAGACAGATTTTTATAGCTGTAGCCATAAATTATAGCTGTAGCTGTATTGGCCAGATAAATTGGCCAATAATTTGGCCAGAAGACAGATCTTTATAGCTGTAGCGCTGGATTTTTAGTTTTTGTTTTAGGTTATCACAAAAATAACATGATTCTTCTCTGCTCATTCTTAATAATTCTGAACTTATATTCCTATGATTTAGATTTTATTTTAAATTGTTGTTTAAATAATACGAATTTCTATTGAAGAAATTCATAGAATGTTATTTTCATATCATTCCTCTTTGTATTTATGCATTTAAATTACACTGTAAGGAAAATATGATTAATCTATTGTGATAAACCTATCTAAGGTTGTTCAGTTTGTGAAGTATTTTTGTAGGGTTTGCCGCCAGTTTAATTTTGACTATTTTATGTTCTTTCATCATAGTCACTAAACTCTGTGTGACTTATCAAAGTTTGCTCGTTCCAAGGAACACTGGTAAATTGAGAAAACACTGGGATTTTCTTCTTAAAGATTTGGTAAATTGCCTTAGACTCCACTAGAATATTGCTAATGAATCTGAAAAACCAAATATAAACATGGATCTGTAATTTCTTTATGGATCTGTAATAAAGAAATTTTGGATCTGTAATTTCGTAAATCACCATGTATTGAAATTTTCCTAGTGCATGCGAGAAATTGTGTTCAAGAATTGAGTGAATAGCTAGTTGTTAAAAATATGCTGCAACTGCAAGCCAATAGATGCGCTAACTGCAAACCAAAAGTTTCAAAAAGTGCTGTTTTGAAACCAAATAATAATTAACATTAAAAATAAACTGTGACTTAATGGTGTTTTTTTGCTGTGGGGCAATTGGTGTCTTTTTTTTTCCTTTTTTTTTTTTTTCAGAAGTGGATACAAAATTTGTCTTCTTCTTTTGAGGATTGAAGACGGATGGGCGGAAGTCCCTGACGAAAGATCTGCCTCTACCATTTTCGCTTCTTTTTTTGTCCGCTAGCTGACAATACCCTTATTTTTCTAGATAGAATAAATCTATGTAAGGTTGTTGAGATTGTTCTCAGTTGGTGAAGTATTTCTGTAGGGTTTGCCGTCAGTTTAATTTTGACCTTTTATGTTCTTTCATGATAGTCACTAAACTCTGTATGACTTATCAAACTGTGCTCGTTCCAAGGAACACTGGTAAATTAAGAAAACACAGGGATTTTCTTCTTAAATATTTGGCAAATTGGCTTGATTCAAACTTACTCAAGGAATTATATAAACCCAATGAAATGGGGATCGACTCGCTTCGACTTTTCAACCAGAGATAGCATTTAAAATTTCTTAGAAAAGGTCTTTACACTTTCTCATCCTTCCTTAAAATGAATTTTTGCTAATAGTAAGCTAATAATCATCCGCTTTTTTACTTTTGACGTTTAAATTCAACAAGTATATTTTGGTTCAGATTTTCTTCGCAGTTGTACTCGCCAGTATCCTTAAAATTTATTCTTATGACCTCTTCCTATTCCATTCATGTAGTTCCTGCTTCTTGTTTTGGCCCCAGGTAGATGGCCAAAAAACATTATTTTTGGTAGCCGAGCATCCCTCATCCATAGAATGTGCATTTTGAACTTTCATTATGTTTGTAGATGAGGAGTTTTTCTATCTTTATAGTATATACTTATAGATATAGTATGTATCTTTATAGTACATACTATACTACATATAGTATGTACTTTTTTCTAGTTGTGTATTGGCTGACAGCGCAAAAACTGTCGTATCCTTTCACACTCTCCTATCCTGTCCCTTAATACATTTTGAAGGAATACCATATAACTGACCGTGGTTTGTTTCTGATTTAGAAAAATAGCCAGTTGAGAATCCTCAAAATGCGTCCTTTGACATACTGTTAACGATTCCCCTCGATGTTGGAGTGGTAATTAGTTAATTAGGTAATTAGTCTTGTAAACATTTTATGCTGGTTGTTTTCGAAAATTGGTTTGTGTAGAGTTTTTCTTTCAGATCTCCGCTTTGTCATTAAGTGGGATTCTAATAAATTCATCAATTAATTGACATACCAAGTCTTATATATTTCAAATTTTTTCATGGCAGAATCTTCTTTTTGACGTTGAATACCTAGAGATTACTTTCAGAAGTAGGCTATTGACAATCCATCTAGGACAAAACGAACATCTGAATATTGTCGCTTTGATGGCAGGGGCCATAAGAAAATTAGCGAAACGAAGGATGTGAAGGTTACAGGGATTGAACGAGGAGAAATAAAACAAAAAGTTTTGGGCAGACTGGGGTGAAGGAAGGCCTCACGGAACTTCTTTGGCGTCATGAAGCTTGGTGCTACGATAAGTTGTTAATACTAGTAAAAGAATATGTTTTTTGAAAACTAGTTGCGAAACCAGCCGTAGACCCACTATTCAAGATTTATTTATTTTATATTTAGTATGTGCGCTGTAATCTTCTCCATAATTTATTCTATAACTCTTATTCCAGAAATGCTGAGTCCTACTAGTAACTCTTAATCCTCCTATATTCTCTCTTATTCCTCCTATATTCTCTCTTATTCCTCCATATTATAGTCCTCCTATAATTCTTATTCTATAACTCTTATTCCAGAAATGTTGAGTCCTAAAACACTTTGTATTGGACTGTCTCGTGTTGGAACTGACAATCAGCAGATTTTGGTTTCAACCTTGGAAGAAATTGGTGATTGCGACCTAGGGGCGCCTCTGCATTCATTAGTTATCGTTGGAGGGGTCCATCCGCTTGAAGTTGAATATCTTCAGTACTATTCTGCAAAAGGAATTAATGTTGAAAAGTTGGCTGATAAAATTTAGCAATAAACTTATTGTGCTCGATGTTTCTTATTTTACTTCTTTTTTTTAGTCTTTTTTTACAACCTGTGTGAAATGCGTTGAATTTTCACTAAGTTTGGGTTGATATTCAAAATATGAGAAGTTGCAATCCTGTAATGGTTACCTATACTCTGTGTTTTAATTTTATTGATAAATGGTTATTGGAGCATTTCCATCTATTCTAAATGCTAACATAAAAAATCAATGTATTAATATTTCATATTGGCAATATTATAGCTGATAAATTTCAGAACTCTAGAGGAACAGTTATTCGATATTTAAGGCAGAGAGACACAAACTTACAATCGCATAAACTTTGTGGATTGTCCAAAGTAGTTCCCTATTTTAAAAATATTGTATATTAGAAATATTGTACTTTATTTACTTTTGAATTTTTTAAGATTATTTTACATATAAATCAATATCAGGGAAGTCGAGACCAGTTGTCGAGAAGGCCCAGCAGCAATGCTTCAGGAACGGTTTATACTATTAAGTTGAAACTTTCAGCGTGTATTGAGAGGGATGTTGAAAAGAACAAAAGGTACTATGTGCATACTGTTACTAATGCTATTACTACTGCTATAACTGTTGCTACTATTGAAGCTGGTTTTATAGTGAGTCTTGTGGTGAAGCTTTCAAGAAATATTTGGGTTGAACTAAACCAAAACTAACTATCAGCATGTATATTCTCAAAAGCATATAACAGCAATATTTCAGGAAAGGCTTATATTATTAAGTTGGAACTCTTAGACTATGTTGTGGCGAATTTTGAACAAGCAAAAGTTACTAATAAAACTAATAAAACAAAAGTTACTAATAAAACTACTACTATGGTCGCTGGGACTAATGAGGCTAAGCGTATTAAGATGAAACTTTTAGGGAATGTTTTTTGGGGGGGGGTTGTGTTTTCAAGTAAACAAACAAAAATAGATGCATTCAGGTTTTCAAAAGGGTATATAAGAAATATCATAGGCTGTGCAGCACTACCATAGAAACTATTAAATAAGCTCTTTCGACTGGAAATTAGAATGTCTTTTGTCTTTTTTAAGAGTCAGATTCATTGAAGGACAAGTACCGCCCTCTCAAGCCCAATAATTCCCCAAATACATTCAATCAAAATTTTGAAAAAGTCATTCTGTTCAGCATAGTTGAAAGGTCTAGTAACTATGTCGCTGGGATGTTAAGAGATGTCACACTTGGGACGTTAGGTTGCCAAATGGATGTATGAGCAATTCTCAGGAATAGCCTAGAGTATTAAGTTGACACTTTCAGGACGTGTTGAGTGGGACGTTGAAGTAACAAAAAGACACTGCGCATACTGCTGCTCTTACTACTGCTGCTACTTCTTCTACTATTACTATTTTAACTACGACTACAACGACCGAGGCTAAGGGTAGGAAGTTGCAACTTTCAGGGAATATTTAGTGAGATAATTGAATATCTAGGGGGCTATTGCTATATTGACTACTCAGACGACTACTATTAGTACCATTGGAGCTGGAAGGTATGACAGTGAAATTCTCAGAGGACTTTAAAGAGGATAGTGAACTAAATTGAAACACGCTATATGGATGCAGGTTATTAAGAGGCTTTAGCAGCCGTATCTCAGGAACAGTTTAGAGTATTAAGTTGAAATTTTCCCTGCATGTTAGAGGAAATTTTGAACCAACCAAAATGTACTATAAGTATAGTACCTCTACTACTACTATTATTACTACTATTAAAGCTAAAAGAATTTAGGAGACATTTTCAGAAAGTCTTGTGGATATGTTAAATTAATTTCAATACGCTGTATGTATGCTGGCTGTCCAATTGCCATATGAGCAGTATATAAAGAATGGCTTAGAGTATTAGTTCTGATTCAGATTTTAACCACTCTTTTGATTCCTTTTATGATTTAGTTAAAGAAGGAATCCTGGAAATTTGCAATCGGGGTCCAGCGCCCCATACTTCGAAAAGGATAGCACCACTGAATCCATGGATGACTTCAGGTCTCCATAAAAGCTGGAAAAGGAAAAAATATTTGAGTTTTTAGAAACTCAATGTTCTTTGGAAGCATTGCGGTATGAGTAAATGGCTGTGAATTCTTTTTTTTTTTTCTTAATCATTTTGCACTCCGCTGTTTACATTATTGTATTAGTGGGTCAGTATTAGTTAAACTAATGGTATTGTTAATTATTTTTATTATGTGTAGTTTTTCCATTTTGATCAACAGCAGATTTTAAAAACAAATAGCGGAACATATACCTTAAATTAATTTTATGTCAACAATTTCCGCTACCATTTAGCATCTTACGGGGAAAACAAGATGTAACCCTTAAATGTACTATTAGGTAGCATGTCCAATTCTGCAATACTGAGTTGGTGTAGCACAGAAATTACTAAAAATCCAGCGGGTAGCTTTTCTTTTACCACATTTATTGTTTACAGTAGTATCAAGAGGCGCTTGATCCAGCCATTTTCGTTTAAGGTTTTCAAAATAGAACTAAACAAATGAAGTTACAGAAAAACGGGTGCAATACTTTAAAACAAAGTAGTGGAAAAAAATATTTTGCAAAAAAACAACAAAAAACACAGAAGTGTTGACTTGGTTGACCAACAGAATGATGTGCTTTCTTTTTATTATTTACTTTTGTTTATGGTACTTACTTCGAAAATCGCTGCAACCGTTAAATTTCAATGTTGCGCATATAATTATTTCTCTTTCAAAATTTCCACTTAAATGTGTCCCGAGAAGTGTATTTGCAAGGATGAAAATTATAGAATCGTTCTGTATGCCATTTTGTCCAAGAAAACAGTGATGAATGTCATATGTCATATGGCTTAGAGCACAATAACTAATGGAATACGCTTCAATCTAGCTTATCTCACTTTGGAACGGGAACTGGCCCTCTTCATTCGCGCCATATAATTTTTTTTCATAAATGGAGCTCTTCGGCCTGTTTGAAAATTACGAGAAATGCGGTTTCCAGCTCCACTTTCCATTACCTGTCTGAATTTTCTCTCCAAAAAAGCGGAAAGCGTTTCGAAATCGTGAAAAACGGAAAGAAAAGTTATTACTGTCCATCTTCGATTTTGGAAACACATGAAAAGTGATTCCAGGTCTGCTTTCAAAGTCCCGAAAGTCCTCCTTGTGTGTTGACGCCGTGGAATTAAAATTCTGTAATTGTAGCTAGATGTCAGGCTATTTCAAGTATCTTGTTGAAATAGACAAAATTCATAGTCAGATATCTATAGACGCCAACAAAAGAAGATTTTCGTAGAAGCTACAGAATTGTATGGAGGTTGTGCGATAGAGTCTCCAAATAATCAAACAATAACAACATAGCCTATCAATTGTTGAAAGAAGTAAGAGAATAACGTAAGGTTATGTCAAAATCTGGGTAGGCTATCTTATACCAAGACCATCCTTGTAAGTTAAGTAAATGTGCAGTGCAGCAACTCTCACAATGGAGACAAGCTAAAACAGAAATTGAGTTATTCTAGATTCCCAATATTATTTATTTAGCCTATAATTATTTAAGTTGTTTTTGTACCAATTCACCCTGCCCTATTGGTTCCATATAGGCCTACAGCTTTAGAATATGTAAGACAATCAGATTTAAAAACACTAAAATGCTTAAGCCTACCTTATGGGCTGGCTGACTGTGCAGCATATTCACATTAATCAAATTATCATGTTTCCTTCCTATTAGGTTTACACCTGCAATTTGTTTAAAATATTTTTGTCTACTGTTCAACATAATCACTCAAACCAAACTGGATATCATGAATCTACACAGCATCACCAGTATTACAATAGACCAAAATTGTAAAAACAATTAACAAATATATAAGGCTACTAGGGCTCTGCATTTCTCTACTCAGTATATATGACATCCATGCTAATAACTAACATATGGATAAAATTAGCTTTGGCTACTACATCATTCCTTTTTGTATGCTCTTTCCAAATATAATAATCAATTTAGGGTAAGAATATTTAACTGCTAAATAATTATAAATTTACTATCATACAGTCTAGAATTTGGATTGTTTCACCATTGAATATGTCAACATTTTCTTGACAAGTATATGATTAGCTTGAATATTTTAACTAGGCTATATGCAACATTCACAATTTCAGGTAGAATTCTGGTTTAGCTACTTTTCAGTTTCTTGGAGGGGTTAGGTTAAGAAAATGAAACTTTTAGTAATGAGTTTTTGGCCTTTTGGGCCAAAAACATACTGAGAAGGTATTACCAACTTTCATGATGACCCTCCTCTGATATATAATCCATAATTAACATAAGCCAAGCTCCTCTAGGCTTGGCTTATGCTAAAATGGTTAGCATTGAGCTCCTACAGATGACAGTAGTAAAGCATAATCATAATCAGTTAGTATATTAATCCAAAAGGTAAGGAATAGGACATTATCAACATTTGTTCCACATTTCAATGACAAATAAGAGAATCAGAATTTCAATTACATGCCAGAAATAAAAATTAAAACAACTAAATGATTCATGGAGCAGATCCCTCTCTACCAAATTGTATAGCCAAACTATAACTGATTTGACCAACCTAGTTATAGTATAAATATAATTATAAAAAGCACTAAGACTTATTTTCTTTTTCAATGATTTCTTTTTTATTCAGGAAATCATATTCACTGTGTATATTCAATGATTCCATTTCTGTGCTATTTGCAAATGTAATGGTTGTATTTGTTTCCACTTTTGGAAGTTTTAAAACATGAGAATCTAATCTTGAACTGATAGATTTTAGGAAGTAAAAGCACCTTAAATATGAGGGAATAAACCTACCTGAGCAAACATGGTGAAACAGGAAGCATAGAACATGTTTCAGTTTTGCCATGAAATAGGGTCAAATTTTTTACCTGATGATTCAAATGCAGTGTCTTTGGAGAAAATATTAATATATTATTAAGTGCTATGGACCCCTAATTTTCTTGTTTTCCTTATGTTTGAAGTGAGCATGAATTAAATAAAAAAATAATATCTGCTCAAAGTAAAGAGAGCAAATTTGACACTTAAAATGAGATTTCAAACAGTTTTAAAGCTACTTAATAAGTTTTAGTTTTTTCAAAATTATGGGTGGGGGGGGGCAATTCACCCCCCTCCTCAACAACACCACTGGATTTTGGGTATAACTTCCTAATATTGGACAAGTATTTCTTTTGAAATATATTGTTCCCAGACATGGACAAAAGGCTCCTAATCTTGGACATGATGTGTAGCCCAGAGGTTCAGGTAATTGGGATTGGCTCATAGTTAGGGCTAGACTAATTGGGATTGACTGATTACTATCTTTATACATTTGTTCTTTAATAATTAAATTTAGACAAACATCATCCCTACAGCTTAGTCTATTTAAATACAACTAATCTGCTTTACTTCACTGGTTTTAGGTTAAATATGTCCAAATTGAGTCTGTCTATGATTTAGATACTTTGTTGTAACTTTCAGATACCATGACCAAGATTGGGCTGCATTTTTCATTTTTAGGTTGAAGCTTCTTATGTATGTCCTTGATTAGGCTCCATTATTGACTATCAGTGCATTTAAAATATTCAGCATAGTTTTCAGCAAAAATATTCAAGCTAATCACATTCTTATTCTAAGCTTGGATAAATATACAGATTAGTGGCTCTCCAGTAGTTAACATGCTAAAATAAAAATAGAGGCATCTTTAGATTACTAATTAGTACTCTTTTTATTGTTACATTTCCATATGGTTGAAGAGGTTTCATATAGTCAGAGGGTATTCCATAACTTAAGTAGAGAAAAGATGAACCCACAACCAAATATTTTTTGTATGCTCTTTCCAAGTATATTAATCAACTCAGTCAAAGGTTGGATTTAAAGCTTTTAAGTTTGCCTGTAATTGACATAAAAATGTACATTGAAAACATACCATATGGTACATACAATTACTCACTAAAAACTAGTAAAATATAGCAAATTAGTAAAATATAACAAATGAAATAATTTATCCAAAAATTATTGAATATTACACATATAATGGCAGAAATAGAAAAAAAAGGAGTGGGTAAAGACATTTCCCAAGCTTATGAAATTTTGAAAATAATGAAGACATACTCTTAAATCTTTCCTTTTGACATCCTCCCACCCCAGCCAAGGGCAACCTCCTTTTTGTTTAGTCATTGACAGTTGGCCATAAAGGACAATCTTTGGTAATCTGTCATCCTTCACCTTTAAAACATGCCCTAGCCATCTCAATGTTCCTCTCATTATAGCCCTAAAAAGTGGAATTGACCCATACTTTTCATACAGCTTACTGTTTGAAATAGTTAGTTGGGTACCCAAAACCATTTGTAGGCAGTTTCTGTGAAAAACAAAAAGCAAATATTTTGATGTCTTTTGGAGTGTCCATGCTTTAGAGCCATATTTTACCACAGGTATCACTGTAGCTTTCAATATTCTAATCTTGGTTCTCTGACTTATATTCATAGTCTTCCAAACTGTCTCAACTGTGAAAAAATACCATGGGCCTTGTCTATTCTACTTTTAGCATCTTCACTGCAACTACTGTCCTTGCTAATAATACCACTTAGGTAAATTAAGCTACCCACTTGATTGATCCTTTTGTTACCCAACATCACCTTTTCATCTTCACTTATTCCTAGTCTTAGCAACTTAGTCTTCTTAACATTAATTTTAAAACCTATTCTAGCACCATGAACTCACAAAAATTTTCCTCACTCATTCCTCATCAATCATTTTCCTCACACTTTCATCTAGGATGCATTTAAATAGGAAGTTCCTAATTTTCAACAGCGGAGACTAGGTCTTGGTAGGCCTCTCTTGCACCTGGGTGGAGGTATTTGGCGATTCTCTTGTCTTTTCCTTATTGATATTTTATGGAATTCCAACCAGGAAACCCAGCTCAGGGCCCTAGGTGGTGTTGTGATGCTGAGACACTGTCAAACTCTTCCCATATCCAAGCCCTATATGATCCCCCATCAAGAAAAAACAATATGGAACCTTGCCATCTCTACATCATCCTTTTCCGGAAAAGTTACCTGAAAAATGATGGTCTACCTCTGACATGAGAATGGCCCTTGCAATTTGAAAAGTAATTTTTCCACAAATAAAAGTGAATTTTAAAATCCATCAAAATGGTCATCATCTATCAAGGCTTTTCATCAAAATGGATCCTTAGATTTATGCTTTACATCTGCAGTTGCTGCAAAGCAAATTTTGTAAAAAATCAAACAAATTGTTGTTTCATGATTTTTGGTTACTGTTGTATTAGCAGCAAATGACAGTTTGCAGAAGGGCAAGGACAAATAAGACTTTTGTTTTGTCATTTACAGATCATTCCTTGAATGAATTCTGGACAGCCATAATTGAGCCCTAGAGACCCACTTTTGGTCCTTCAAGCATGTAAACCAGAACATTTGCACTATACAATGTTCATCTATAAATCTATCTATGAAGATTGTTTTAAGTGTACCATCTATATAATTTATGTTAATTTATGTTATTTATTCCCATTGTACTGCAAGTTAATTTTTTTACCTTGAAAGCTATCATTTTTATTTAAGTGTTTTGAAATTTTGGTCTGATGCCATGTAGAGCTGGATATGCACAAAGGGCAGGTAGAGGGTACAAAAGGCAAATTTACCTAAAAGAGGAGTCCAAAAGTTTCAGTTAGCTCTCAAAAAAGCTCTTCCTCATCGTCCTATTGGTTATCCATTCTATGTAATGAGACCAGAGGAAAAATACACTTACCAGTATTGAAAATACATTATTATGTAATTTAACACTATTAAGTTGATTATGATCTATAATTTGTAGGGATGGTACTTGCTGATTTTCCAACCAATTGAAGCAAGAAGTATTACATCATGCAGAAACAATTTGGAAATCCAATGCCTCGGAATTCCCTATTGGGAGCAAGTGGAACAGACAGTGGGAGATGGTCAATGTTTATGTCGTGTCAGAATTTGGCTTCTGCCCTCAGTGATCCAAACAAAGGAAAACAAGTAAGAAAGGAATATATTGGAAAAAGAAAAGAAAATAAGTAGGAAAGGGATATGTTAGAAAAGCAAAGGTAATATATTGGTTGCTGTTGCTTTAAGGGGGATCTTTGCAAAATAGAAAGTGATGTTAGAATTGGTATCATTTGACATTTGGAGATGTTGCTACACTGCGTGAATTAGTTGGGATTAGTTCCCTGTTACTTTGCTTTCTTTAATTCCTATTTATTTTCTATGAATTAATAAAAAAAACTCCGATTTTCAAAGAAAAGGAAAGGCCTCACTAAACTTAAGCCAGCAGGAAAGATTAGCAGCTTACTTTAGCTTCAAGGGGGATCCTTGGAAAAAGAGAAATGGTGTCAGAATTGGTTTCATTTGGTATTTGGCAGTTTTGCTGCTCCTTGTAGATTAATTGTTATTAATTCCTTATTTCTTTTCATTAGTTGGTCCCTAAGAACTCCATTTTTACCCTATTCTCTGTCTTTAGCCACAAGAATTAAGCATAATACATATAATAATGAAAGAATAGTTATTTTTGTTGAATGAGTACCAATTACATCATTAATGACTGATTGATTTCTTTTCCTTTGTTTCCAAATATTTGTTTGTCTATCTATACATGTTTTGAACATTTATCAAATGGAAATACATTAATTTAGAAATAGAAGGCCGTCTTGCATGTAAGAACTCTTAGGTAGAACAGTGGATTAATAGGCTACTCGGGAAACTCCGTCCTTCAGACCACCCAGTTGGGAAAAAGGGTGGCGAAGTTTTGTTTTTTACTAAGAGTCACCTTTACCCAAAGGTTATTCAAGTCCCTAACTTATCCGAGTATGATGAAATCCTCTGGCTAAGTGTTAGACCAAAAGTACTCCCTCGTCCATTTAGTATTATTGCAATAGCTGTTTTCTATTACTCCCCAAATCAAAATATCGAGTCAAAACGTAATTTTATCCAGCAATTACAGGCAAGTGCTGATTTTGTTATTTCTAAGTACCCCAATGCTGGCCTCTTTTTAGTTGGCGATGCCAACGACCTTAAAATGGATTTTTTTTGTGCTTCACTTAAAGTAAAGCAAATTGTTAAAACACCAACGACTCGGGGAAATACCTCTCTTGATGTTATTTTAACTAATATGTATAATTTTTACAGCCCTCCCTCAACTTTGCCCCCATTAGGTGGGAGTTATCATCTTTCCATTATTTTGTCCCCCTCCTCAAATTTTAAGCATACTTTCTCAAAAACTTATAGCACTTACCACCCTCTTCAAAATTCTGGTCTTCTTTCTTTCGGTGTGTGGCTGAGTACTGAAGATTGGTCCGACACTTATAGTTTACAAAACCTTGATGAGAAAACAGCCACGTTTCATAAAAAGCTAATTGATAATTGTCAAATTTGTTTCCCAGAAAAAAGGTTTAAAAGGTGCTCAAGTGACAAACCCTTTATTAATCAAACAATAAAAACACTAATCACAACCAAATTGAAGCTGTTTAAAAATGGTAAACTCGATCAAGCCAATATATTAAGAAAATCAATTAAAAGAGAAATTCGTAAATTGGCACGATCGTACTACAAAAATAAGATCGAAGAATTGTTTACTAATAAGCCTAAAAACTGGTATTCCGAGTTTAAAAAGCTATGTGGCAGGAGTCTTGACCAGCTTAATTTCAATTTACCAGAGCCCCCTGATGTTACTGCAAATAGTCTAAATAAATTTCTCGCTTCCATTGTCCAGAGCCTTCCAGCATTGCCAATCCAATTATCAACAAGAGCCTCATCCCCCTTTTTCCCGACTGTTTCCCCGTCTGAGATTGAAAGAAGAATTGATAAACTAAGAAAGACAAGTGTTTGTCCTTTATATATCCCGTTTCCCCTTATTAGAACCTTCGGTGACTTCCTGTCTAAGCCCTTGTCTGTCCTGTTTAACGAAATTACTAAGTCTGGGCAAATTCCAACAATTTGGAAACAGGGTTTCATTACCCCTTTGAAAAAGAAAAACGGAAAGCCTCGCTTTGATGGTGTTCGACCTATTACACTTACTCCTATTTTTTTCAAAATTGTATGAAGGATTCCTTGCAGATTGGCTAAAGGAAAAAATCCTCTTACTGACTTGAAGCAATTCGGAAACCTAAAATCAACTTCTACTTCTCACTACCTCGTTTCTCTTATTGACCGATATCGGGAAAATCCTCGAAAAACCTAATTCCTGGCTAAACTTAATTTTCTATTGACCTTCAGAAAGCCTTTGACCTTGTTAACCACAATATTTTAATTGAGAAACTTGAAAGCGAGTTCAATATTGATCCCTTGCTGGTAAAATTGGTTGCCTCCTTTTTAACAAATAGATCACAGGTGTTTAAATACCAGAACCATTACTCAAATCCTCTCCCTATCTACAATGGCGTACCCCAAGGAACTCTCCTAGGCCCCCTCCTTTTTTCAGTCATGGTTAAAACAGCCTCGCGAAGGAAGTTCCTGACCGTTGGAAATTTGTTGATGACCTAACGATTGTTGAAGGTTGCTTCAGAAATGTAATAAGCGACCCTTTGAGTATTCTCAATGAAATTGGAAGTGAGGCTTTGGACCTAGATATGACTGTAAACCCCTCTAAGTCCATGATAATGCCGATTTGTTTCCTCAGATCCTCGCCCTGTTTTCTTAATCCTATCCCTCCTGAAATTTATGCATCCTCGGTTAAATTACTTGGAGACACAATTTCTTCAAATTTAAAGTGGGATATCCACGTTAAAGATATCATCCATAAAGCTAATGCGTCTATCGCCCTCCTTAAGCTCCTAAGTAAATATAGCGTCCCCCTTTCTCACTCCTTAAGGTTGTACACGTCTTTTGTCCGCCCGCATCTTGAATATGCTTGTCCAGTTTGGCACCCTGGCATCTCCCGTAAAGAATCTGACAAAATTGAGTCAACCCAAAAAAGAGCCTTGCGAATAATTTTCAAAGAAGACAAGGTGCCTTACTCTCTGCTCCTAAAAAAAGCTAGTTTGGAAACCCTTGAGCGAAGGAGGTCGTCGTTGTGCCTCCGTTTTTCAAAAAATGCAATAACGAACCCTCGGACGGCAAGTATTTTCCCCAAACGTCACTCACCATCCAGATTACGGCAGCCTCGAGCTGTTTCTGAGCCTATCCCAGTTTTGTCTCCCATCCGCTGCGTTACTTCCAGATATGAAAAAACCTTTTTCCCCTTCATCACAGAAAAAATAAATAAAATAGCCAACTAGTTTCCCCCGCCTTTTTTTTCATGTGAGGTGCTTTAGGTCGTTACACTAATTTGCTTGCCCCCCGCTGTTTTGGTTTAGTTTCCCTTTTAAGTCATATATGTTTTTTCGTGTGTTTTATGCTTCTTTCTTTTTTTGTGAGTTTTTGGACTTTTTTTTAGTGTCCCTTTTAATTTGTAGATATATATGTTTATTTCTTGACTTTTTTTTGTCCACTTCCCTTTTTTCTGACTTATATTTTTTTACTTTTTTTCTCACTTGTATTTTTATACATAATTTGATTATTCATTATTATTAGTGTTTTTTGCTTTGTTTGTTTTATTAGTCGACTCCGAAGTCTGAATTCGGCCCCCTGAGGGCTTGCGATAGTAATTTTTTTAAAATAAATATCTTATCTTATCTACTCGGCTTGACAATATGATGCCAAGAGTTCAATTCCCGCTGCTGATAGGTGTGTGACCTCTCCCTGTATAAAATACCCACAAACTAAAACATTTATTTTATGCCCTACCCACTATCATAGGCTTATTAGGGTCTTCATGTTTTTATCCTTCTGTATAAGTGTTTGGCTTTGGTAGAGCTGCAATCCTTTGTCAACTTTCTGCTTCTTTTTCTTGTCTTCTTTTAATGTATATTAATTGTCTCTCTCCTGATGGACAAGCTCTGGTTCTTGGGTGGACTATTTGTTATGTTGTATGTTTGACTTAAATAATGGATGTCACAACCCCCAGGTTATGGAGACATGCTATAGAAAGAATTAATGGGTATAATTTTACTTTTATGCAATTGAGAATGTTGATGAGATTCAACCAACCAATAGCTAATCGGAAAACAATAGAAAGACAGTGTAGGTGATACAGAGTTAGTAGCAGGAAAGTTTCTCTGGAGAGCAGATATCAGATTGCTTGTTTGGTCTTTGCCTGCTCAAAAGAGATCAGCTGGTTTTTATGGCACTTGGTATTAACCATGTGACATATAGCAATCACAGATTCTGTCGGTCCCGATTTTACTACTTAAGGCACTTCCAGGTAAGCTAGGACGATGAAATTTGGCAGGTGTATCAGGGACAGGACCAGATTAAATTAGAATTAGTCGTTTTCCCGATTTGACCATCTCTGGGCCAATTAATTCGAAAAAAGTAGAAAAATTGAAGTATTTTTAACTTACAAACGGTTGATCAGATCTTAATGAAATTTGATGTTTGGAAGAATATCGAGTCTCAGAGCTATTATTTTAAATCCCGACCGGATCTGGTGACATTGGGGGGAGTTGGGAGGGGGAAACCTAAAACTTGGAAAACACTTAGAGTGGAGGGATCAGGATGAAATTTGGTGGAAAAAATAAGCACAAGTCCTAGATACATGATTGACATAACCGGAACGGATCCGCTCTCTTTGGGGTAGTTGGGGGGGGGGGTTAATTCTGAAAAATTAGAAAAAATGAGGTATTTTTAACTTACGAACGGGTGGTCGGATCTCAATGAAATTTGATATTTAGAAGGATATCGTGTCTCAAAGGGAATTTGGGGTGGGGGAACCTAAAATGATGGAAAACACTTAGAATGGAGGTATCGGGATGAAACTTGGTGGGAAAAATAAGCAGAAGTCTTAGATACGTGATTTACATAATTGGAACGGATCTGGTGTATTGGGGGGGGGGGGTTAATTCTGAAAAATTAGAAAAAATGACGTATTTTCAACTTACGAAGGAGTGATCGGATCTTAATGAAATTTCATATTTGGAAGGACCTCGTAACTCAGATCTCTTATTTTAAATCTCAACCGGATCCAGCGTAATTGGGGGGGGGGCAGTTGGGGGGGTACTGGAAATCTGTGAAAATACTTAAAGCGGTGAGATCAGGATGAAACTGGATGGGAAGAATAAAAACCTGTCTAAGATACGTGACTGACATTACCGAACTGGATCTGCTCTCTTTGGTGGAGTTCGGGAGGGGGGGGGGGGTAATTTTTAAAATTAATGTATTTGTAACTTACGAAAGGGTGACCAGATCTTAATCAAATTTAATATTTAGAAGGATCTTGTGCTTTAAAGTTCTAATTTTAAATTCCAACCAGATCCTGTGACATTGGGGGGATTGGAGGGGGAAACTGGAATTCTTGGAAAACGTGAAAATTGGGGTATTTTTATCTTGCGAATAGGGGATCGGATCTTAATGAAATTTGATATTTAGAAGGAATTCATGTCTCTGAGCTCTTTTTTCAAATCTCGACCAGATCTTTTGACATTGGGGGGATTTGGAGGGGGATATCTTGGAAAACACTTTGAGTGGAGGAATCGGGATGAAGCTTGGTGGATAGAATAATCAAATGTCCTTGATACGTGATTGACGGAACCGTACTGTACTCGCTCTCTTTGGGGGAGTTGGGGGGAGGGGTTCAGTTATTTGGCGAGTTTGGTGCTTCTGGACGTGCTAGGACGATGAAAATTGGTAGGCGTGTCAGGGAGCTGCACAAATTGACTTGATAAAAGTCGTTTTCCCAGATTCGACCATCTGGGGGGCTAAAGAGAGAGAAAAAATTAGGTATTATAACATACGAGTGGGTGATCGGATCTTAATGAATTTTGATATTTAGAAGGACATCGTGACTCAGATCTGTTATTTTAAATCCTGACCGATATTAAGCCTCTTATTTTCTTTTAAATCAATCTATTGATCCATAGAATTTTGTTAGAGCTCTTGCCATATGATCTCTTGGCTCTTAGCTCTTCATGCCTCGTCACAAGTGCCATATGAGCTCTTAGCTCTTGTTTTTTTTTTGGGGAGGGGGGGTCAGGCATGTGATTTCGTCTTGTTATAGAGATTGTATGCAGTGTATGTTAAAGTAATTAAAATAGTAATATATGTAATATAAAATATAGTAATATAAAATCTAAAAGTAATATAATATAAAGTAATACAAAAAAGTATAGTTATATAAAATAGTAATATTAAAATAGTAAATAAAAAACTTGAGAATATTTAGCCCCATGGATTCGTATCCCTAAGATCCTAAACTGAATTAAGCAATGTTTTATCCCTGCCCGCCATGGATTAAGTTTTTGCATGAACATTAATAGTAAAACTTGTGCTTTAATTGATGACTGCAATAAATTAAGGTGGCTCCAGACCTGACTTGAAAACTAAACGAAACTGTTCAAAGTAAAAGAATAATTACTAAGATTATTACTAAAGAATAAGAATAATTACTCTTACTAAGATAATTACTAAAGAATAAGAGTAATTACTAAGATAATTACTAAAGAATAAGAATAATTACTCTTACTAAGATAATTACTAAAGAATAAGAGTAATTACTAAGATAATTACTAAAGAATAAGAATAATTACTAAGATAATTACTAAAGAATAAGAATAATTACTAAATAATAATAATAATTACTCTTTATGATAATTTAGATGTATGACGACTGATCCTAAAAGCTGGAGAAGAAGATATAGTCCATGGAGGCTTGTAAGTCTTCTCACCCTCTCTATGAGTTTGTTTTGTTTTCAGCTATTCAAAATCTACAGGAATATCTAGAATTTGAAAAGTTGTAGCCCTTGTTTCAACTTGTTTCAAACAAGGTAGCCCTAGTTTCAATGTCCTGCTGTCTCTTTAAGTTTGGTTCTTGATGATATTGGTATTGATGAGATAATATGAATTATATATAGGAAAAATAATAATTTTTCCTTTTACAATACTATGTATTAACATATCCTCTCAAGGAAAAATGATGATAAGAATTTTTTTCCAAAAACAGTTCTAATGAGAAGGCCAAGCCATAGCGTCTTCATGAATGGCGATTCAGGAAAAATGAGAATATTTTTCCTAAAATAGTTCATCCCTAAATTTGAAAGATTTCGAATTTCAAAAAGATTCGAAAGACAAAGAAAGAGATTGCATAACAACATCAGTTTTTTTTAAGCTATGGTTGAAATATGACTTAAAGCTTTTGAATGAAAAATTTTGTTCCTGAATTGCAATTGTAAAAAATATATAATAATACAGATTTCATATAGTCAATGTCTAATTGGACAGCTAATTACGATGGCTTAAAATTTTTTTTATAAAAATATCATTTTTTTATTGAAACTTCATATAAAACTATGTATAGTCAATGTCTTCGCTAGTTTCAAATTGTCTTTGTTCGTTTTATTTCGTTGTCACTTATGATTTTTTTTCCTCCTCTATGATTTCGGTTTCTACCCATTTGTATTAAAGTCACTTGGAAGCATAATTTGAGCCTAGTGTTCATCTATGTCCTTTTCTCTGGCTGACACAAATCAGTGGTAGCCAGACTGGTTTATTTTTCTTGAGTTTTCATACACCTGTCTGGTAAGTTCTCTTCTTTCTCGGTTGCGCAATAAGCCATCACGTACACACTAAGTTATTGGAGGGGTAGGGTATTCTTCCTAACGTTAATAATACATCCCTAATGTCTTTGTTCGTTTTATTTCGTCGTCACTTATCTTATGTTTTTTTCCTCCCTATAATTTCGGAAAGTTCCTATTGAGCAACTACTATAGTTGGCGGAGAAATTTGCATGTTTTCCCTACGTAGTAGCTGATGAGCCATTGTTTATTATTCGTCACATTGACATCATTGTCTCTGTAGATGGCTCTAATCTTTTGCAGTCCCAGTGTTATTTTAATTGTTTTTCAGATTGCTGTAAATATTAGAATTAACAGAATGCTAAAGAAGTATTTACGTAGTATTTGACGGATATTGGTATAAAGACACGTGTTGCAAATTCTTTTCTGCTGTAATTGAATTTCAAACTTATCTTGGGCCACCAGATATTAAGTCAATCTTTTCTGAACCTGCTTCTGAAGTAGAAGTTACTTGAAGTGTTATGAGATTGAAGAATTTCCTCGTGATGAGGCCTTCATAATATTTGCACTAATGTAATCAAGTTCCTACTTCCTCCCGATATTGCTCCCTTAACAAAACTTATTCGCCTCTCCTTTTATTATGGAATTTCCCCAAATGCCCACGATTGCGCTTGAGTTATCAAACTATTCAAGAGCAGACCATGAAATGATCCTGCTAGCTATTGGTCAATCTTTCTTTTCTTTGTGGTCAGCAAAGTTTTGGAAAAAGGCAACGCTTTTGGTCTTAATAACTTTCGAACTTCTAACGATTTTGTTCATGATTAAATAAAAAAAAACAAGTTTTTTTTTTAAGTGAAAGTAAGGAGCGACATTAAAGCTTAAAACGAACAGAAATTACTCCGTATATGAAAGGGGCTTTTCCTTTTCAACGCCCCGCTCTTTACGCTAAAGTTTGACTCTTTCTCTTAACTCTACATTTTAAAACAGTAAAAAACTTTAGCGTAAAGAGCGGGGCGTTGAGAAGGAAAAGCCCCTTTAATATACGGAGTAATTTCTGTTCGTTTTAAGTTTTAATGTCGCTCCTTACTTTCATTTATAAAAACTTGTTTTTTTATTTAATTTCTGAACGTTTTTGAATCAATGCATGTTTTGATTTTGGCTCTCCGCAGAGGAATAATTAAAACGAAATTTGTATATTTATTTTTTTTTGCTAAATGGCTTTCTCATAATTTTGATCGAATGATTTTGAGAAAAAAAGAGCGGGGGAGGAAGCCTAGTTGCCCTCCGATTTTCTGTTAATTAAAAAGGCACCTAGAACTTTTGATTTTTTTACGAATCTTTTTATAAGTAAAAGATATGCGTAACTTATAAATTAGCTTACGTAAAGAACTTTTGTATTCTCATGTTTTTATTACATACTAGCTGTTGGTATGCAACACCTAGTTGGTGGGGGCGCTTCGCGCCCCCCTAAGCCCCCCACGCGTGTAAGGCGTTAAGCGCCATTGTAGTTGTCTGTGCATATAAATAGATTGTCAGGTTTACTGACTCTTGAACATGCAACATATAATTGTCCATGGGAAAAACAATCCGTATTCAGATCTATACCTCATTATTCTAATGATTGCCCTTGAGCTTTGTTGATGGTGATTGCTAATCGAACATTCCCTGTGTCCCCGTCGTCATTTATATATCCCTCTGTACCCCCGGCGTCCCCGTTGTAATTGTGTCCCTGTGTCCCGGTCGTCATTTGTGTCTCGGTGTCCCAGTCTGTAATTTCTCTTTGAGTGTCCCGGTCGTCATTTATATTCCCTGTGTCCAAGTGTCCCGGTTGTCTTTTGTGTCCCGGTCTGTAATTTCTCTTCGAACATTCCTTGTGTCCCGGTCATCATTTATATATCCCCCCCGTGCCCCCGGCGTCCCCGTTGTAGTTTTGTCCCTGTGTCGCGGTCGTCATTTATATTCCCTATGTCCCGGTCGTGATTTGTGTCCCGGTGTCCCAGTCTGTAATTTCTCTTTGAGTGTCCTGGTCGTCATTTATATTCCCTGTGTCCCGGTCGTCATTTTCGTTCCGGTGTCCCGGTCTGTAATTTCATCAGTTGACAAACATGACGTCAGTCGACAAACAACTTTATGACGACATACAGCTCAATCCTTATATTGACGTCAGTCGACAGACACACAAACAAACAACTTATTTTTATATATATATAGAAGAAAGATAGATATGAGGGGGTTCGCCCCCTCGTCAGTACCTCGTTCTTTACACTAAAGCTTAAATTTTGTCCCAATTCATTAAGAATGGCCCCTGAATCACAAAAGCCGCAGAATAAATAGTTGAAATTACTAAAAATACTTTTGCGTAAAGAGCGAGGTATTAGGAGGAGGTGAGCCCCTCATATGGGTAATAATTTCTGTTCGTTTTAAGTTTTAATGCTGCTGCTTACTTCCAGCTGAAAAAAATTTTCATATTTATTTTTTCATTGTTTTTTTTTAAGTAATGCTAGTAAATCCTGCGTTCCCTTCATGGAAATTTTCTTCCCCCATGACAAATTCCTCGATGGAAAGTTCCCCCAGCATATCCTCCTCTTCTCCAAAACCAAAACCAAAAAACCAAAAAAAATCCTCCTGAAAACGCCTGTACACTTCCCAATAACACTTACTATATGTAAGCACTGGTCAAAGTTTGAACTTGTAACCCCTCCCACGGTTACTGTGGGGGAGTATGTCGTCCCCAAAGACATAGTTATAAGGTTTTTCGACTACGCTGAATAAAATGGCTATTTCAGAATTTTGATCCGTTGACTTTGGGAAAATAATTAGCGTGGGAGGGGGCCTAGGTGCCCTCCAATTTTTTTGGTCACTTAAAAAGGGCCCTAGAACTTCTCATTTCCGTTAGAATGAGCCCTCTCGCAGTATTCTAGGACAACTGGGTCGATACGATCACCCCTGGCAAAACAAACAAACAAATAAACGCGCATCCGTGATCTGCCTTCTGGCAAAAATATAAAACTCCACATTTTTATAGATAGGAGCTTGAAACTTCTACAGTAGGGTTCTCTGATACGCTGAATCTGATGGTGTGATTTTCGTTAAGATTCTATGACTTTTAGGGGGTGTTTCCCCCTATTTTCTAAAATAACGCAAATTTTCTCAGGCTCGTAACTTTTGATGGGTAAGACTAAACTTGATGAAATGCGATTCTTTTGATGTAGCTATTGGTACCAAAATTCCATTTTTTAGAGTTTTGGTTACTATTGAGCCGGGTCGCTCCTTACTACAGTTCGTTACCACGAACTGTTTGATTTTCATTTCGATTTTCCAACAAATCAATCAGCAGAGTATACTTGTGCTTTTCTGTTGAACTACCTTCATTCTGTGCCATATGCTTCTAATTCTTCTTCATAACTATAGTTTGTCTTCTTTGGATTTTATTGAAGCTTTTGATCCCCCACAACATTCTTCTTTCTCAAATTTCTCTTTTTGGCACAATAGGTAGTACATTTCTTTGCTTGGTCTAACATGCCGTTAGAATAATCTCTGTTAATCCGCTTTTCTGTCAAAAATTGATTATGGTGTCTATTAAGGGTCTATTCTAGGGCCAGTGCTGTTTCCATTTTATCCAAATAATCCAATTTTCGTAGCCAGAAAAGAAAATATCTTATTTCGTTCTCGTCTCTGTCACCCTGATTCTTCCTGTTTTCATAACCTTGGTTTGTCTTCTTTGGACTCTACTGATTCTTTTGGTGACGATAGCACCCTTGTTGCTTCTGAAAGAATGAAGAATAATTTTATAAAGCTAGTACATCTGTTTCTTCTTGATTAAACTTTGTCTATTAAGCTCTATATCGATTTAATTAAATTGTGGGCATGCAACATATTAATATTTCAAGAAAGCTCAAACATATTTTACCTATGTCAAATCTGAAAATCTTCTTTCACAGTTTAGTTCAGGCCTATGTTGATTATTTCCATGGATGACTGCTTTTCCTTCTTTTCTTCCTTTGAAGAAAATAATATATGTTTTATTTCTGACCAATATTGACTACGCCAACAACTTCATGGTGATATTTCACTGATACTGCTGAATGAGATAAACTATTTTTTATCACAATAGTAACTCCTGCAAAAGTGGAGTTTGATTTGCTTCAGTTTTTTAAGCTACACGTGCAATTTGAAAATTATTTGTTATAAGATGCGATAATGCCTATGTCCCAATGTAAAAAAAAGAAAAAAAAGCTACCTATGGTTGGACTTTGCTAATTTTCTTTAACTATGTTTGTGAATATACAGTCAAAAGTGATATTGAAATAATAGAAAGTAAGAAAGCAGAATTTTGTTACTAGAAAATTTCAGGCTAACATTTAAAAGCCTATTTACCTTGCCAAGAGTTTCCTAAGCTAAACTAGGCCCACGCTGATTCCGACTTGATTTTGACTTTAAATAATTAAAAAAAAAACTGGAATTAATTATTACTTCCAGAGAAGCTTCATTTTCTATAAGATTGAAGATGAGTATATCAATTTTCTTCGGAAAATTATATCCTTCTTTTCTAATGAAGTCGCCAGACACTATTCTGAGTGTGATGCGTTAAATCGTCGCCATTTCGTGATAACTCTTGCCGGGTTAAATTGCTGATGATCCAACTTTTATAAGTTTCCCACAATATTTGATATGACAAACCACATGACAAAAACATTAGTTTTTTTTTTATTTTCAGAAAGACATATTCACAAAGAACTGGGGTTATTCTTTCACAGAAACATCTGAAATTGTAAGATCTCCCCTCTTGGACACTCCCGAGACTGAAGATTTTAGAGATTACCTGAAAAGAATTTCCAGAAGATACAAGAAGACGAGGAAGAAATCAGATAATCAGAGGAGACTTGAAGCAGCTCCCGAAAAGCTATGCGAACCGTTGGAATCCGTCCCGAAGATCTATCTTCAAGCAAATTTTTCGTTGAAGAACCCAGATATTTTTGCCAAAGTTTTCAATTTACCTGATTCTTTAGCTGACAGTGTTGGATCAATTAAAACATTTCTAAAAGGAGATCAAGCACTGCAGGAACAAGTAAGTTGATAATAATAGTTCGAATATTATTCATAAAGCAATATAATTATATATAATAATTTAATATATAAATGTAGTGAAGTAATATAATATAATTATACAGTTGCTAAATTCCTGCTCTTTATGCTTAAGTTTAACTTGTAGCTCCAAATACTTAAGAGAAATTGGGAAGCGTATTAACTGTTTATCGTAGGCAGCAATAGCGTTGCCTAAGTAAAGAACGATGTTGATACAATATATTATTATTATTATTCTTTTTTTTTGTTGGTTTGTTTGGTTTGTCTTAGACGAGGGCACTTCGTATCGAAAGAGCTGCCGTAGGAACTTCAAAAAGGGCTCATTCGATTGGAAATTCAAAGGACTAGTGCCCTTTTTAATAGTCGAGAGGGATAGGAGGGCAACTAACCCTCCTCTCACGCCCACCATTTCTCCAAACACATCCAATCAAAATTTTGAGATAGCCATTTTGTTCAACACAATTGAAAAGTCTGGAATTATGTCTTTGAGGATGAACCCTCCCCCCTACAGCCCTCACGGAAACTGTTGTAAGCCATACTCTGGGGTATATAAGGTTTTTATAGAAAGCGATGTCATAGAAACTTCAAAAAGGACTCACTCGATTGGAAATCGAGAGGACTAGTACCCTTTTTAATAGTTGAAAGTGATAGGAGGGCAAATGCGCCCCCCTCCAAGCCCATCATTTTTCTAAACGATTCTGATCAATATTTTGAGATATTCATGTTATTCAACATAGTTGAAAAGTCCGGAAATTATGTCTGAGGATGACAACCCCCCACAGTCCACAGGACAAGGATTGTAAGTTATGCACTGAGGGTATATAAGGTTTATATGGATCGTTTGGTCATGTGAACTTCGGAGGGGTCTCATTGAATTGCTAATCAGAAGCTCTAGCGTCCTTTTTAAGATTAAAAGTGATCGGAAGGCAGCTATTCCCCCTCCCTCAGACACACACACGTCGAATTGTCCCGAAATGCATCAACTAGAAATTTTGAGATAGGTATTTTACTTAAAATAGTCCAAATATCGTATAACAAGGCTTTTGGGGTTGAAACAAACCCCCAGAGCTTGGGGGCTAGGGTTGTAACTTATACCCCGGGGCATTTAAGATTTTTATGGGAAGGTTGTATAAACTTTAGAGGAGGCTCATTTGGTTGAAAACTGTAAGTTCTAATTCCCTTTCAAGAGTCAAAAGTGATGGAGGGAAGCTAACCTCCCCCGAGTACCCCTCTCTTCACCAAACGAATCTGATTGAACTTGTGAGATAGAAATTTTGCTCAAAATAGTCCAAAGAACATATAACAGTGGCTCTGGGTTTGACACAGTGCCCTGATGATAGGGTTGTAAGTCATGCCCTTGGGGCGTATAATGTTTTTATGGAATGGGTTGTCGCATGCACTTCAGATGAGACTCATTTGATTTGGAATTAGAAGTTAAAGTTCCCTTTTTAACAGTCAAAGTGATTTGAGGGTAACTAGCCCTCCCCCCCTCCACGCTCATCAATTCTCCAATGATATCCAATCAAAATTCGTAAATAGCAAGTTTTTTCATCGCAGCTGAAGGGTGTGGAAATTATGTATTTGAGGAAGACACCCCATCCCCCTACAGCTCTCACGGCAAGGGTTTTAAGTTATGCCGTGGGGGTATACAAGGTTCATATAAAAAGAGTGGTCGTATGTGCTTCGGAGGGGACACGTTGGATTGGTGATCAGAAGTTCTAGTCCTTTTTTTAAGGGTCAAAGTGATCAGAGTGCAGCTACCCACCCTCCCCACACACAGAAACATGTCATGTTTTCCCGAGATGCATTCATTAGAATTTGGAGACAGTTGTTGTATTCAAATAGTCCGAAGATCATATAACAAGTCTTTTGGGGTTCATACAAACCACCAGAGCCTGAGGGCGAGGGTTGTAAGTTATGCCCCTGGGGCAATTAAGGTAATTATGGAAGGGATGGATGGATAAAATTTAGAGATGGCTCGTTTGGTGGAAATTAAAAGTTTTAGTTCCCTTTTAAGAGTCAAAATTGATGAAGGTCAACTAGCCCCCCCCCAACTACCCTTCTTTTCATCAAACGCATCTGATTCAAATTGTGCGATGACGATTTTGTCTAAAATAATCCAAGAACATATAGCGTTGCTTCCTGGGTTGACACAACCCCCAAGAGCCTTGAGATGAGGGCTTTAAGTTATGCCCTGGGGGTATATAAGGTTTTATGGAATGGGTTGTATTAAATTCAGATGGGTCTTATTTGATTTTGAATTGGAAGTTATAGTGTCCTTATTAAGAGTCAAAGTGATTGAGAGAAACCAATCCTTGGTTTCACCCCCCCCCCCTCGAGGCATCAGGGCAAGGGCTGTAAATTGTGCAATTTGTTCATTGTTTACATATAGTATATGCTATTGAGAAGAGGTATGCATGTTTGAGTTCTACTCTCCCAAAATGGCATTAAGGGCAGAAGGGCATTAAGATGAGTCTATAGGGAATGTTGAGGGGAGTGTTAAACTAAATCAAAGCATAGTGTGAGTATATGGGTTGTCAAAAGGGTGTAACTCAGGAATGTACGAGTAATATTGATTTGGGATTCTCAGGAAATGATAAAGGAGATAATCAATTGACCAAAAAGGCAACGCTACTACTTGCACGCTACTACTACTAAACTGCTGCTGCTTCTACTGCTACATCACCTACTATTACTACTGCCACTGCTATCGCTGAAACTACTACTTCTGTATCGAGTTCTACTAAGGCTGTAGAAGTTGAACTAAATGACAACATACTATGAGTATATAGATTGCTGATACGGGCGTATCAGCAATATTTTTCGAACGTCTTATCATATCAAAAGGAAGTGGGATGTTCAGTTGACCAAAAGGCAAAATGTGCCTGCTATTACTGCCATTAGTACTGCTGGTACTAATAATAAACACCGTTACTGCTACTATTGTTCCTACTACTACCGCTAGTTCTATGATACTAGTATTAAGGCTTCTCGTATGAAGGTAAAAATTTGACAGAATATTGAGGGGAAATTTGAACTAAATCAAAACACACTATGCGCATGCAGATTGTCAAAAGGGCCTATCTCAAGAATTGATTTGGGTATTAAGTTGAAACTCTTGGAGAATACCTAAGGGGAAGATCAATTGAAAAAAAAAGGAAATATATGCATGTCACTACTAGCACTAATACCAGTGCTAGTTACTACTCCAACTACTCCTTCAATTGCAACAACTTGTGAGGCTTAGAGTATTAAGGTGAAAAGGGCGTCAAAAGCTTGTCAAAGGCGCGCATCAATAAAAATTTTGGAACGGCTTAACGTGTCAAGCTGAAACTTCCGGGGAGTCATGAAAGCGGTGTTCAACTGACTAAAAGGCAATATGCACATGCAACTAACGCTGTTAATACTGCTGCTACTACTGCTACTACTACTACTACGACATCAACACCGCATCTTCTTCTAATACCTCTGAAACTACTGTGAAAATAGCATTTCTTAAGAATTGATTTGTGCATTAAGTTGGAACTCTCAGAGAAAACTTAAAGGGGGAGATCAATTGACCAAAAGGTAATATGTGCACACTGCTACTAATACTACTAATACTGCAACATTTACTGATTCTACTACTACTATTACTATTGCTCCAACTGCTGCTTCCATCGCAATTATTTATAAAAGCATTAAGATAAAAATTTCAACAAGTATTTTAATACACAGATTATCATAAGAGCTAATCGAAAATGTCCTAGCAATGGCTAATTGTATTAAGTTGAGTAGTTATACTACTGCTGTAACTACTATTAAAACTATACTTAAGTATATGAAGGTTAAATTCTTAGAAAACATTTCAAAAAATTTCTGTTGTACGGATGACAACCTGCCATCCGTATGCAGGTTGTCAAAAGGATATATCAGCAATATCTTTGGAACAGTTTCGTGTGTGACATTAAAACTTAAAACGCTTGTTAAAGGGGATGTTGACTAATCAAAAGACTATTTGCATCATAATACTTCTGCTACTACTTCTACAAGTACTGCTACTATTATTATTATTGCTACTAAAACTAAGACTACTGATAATAACTCTACTCCTACTGCTACTACAATAACTACTGATGGACGTTAAGAGGACGTATCAACGATGCTGACCGTTTGATGGCATTAAGTTAAAAATTTCATCGTGTACTGAAGGAGCTGTTGAAATAGAAATTCTATATACATACTGGTACTAATGCTACTACAGCTACTACAATTGTTGCTACTACACAAGCTACGGGTATTCAAATGAAGCTTTCAAGGAATATTTGGAAGGATGCTGAACTAAATCAAAATGAACTATGATCATGTAGATTGTCAATATGGTTACAAGGCAATATCACAATAACGGCTGACATTATTAAATAGACATGTCAGGGTAAGTTGTGACAGATTTTTTACTAGCCAGAAGACACTGTGTATACTTTTGATACTATTTCTACGGTCACTGTAACTAAGGGCATTAAGTTGTAACGTTTATGGGGAGTTTCAATTAAACGAAAATACTGTACGCATGCAAGTATTCAAAGGGCATATAAGCAATATCTTAGGTATTGCTGCTCTGTCATAGCTATTAAAGTCATTGATATATTTCAAAGCAGCTAATTTGATTGGAAATTCAAAGTTCTATTACCGTTTTTAAGAGTCAAAAGTGATTAGAGGGCAATCAGCCCTCCTGATTGATAAAATCAGGATATCACCCTTTGATAAAAGGGTGTATGTTTTTAATTATTGTTAAGAATTTTCTCCAGCATACATATAGCAGGCCAAACTATAAATTATTACAAAAAAATCGAAAAGATTTTAACTATTATGTTCTTTTTTTCTGAAAAAAAAATGTGTCAATATAAAACGAACGGAAACTAAGTAAAAAAAAAACTTTTCCCGCAAATTAAGTTTTTTAAAGATAATTTAATAGAATTAAGCCAAGAATGAGCAAAAATAAAGTCAAATAATCTTCCAAGCGTAAAACTACCACAAATCAGCATCTGTAAATAAATGCAGATAACTTCGAAGATCTCACTGCCTTTCCATAACGAAAGTATAACAGTTTAAAATAGGGATGAAACCTTTTAATAGACAGTGAACAGATATAAAATTTTTAACTGGATATTTCGAACACATATACAGTGTCCATCATCAGCAGTAAAACATAGTTTTACTGCTGATGATAGAAATTACAATTAATAACCACAAAAAACTATGTCAACATAAAACGAACAGAAATTAAGTAAAAAAAAACTTTTCCCGCAAATTAAGTTTTTTAGAGAAAGTAAAGAATTCTATTGAACCTAAAATGGGAAAAATAGAATTAAACAAAAAACTACATAGCGTAAAACTACCACAAATCAGCATCGGTAAATAAATGAAACCAAAACAAACATAAATTACAATAAATAACCAGAGTCCAACTCAAAACGAGCAGAAATTACCATGAGTATTGCTCATAACCTCTGTGCCTTTTCAAGGCCAGAACATAATTTGCACTTTACTGAAAAAAAAAATGTTTTCATTTTGATAACTTTAATAACTCAAATATTATTAACATTTTAAGGAATAAATATCAGCATATGTGCATTAAACTGAAAATGCACATTCATTTGTTTTGCTCCTAGTATTGAGTGGGACTGGGTACCAATGTAATGCTAAAATATAGTACCATCATCTCTATAGCAAAATGTGCCAAGATACAAAAGTGAAAGAAAAAACGAAATATCAATAAAATATTGGGCAATGGATGTATTCTAGAAGCCGCTCTAATGGAGATGATTTATAAAATTAAAAGATAAAATTAAATTGAGATAAACAGAGATAATGGAGATAAAAGCAATAGGCTAACGGAGATGGAGACTGAAAGGCTCTAAAGGAGATCCAAAAATGGAGATAGACTAACGCTGTTAGTAAGCGACAATACCGTAAAATCATTCTTAATTTTTGTCTCAAATGTTCCTCTTGTAATTCGGCTAATATTTTAGCCCAATTTCGATAAATAACAATCTGTCGAAATGCGAAACTCCATTTGTCGATTCTAACGGACAGAACTTTGACTTTTGATGCTGTGTTCGCTTTATCACTAATACTTTTTGTCCATCACCGGAAGTCGTTTGGCATCAGCAAAGACGGATAGAGTTCTTAGATTTGGCTGAAAGAGAAACTCTGAAAGAGAGCTTTGAAAGGTTCCCCACAAAAATGAAAAAAAAAAAAAAAATGGTTGCAGGATGGTGTAAACTTTCTAAGAAAATTTTTATTGATTTATTTTACTAATATATTATTTAGTTATTATTTATATTATATTATTAATTAATCTGAATATTATTAATTTATATATTAATGTATTACACTTACTAGATCTTAATACTGCGTTCGCTTTATCACTAATAGTTTTTGTCCATCACGGGAAGTCTTTTGGTATCAGAAAGACAGATAGAGTTCTTAGATTTGGCTGAAAGAGAGCCCTGAAAAGTTCCCAGCAAAGAGTTTTGTTGCAAGGTGGTAAGTGAAAGGCTATACGTCCTGATTGAACTTGAAAATGAAAAAGAATGACTTGAAACCTCTGGGGGCTCTTTAGAAAGTGAACAAATACGATGTTTAATAGAGTAGGATAGAGAAAAAGCTCTAGATGGAGAATAATGTGAACTCTAATATGCGGGACTGGTCCCTTCATCCTCTCTTTGCTTTAGCATATTTTAACTATTTTTTTGAACCTAATGTTACATAAGCTCTTATAGTTATTTTTTTATATTTTTTTTTCTAGCTTAGCCACCACTTGGACTGCGTGGAGTGTCATTTGGCCTTGCAAATTGGAAAGAAATCTGAGTCATTGTTTTGTGCTTTAACATCCCACGATTCAATCATGGCAGACTTATCAGCTACAGTGAGTGGTATCCAAACTTTGAGGTAAGATTATTAACTTTTTGTTAATCTTTTTTAATTAATAATCCTAATTTTTAGATTATAAAAGTAAAAATTCAAAAAAGATTTACTTTAGGATACTTGATGTTTTTCTTTTTAACGAACTGGCAATTTTAAGTAATTTTAGTTTTAGTTAATCAATTAATTCCCAGTGAAACTTAATTCATATAGTTTTTACTTATCTGTTTAATTCATTACACATCAATTTAATGAATTTAGGATCACCACTTTGACTGCATGAAGTTTTATTTGAGATTGATGATGATGCTTTGAAGATTCAAAATCATTCTGAATCATTACTTAGCGCTTTAACATATCATGATTCGTTAACGAAGACTGATCAATTACAATGATTTAACTGTACAATCAACTTAATTGTAAAGCATAGTCAGTATAGGGAGTGATTAGAGGTCAAATGAAACAAATATGGTTTAAAAAGAAAATACAATAATTTTTAAAGAATAGGCAAAAATTATGCCTATATACTAACTCATATACTATACTAATAAATTAGCACTAATTTACTAAACGTATACTAATAAAAAAAATTAGCACTCATATACTAACAGGTATATCTGTACTGAAAAAGGGCCACATCCAAAGAATTTTTGAAGGATTCCTCAAAGTTAAAACAATTGAAAGCTGAAATGTTTTAGTGAATGGAACCACACTTTTCACACAGCCTACTGTTTGAATTAAGATTAGTCAGCTGGGTAGCCAAAACAATAAAAATAGGATAATGATAACATAAAGTATACATGAAAATTGCATTTTGTCCCTAGTAAAAAGTGGGACTTGATGGACTGGGTATACCAAAGTATGGCTTAAACATAGTTAGGTAGTCTCCATAGTGGAATGTGTCAAGACACCAAGGGGGAAGGTAAAGCGAATTAGAAAGAAAGTATTGGGCAATGGAGGTAAATTTTTAAGGAATTTTATTAGGAATCTTCAATTTTTTAGGGAATTCTAACGTCTCATGCCTAGCTTGTGGTGTACATTCTCGTTCAAAGGGCTCTCTAACTCTGTTAATATTATTGAATTTTTTTTTCCACTTCTTTACTCTCTGCTACTGGAAAATCGATAATTGTGAGTTCCTCTATTTTTACGTTAAGGTATTTTGTAGATGACCAATTAGGTGTCAAAATCTGTCAATACATGCTGTTGAATCTTTTAGATTTTTGGGATTCTCCTATACAGATAATTTACGGTCATTTCCCTGGTGTACAGTTTCTGACGCTGTCCACTATCAGATAGAGTGCTGAAAAAATTGTCACTACCGGCGGGAGTGAATTTAACCATAAAGTGCTAGTGAAACCGTACCCAACCTACTGTGCCCATTCTGTTATTTTGATGTTTCAAATTTTCTTCTAAAAAGAAATCTGATCTTGGAATTTTTTATTTATTTTTCATTATCGTATTAGAATAGAGAAATTATGTATAGTTTAATAATTCAAATATAACCGGAAAATTTGAACATACATGAAGGCAAAAAATCGACAAAATGTTTATATGACAAAGAACAGAATCGAATGTCATCGCAAGAATTTAAACTTTCGTCTATTGTTAATCAAATTTTTGTAAGACTGACATCTAATAAAATAATTATGCAGCCAGTGAACGAACAATAGCGGTAAGCAAGACTTACCGCTCTTATTTGGTAGTGGTAAGCAAGGAATGGCAGTGCAAAACTGGGAAAAAAATTAGAGGCCGTCTCGCACTGCAATCTTTAAGTTTTAGCCATTTTGTGGTCTCATCCATTGTTTTTCACCGAGTTGATTTTTGCGGTTTTGAACCGTGGTCTCTTTTCTTTGTATATTTTATAATTCCAATTTTTTCTATTGTTTGTTTGATTTTCAAATAAATTATCATTGCTCTTATAAAGGGAAATTCTAGGCAAAAAGTCTTTTTCTATGCTTTTTTTTTCAGACAAATCTAAAAATCTTTTCCCCAGGTAAAAGAAAGAAATGTGCGTTAAAATACACAAAAGCCTCGATCATTGTATTTATGACCCTGGCTATGATTTGAATTGGGGGGGGGGACTACTTTATAATTGTTACTATTGAGCTCTCAACTGCTAAAATATAATTTGGCTTAGAAACCATATTTCAGCGATTGTTAAGACCTTGAATAATAAAAGTGTGTCCATATAAAATATATATATATATATATATATATATATATATATATATATATATATATATATATATATATATATATATATATATATATATATATATATATATATATATATAAATAAATAAATAATATTAAAATATCATATAATATTATATAATAATAATAATAATAATTTAATATAAATATAAAAATATACAAAATATAAAAGTGTGGGAGGGGGTGGTTGTGTTTGATTCTCCTCCTCAAAAAAGAAACAGAAATTGGAAAAAAATACACCATTTTGCTCATGCTTCTCTCCAGGACTAAAATCATCGTTATCAAGTTTGGGGGAGCCTTTTCAAATTTATTGTGTCATCGTAAAGCGCTTACTCCTTATGGAAGATTCCATAGGAATACCAGAGAAGTAAAAATTAAACTTAAAACTATGCAACCTTCGTCATATCTCCCAATCTTCAGTTACGTTAGAGAAAATATATGAAAAAATACTTTAATAGAGATTTCATATCGTAGGTATTTTATGGCGTTTCCTTTTTTATATTTCTTTTTTTTATGTATATTTTTTTGCAATTGACATATTGTGTTTTTAATTTCTCCTCTTTTTGATAAATTAATTTACATTGATTTTTAGAGGTGAATTAAGTCAAGTGAATGCCAAACATGTTGTGTCGCCACTAAAGGTGCTTCAACTATACCGTGCAAAGGGAAACTATGTCTCCTTATTAAAGAAGGTAAGGCCCTAAGGGTGTTTAGAATTAAAAGGCACATGGTAAGATCAGATACCCTGGAAAACATTGTCTGAAACAGGGATAATTCTGATCAAAATGTATAATGTTCATATTTCAATGATGAAATGCTTGAAATTTGAATGGTATCCAGTTGCACCCCAAGGAAAGGGTAGTAAAGAGCTCCAACCCCCACATCCTATAGGAAAAATGGCATGTATTATGTAAAGGATCTTTGGTATGTCGTGGTATATGGTTACTGCACCGTACCTAAGTTTGTTAATATACTATTTGACACATTTACCAGTGTAAAGTTAAGTTCAAACTCAATAATGCACGAAAACTTACCAAAATTACAATGTTCTGAAGGTAGGTGCATTTGCGAAGGCATATTGGTATATTCAATAATGCATTTAACAAAGCCATCCTAGCCGAAAAAGCCGTTCTATCCGAGTGGATTGGTACGCTTTTTTTTTTTACCCTTGTCCATCAGGATGAGGGTTCGAATCCTAGTGTTCTCAATTATTTGGTTTGGGACGGGGGTCAGTGGCTTCGCTCTGTAAGCTCAGCCAGAGTTGACCCAGCTCTAAATGGGTACCTGGAGAAATCTGGGGAAGGTAAACAGGAAGGGTGTGCGAAAGCATAGGATGGTTGGGCCCCCAACCACCTATTGCACTTCCTGGCTGAAGGGCCAAGAAACGGAGATCAGCACCTCCGGTAGGGACTGCAAAGTCCAATGCCGTATTCTTTACCTTTACCAATAATGCATGGAAGTTAGCCAAAATTGCAATTTTTAGCGCTAGTAGCATTTATAAAGGTATATTTGGTGTAAAAAAATTGGAACCTTTATTTGCAAAAATGTGATAATGGACCTAAATCCGCGATGTTTGAAATTTTTTAAATTGTCGGTAGACATGTTTTTATATTCCACCAAGAATTTGAATGGACCTGTGTCTTATAGATGCTGACTGTGAACTTGTTCTTTTGTTTTAAATTTTTGTTCTAGTGTTTTTCTTCATGTTTTAGGAGATTACGCGAGATTTGAAAATAGTACTCTGAGCTGCTTTGCTAAACTAAGAATTTCAAATTTTTACAAATTAAGGGATGATCAACTAGCTATTTTCGTTGATCATTTTTAAAATCGTTATTCGTTAATCGTTATTGGTTAATCAATGTTTGAATCGTTATTCACCAGAGTGATTTTGACAAGTTTTAGTTCCTCTTTTTTTAGCGTCGTTGTAAAGTCGAGACTTCTTTAGGGACAATGTCTGAGGCACTTGGCGCTCAAAGATAATCAGTATTCTCGAATCTTGCTGGACCACAAGTATGAAATTTTCTCCCCGATGGTATAAAGCTAGTAGATCATGTTAGCCAGTTCTAGAGTAGGTTGAAATGTTAACTTCTGGGAAGTTGTTAATTGTTTAAATTTAAATTTGTTTACTTGTTTTATTTACTTTTTATTATTTCTGTCATTTCTTTCTCATTTTATAGTTTCGATTTAAAAATGAAGTATGAATATATAGTAGTAGCAGGTTATTAGGATGGAAACAACCATCAAATACAACCCAACTAGTTTCCCTTTTGATTGTTGAAAGACGATGCGAGTGTTCTTTCTGCTAATATAGTTTTTTTTTTGAATATCTTTGACCAATATCATTGAATTGCTTTTCTTTTCTAAAATGATTGTAGTAAAAAAAAAGTTTAATCTTAATGTAGTGAGTTAGGAGTTGTAGTAGTCCCCCTCATTTTCAAGGTAACTCTGAATATGACATAAAAATGAATAGTTGAACCATATAAAAGCAAGATGGTTGTTGAAATGAAAGTAAAAAGTGGTGTTTAGACCTTAAAAGGGCAGAACTGTCCTGAAGTGCCCTCCCCCACCTCCTTTCAATCTTCACTCTTTAAACTTAAGTTTGGCATTTCCCCCCATCTCAATGCTGAAAGACAACAGACAACTGTGCTACAACAGGTTTCTACCCAAACTACAACTACAAAATTTACAATGTCTACAACTGCAACAGAGACACTTTATTGGGTTAATGTATTGGATTAACCACGCATAAATACCTACGTGGGATTAATGACACTTCTTGAATACTAAGGACCTTGTGTCGGCCCCGCAATGCGTCTCTGCAGCCGAGTTTGAATATCATTTAATATTTCGAATATTTCGGTTCAAACTTACTGCGCCGCCACAGGACAGCAACAGAGTCCCTGATTTTGGATTATAAATTTTCAACTTAAACTATTTTTTTATAACATGAATCAACGTACTTTGAAGCATCACCATCGCGAGGAAAGTTGCGCGTTACATAGAGGAAATAAACAGTAATATTAAAGATGGATAATTATTACAACATAGAAACATGATAACAGGAAGAAAATATTTTACTGGTTATTATATTCAATTTCATTTTAATCCTAAGAAGAAGAAAATATTCAGCTGATACAGCTGATAAGAAAACTTAAGCCTTATAAGGTTATGACAGTCCTCGGTTTAAAAGAACCAGATAAATTAAAAAAAAATGGGATGTTGGGTAATACGAATTCGGCCCTTCGGGGCTCGTGATAGGATTTTTTGGAATAAGTATCTCATTTTCTGCTCCAGAATTTACGGAAGAACATTGTCTAGACATCTTTAACCTTAGTCTCTTCGCTTATAAAGGCTAGTCCCATTTGTAAGGCAGCTTGAACATTTAAAAAGAAAAACTTATGGTTTAGTGTCTATTCATGGTATAGACCCTGCTCTCCTCGCTGATGAATGCTCTCTTGTGTTTTTGTCTGGCAGTTTGAACAGCAAAACAGTCGAATATTTTCGGGAAAAACGCCACATGTTCTGTGTGAATCCTCACAAGAACATCAAATTTTTTGCACTTCCTTTCCCGTTATGCATAGGTGGTGAATATGGGGGGCTAAGTGAGGAGACCTCTATCATCCAAATTTAGTCTTCACGTTGATTCTTACGAATATTTCGAGCAAAGAATTGCAACGACGAACAAACTATGATCATCGAATACAGTCTCCTCCCAAAAGCTTCTATTCACCCTTGCATTCAAAAATTGTTGAGTCATTTTGTGCAGCGAAGCATAGTTTTCTCCACGAAGACTAAATTCAAGGGAGCTTATAATAATGAACTCTAGAAGTCTCTAAAAATACAGTAGAAAACATGAACTTAAAATTGAAATGCATTAGGGAGTGTAGAAGTAAAATTATAATGCAATAGGAAGTGCAAGGGTGAAATTTATGTTTAAGTGGTTCGAAATGTTTGATTGTGTTTTGCAACAGCCAATGAGAAAGCAGGAAAATAACTCAGGGGTTCCTTTTGGGTTTATACTACAGAGGATAGGAAACTTCTAAGAGTCAGTTCTTCAACGACTTGACATGGGAAGAGTAGTACTAACTGTAGTGTAACTTTTGGCAACTTCATTTATGGCAACTAGAAAAGTTTTACATATTTATTGTAAGTTTAATTTTATATTTATTTATTCTGCTAAAGCTGGGTCTTAGATATAGAGCCGAAATATTCATTTATTTTTTTTATAAATGTCACTATCTTAAAACAATTCCTCGTGATTTTACCTATTGCTATATATAATTTCGAGCATTATTTTAAGTAAAAATCCAGTCCGCACGAAGCAAGCCTTGGGTAGCTTCAAAAATTTCTAGTACGTTAATTAGGTAAGTCGATTTTCAGCCTCCCAACAACTGCTAACGCTTTGACTCATCGAGATGCAAGTCTTTATGTTATTGAACCATCCCTTGACAGAGTGGATCCCAGGAAATATAACTCTTCAACTACATATAGGTTGCTACCAATACTCACTTCATTTACAGTAGAAAGGGACGTGGGGGGGGGGACTCGATAGGCATAACTTTGGGTTTTCTTCACTCTCTGTGGTATCCTTTACCCTACTTTTATCGACCAATCTTTAAAATGTTTTTGCCATGTACCGGCTTGCAAATTCAAATGCTCTTTTTAAATTATAGGATGTCAGTTCAGGCATCATCTTTAAATCTTTACTTGTATCGCTGGTAATTACGTGTTGTCAAAATTGCAACTATAGATGTGAAATAATCATTTGAAATATTAGATATTTCTAAACAAAAATTGAATTGTTGCAGTTAACTTTGATGGCCACTGTATATCAAGCTCAGCCAACAATACAACTTCTGTTGTCGAATGGAGACTATCTTGGAGCTTTAGATCTAATATCAACATCACAGGAAGTCCTTAAAAATGAGCTGAATGGAATCAGCAGTTTTAGGTATTTATAACTTTTAAATTTGTTTTTTGAATTGTCAACTATGAACTAAACTGAGAGTAATGAGGATGTTCGTTCGTATTGCTACGAAATATTGACGTGAGGCGTAGGCTCTAAGGCACTCGTAATAGTATATGCTAAAATTCGGTCATGAAACTTATTAAAGTACCAATGACATTGAAAATGAAATCTGGTTGTTTTAAATGGTGGAGTGTTTGAACCTTAAGTTTAATTTAAATGACAATGACAAATAATTTATTGCAGAATTTCAAAATAAATAATCGTAATATATAAAACTATAAATTAAAATAAGGGGTGAAATGTTGTCGGAATGATTTCCTGTATCGCTGTGTTGCTCCGGGGTTGTCCGGGGTTGTGTGGCTGTGCTTGTTGCTGTGCCGTGTGTCGTGCTTGTTTTGTGTAATATTCGGTGGTAGGATATCGCGATGCTTCTGTGATGAGAGAAGGTCCATTAGAAGTTCGTGCCTCCTTGTTTCAAGCGTTGTTAGACCTAACAGAACAAGACATTCTTCATAAGGTAAAAGTGTATCCCCCAAAATCACTCGCAATGCACGCTTTTGTATTCCCTCAAGTTTTTCAGTTTGATCTTTTGTGAGACCAGCGTACCAGACTGGGCATGCATATTCTAGAATTGGTCTCATGTGAGTTTTATAGTAAGTAAGCATTGCATCTTTGCTTAGATTAGACCGGTGTAATTTTGCCAAAGACCTTAGCAGAGGGATAATTTGGGAAATTAAATTATTTATATGGTCGTCCCATGTCAATCTATCGTTAAAAATGATACCCAGAATTCTCATTTTCTTAACTACTGGTATACCCACTTCAGGTAAATCTGGTACCCTATGCTTTAAAAATGAAATCCTCATTATTTCTGATTTCGTTCTATTTATGGTGAGTTTTTTTGCTGAAAAATCTCACTCCAATCTCGTTACCATTTCCTGCAGGTCTAGGATTTCGTTCTGCTTCTGTAGCACTATCATTGTTATGTCGTCTGCAAACTTTGCGCAATCTTTGTGCCATGTAGCTATCATGTTGCAAAGTAACAAGAATAGGGTAGGGCCTAGCTTAGTTCCGTGAGGTATACCACATGTTAGGGTCGTCGTATTTGACAGGTCGTTTTGTATTTGGTCTTCTGTTTTTGTTCAGGTAGGAAACTTTCAACTATCTTGATTAAAAAGGGTGAAAACTTCCATGCATTTTAATATTTCCTCATGGCTAGAGGTACCAAAGCCTTCCTGACATCTGCTTGTAGAAGTTCAGCAAATGCCTCATTAGTTTCAAGGTGGGCTACCATTGTTTCAAAAATTTTTACAAGGTAGTGGCTTGTACTACACCCCTGTTGGAAGCCGTATTGTCGGGGGTCTATTATTTTGCTGAGTCCTTGTAGTAGTCATTTGTTTAATGAAGTTTCATAAACTTTTGATAATAATGGAGTTAGAGAAATTGGTCCCAGATCTCCTAGTTCTTTGGGGTTCATGACTTTCGGGACGGGGATAACAACCACCTCCTTCAGTGGCTCTGGAAACGTTCCTGTGATCAGGGACTGGTTAATGATACAAGCAATGGGTTCTGATATGTAAATGGCATTTTCTTTGAACCGAGTTGGTGGCAGATCCGCCGGGTGGGTTGATTTGCGTGTAGAAATTTTTTCTAGGACCTTGAAGACATATAGAGGCAGTATTACTGGAATTTCAGCAACATCGAGGCAATAAGTTCTTGTTTCAGCTCTCGGGTTAGATTTGCAAATTTCTGAGAACCACTCATTAGATCATTTGCAGTGATGTGTATTCCCTCTTCCGTCATTATGTGGAAAGTCGTAGAGCGTTGAGGGCTTGTTAATTCTCGAATTGTCTTATGAAACGTATGGGAGTCCGAGTTAATTATTTTTGATAGTTTTTCACCATAGGCATTTTCTGCTTTCTTACATTCGTTCACAACGATATTCCTCATTTTCTTCCAGTGCTCCCGGTTTCCTGACTTTTGCAATCTGTTGCGCTTTCTGATAAGTTTCTTGATCTCGGGTGTGACCCATGGTTTGTCAGCAGAAGATCGTTTTTTAAGTTTCTCTGGAAAAAAAGAATGGTAGGCATTGGTCATTTCAGAGTTGAAAAATTCTATCATATGATTGACATCAGATAGTCTATACAGGTGAGCCCAGTTTTTGTCTATACACCATCTAAAAAACCCTCTTTTTCCTTCTGCTGTGAGAGGCCGACATATAATAGTCTCTTTCTTAACTATTGGCTTCGTATCCTTAGGTTTCCACAGTATCGAAAAATGGATACTCTTGCCTAGGCTAGGCCCTGATTCAGGGGGATGGTAAAACTCTGCCACATCTGTGAAAATCAGATCCAGAGTTGATTTCTCCGTAGTAGGTACTCTTACCACCTGTTTCAGATCAAGAGAGTGACTGATCCAGTGCCCGTCGAGATCGTTAAAATTGCCTAGTAGCACTATACCGCTATTCGTATTAGTTTGTCGGATTTGGTCGATGGATGTATGGAGGTGATTCATTAAGGCTTTACGGTTGTCAGCACGTGGCGGAAAGTACAGGATTCCAACAATAAGTGATAAAAAAGCTCGTGGCATTTTTTTGGGGCTTAACTTTTACCCAGAGAAGCTCGTAGGTATGCATGTGATCATTTAATTTCAAGATATTGTGTTCAACGTCTGCTTTTATGTAGACACAACTCCACCACTATGTGTAGCAATATTGCCATCTTTATCAGTACGGTTTCTTGTGTAAAGCTCATAACCAGGAATGCTAGCAGTAGATGGGATTGCAGACCACGTCTTTGTGATGCAGCATACTTCGATCTCTTGGCTTTTTAGGCGAACACTAAGTTCAGTGATTTTATTACAGAGTGATTGAGCATTAACAAGCATTATAGTTGGAAGGTCGAAGCTTAGGGTTTTTGAACTGCGGGGATATGAGGTAGATATTTTGTGACTATTAATTTGAGGAGTTGATACTATGGTTCTTTGTTGCTATTGTTGTGTTTGGTCTGTTGGTACTCGCTCATGCATGGCATTTTCAATTCTTTTGAGATTCGTTCTTTCTGCTTGAGTTTGTAGCTGGAGTCGTGTAAGATCAGGCCCTATGTAGATCTCACAGCGGGTCCGGGGATCTGTAGAATTTCGCAAATTTCTGGCGTTTTTCAGAATGCTATTTCCTTTTGCCAAAGTTGAAGCGTCATCTCGGAGCTTTACAAGGAGCTTTCTTGGCTTGTCATTTCTCTTGTTCTTCCTAGTCGCCTAGTCTCAATAAAGTCCTCGATTTCTAAGGTGACTCCTAAGCTGTTCTTTCGGCAAAGTTCACTTGTGACTCTATTCCATTAAGATTATCAGACTCAGGAATTCCCGCTATGACCAAGTTACGTCGCTTTTCTTCCCGCAATTGCTTCCCCTTTTTAGAATAGAATATAATATATTTATTCACTACAATAGCCGGAGCTAACATTAGCATGTCATGACAAAAATAATTTATACCTTCAAAAACACTCACAGGAAAATTTAAACAAACATTATATTAATCAAACACATATTAATCAAACATTAAATATTAGTCGTGTCAATATTATTAAAATGACGGGTAAAATATGGGACAAATGGTTTGCCATATCTCTCAGTACTATAGGCCGAGCAAGTCAGTAACTGTGGACAATTCTTTTTTATTTGTCGGAGTGTAGTAACTGGTCCTTCAGTTGGGGGGCTCTCAAGATTGGGTAGTAGACAACAATGAGTTGGGGAATTCAAACAATTTAGTCCAAATCTATATGTTAAGCCATGTCTACGACTATCAAGTGAGTCCAAATTGAGTTGTTTCAGTGCATCCTCGTAAGTTGAGTAGTTTTGTCCAAGTATAATTTTGAAAGCTCTTTTTTATATCGTCTCAAGTCTATCTGTTTGATCTTTTGTCAATCCCGGATGCCAAGCAGGGTATGCATACTCAAGAGAAGGTCTAACATAGCTGCAGTATACAGACTTTAAAACCTCAGTTGGTGTACCAAATCTTTTTAGGTGGAAAATGAATATAAAAGTGAGGCGCCTTTTTTAGTCAGATAGTCAACGTTCAAATTCCATCTTAAATCATCATCCAAAAGTATCCCAAGTATTTTAAGAGTTTTCTTTGTTGGCAGTATGGAATTATGAGGAGAGTGGTTGTTACCCTTTAGGAAGGAAAACGTCATATAAGAGCTCTTAGTTTCACTGACCGTCAGTTTTACCTTTCCTAATTCAGCTTTTAGATAATGATAGATTTCGATCAAGTCAGACTGTTCAGTAGCCGAAGGGCTTAGTCCCCAGTGATAAAACAGTTAAATCATCAGCAAATTTAAAACGCTCACGAATTGTTGTTAAAATACGGTTAAAAACAATAAGAAAAGAAAGCGGGCCTAATTTAGTCCCTTGTGGCGAACCACAAAAAATATTTACAAATTCAGATGGCTCATGAACAGGGAGTTGGACACACTGAGATCTTTCAAAAAGAAAACTAGCGAGCATTCGTACAACAAATGGACGGGCACCCATGGCCTTTGCTTCTTCCACAACTACATTATGATCAAGACTATCAAAAGCAAACTCCTTTTCAGCTAATAGAAGCGTTTCGATTGGGTTGGTTGCGTAGGCTGCAGTGAGTGTACTTGCACCAAGACCGGCTGCTCCATTTTGTGCCACATGGTAATGCAGTGCTTGATCGCCAGAATTTAGAGTTGATCGTCCCTGTTCATTTGGATTGACGGTTTTCGTGCGATCTGCTATTATCCTAACTTGTAGCTGCAGATGGGCTACATTCCGCTTGGAGCAGGATGAACATTCGTATCGAAACAAGATTGATTTTGGGTCATGAAGTTTCATCGAGAGGACAATATCAGGGTTTATTCCAGGGCAGGAGGCATTCTCCCAAATGATGAACAGCGAAATGAAATGAAAAAGCGAAATGATGTGCTGGCTACAGTCTGGGTGTAGCAATAACTGCAAGGTTTGCTACAAGATTGTATGATAGGGGTTTTGTGAACCAAAGGACTTTCACCGATGATCGAGGGTTCATTGTTGTCTAAAGACTGCGTTGAAGTAGTAGATACAGTAATGGAGCCTTGATTGTGCTGTCTTCGGCTGTTCGGAGTTCCGACTGTCGCGGCTTTGGTGTGTTAGTTACTTCTTTGCATCGATGAAATTACCACTTCTCCAATAATTTTTCAGTAGCTTCTTTGCTGTAGGTGACAGATGCACAGGAGAAATGTAACCACTTCGTGCAGGTACGGCATTGAATTCCGCCTTGAGCTCTTGTAACGTTTTTCTTACATCTGGCACATGGATCACCAGCCATTTCTCAGAAAGCTCGTGTATACTGTTGTTTCACTATTCCACAATCAGTTCGCCAGCAAGCACAAGTCGCTACCTATAGGAAAGGGTAATAATAATCCAAGAAAGTTTATTTCAAGTCCACGCACCAAGCGTTGAATGAATACTCAAGTTACTGAAATAACCCAGCAACAAGGGAAGCGTAAGGACCCCCTCACCTATTCCCCGCAATTTACGGGTAACTGAATACCGGCGGGTACAATACGGCACTTCCAAGGGGTTCCTCTCCCTCTTCTGCTTGTTCTGAGAGAAAATCAGCACTTAGTGAGAGGAATCAAGGTAGCGCTATGATCTTGGCAACATAGATGGCGGGCTAGTCTACTTAAGAAAAAAGATTGGGTTAATGAAAATACCCTGAGGGATAGTGAAAATCTCTCAAATAAATTTAATTATAAATCTATCATTAGAGTGTATAAATCAATGTGAAAATAAACGTGAAGCAATACAATAGCGTTATCCCATTAACAGCAAACAAGCAAGCTCAGCTGCAATAACTCTGGAAATATTATAAATATTGTATATGCAGTATACAATTATAGAATTACAGAATATATAATATACAATTATAGAATTATAGAATATACTATTATAGAATAATATAATTTAATTTAAGTTAATATTAAATTATAGGAAATTATAGGATCCAGGAGTTCAGTTTTTAGTGGAAAATACTTCATGTGTAGTTATACACTAAATGGTAGTAGTGGGTGGCAATTACAAAAAAAGTGGATGAAAATTAAGCAAACAATAAACCTCTGCCTATATAAATCATATCACTGCTTAGTTATATACTCATTTAATAATAAAAGACTACGTAAAGCATGTGTGTGGGTTCAGGAGGCAAAATTTGCTTTTATTTTGATGTTCTTGGTACGTTAATGGTAATGGGAAAAGGGTAATTTTTACCAGCCGGGATTGCAGATTTACTTTTTTGTCGCTTCTCACAAACTTTTGAAACAAGACCTGACTCCACCGTTGCTACTCTATGTTAACTACTAGTAACAATAAGAATTTTAAATAGAAATCAGGGAAAGGGACTTTCGCCCCTGCTTCTTGAACCACGTCTGAATTTACTGTTCCACTGTGGCCCATCTTGAACGTTATGACGAGGCGACAAGTACAAGGAGTCAGAAGGAAATTGAGATGCAAATGATGTTTTGGTGTGTCATTTATCGGAAGTTTATCAACAGGCATCCGAAGACAGTTATCATTGACGATGTTCAGTGTCGTAAACAGGATTTTTTCGGCGGGGGGGGGGGGTTTACAAAGGATTTTTTTGGGAGAGGGGGTTTACAAAAACTTTAAAAAACGTATAAAAAATTTGTTTATATTAATTTTTTTACGTCTTTACGAGTCGGACAAATATATATATATATATTTTTTTTTTTTGGGGGGGGGTAAACCCCCCAAAAAATTGCATTAATAAAAATATAGTTCAAATGCTTTCCAGAAGGCCATGGAAGAGCTGGTGAAAGTTCCCTTCAGCTAGTCGTTTTGTTGCACAACTTCTTTCATGGGTGAGCCTGCAGACTAGAGGATCTGCAGTTAATTTAGGAAGAAATGAATGTACCCGAAATATATGCTGATAGAGCACGTCCCAGCGTGCTGGCTTGTACTTGCACCAGAAGCACATCGACTTCTAGAACAGTGGTCAGCCATCAAGGATTATTTCCTCAAATTTATTCCCAGCAAGAATTCTACTTTTATGACGTCCCTGTAGAAATTACGGAACTTTCCAAGTGAGAGGTAATTCAGGTAGATACAATTAAGCCCAGACATTAGGAAAGTCTGGGATATGAATTGACTTTGACTTAGTCATTATTCGGCTCCATGGCGTCATGAAAATGGCCCAGTTGCCACAGCAGTATATTAGGTCTTGCGAACTGCAACTCCTGAAAGGGCTGAAGCAAGACGCTATACAACTTAAACTACTTGACTTTGATAAAGTTGCTCGTCATCCCTTGTCAACAAGAATTTAGAATAATATAGTCAATGTTATGAATGCGTTAGGTAATTTCAAATTTCAGGTAATGGCCAAACTATTTAAATCTAGTATTTAGATTTCCCATGGGAGTTCTGCTGTTGAGAATAGGTTTTGAAATCAGCTGAGATTCTAATTGACGAAAGAAACAGAATATGCGACAAGTCATAAAATGCTCAAGTTGGTATTGCTGATGGTATAAAGGTCTTCGGAGAATGCAAAATTGTCCCCATTATTGTAAGGTTCTTAATTACCCCAGAGTAGCAAGGGCTAGCTAATGGGCTTTCTTCCAATATCAAGTGGAGCAATAGTATGAACTCGTTTGACTTGAAACAGGTTGAAATAATGTTGGAATCGCGCATAATGACAAAAGGAGATAATAAATATTTGTTTATTTTTAATCAGAGATATTTTTTCTTCACTTATAGTTAGTTCAAGTTTTTCATTTTAATAAGAAAAAATGAAAAAGTATGGTATATAAATAGCCTATATATCATTGCTTTGTGTCGTTTTTGGAAATATCTCTTTGTTTTTCGCAATTTCATTTATGTATTTTACATACTTATTATGTATTTTAAGTATGTCTTATTTATTATTTACAGGCATTTATCTGGCCAGCTTTCGGAAATTACACATGTTATCGAGTTGTTGCTGGATAATGACTGGCACAAGTTTATCTATTCAGACTTAAATAAACCCATCAAAGACGAAGATCTTCCATTGGATACCGTACGTATATTTTGGGTCTGTCACAGATTTACCTCTCAGCTACTCCCAATTCACTCTTGATTTGGCCTTGGAGGTAGCATTTGATCATTTTGTCAAACGTTAACACTGGGAGTTGTCAAACGTTACGAAAACTTTTTTTTTCAGATAATTTTATTCCAACTTTGATTACTTCTTGTATCTGGCTCAGTATTGAGTATGCCGAAAGAGAAAAAGAGGGTTCCATTGCAACTGAGTCACCGTGTAACTGAACCCCAAGCAACTGAACCACTGTAACTGAGCCACCGTTTAACTGAACTACCGTGCAACTGAACCCCATTGTAACTGAACCCTTGAGCAACTGAACCCCATTCAACTGAGCGCTCATGCAACTGAACCCCCATATAACTCAATCCCATTTAATTGACCCCAGTGTAACTGAACCACGGTGCAATGGGACCCTCGTGCAACTGAACACTCGTATAACTGAACTTTTGTGCAACTCAACTACCGTACTTACATTGGGTTGCTTTTTAAGGTCATAATATAAATGACTGACAAGATGATTAATGAAAAGGGTCTGTTGTGTTGTCATAAAAAGAAAGAAAATCAGACGTCACAAAATCTTAAAACCAGATTTATTGCTGCTTTTTTATGACTGTTAATGGGGGCTCCCTTCGCCCTTTTACTGTCTAAGGGTCTAGATTTTACCCTCTCCCTCCTCTTCCATGGAAAAACCTTCCCCTAGAAAATACCCCTCACGGAAAATATGGTTTTCCAAATTGGGATATTTTATTTGGGTACTGTTATTTTTTAGTTTAGCTGAGAAGTGCTAAGGAAACTGAAAAAGAGGAATTTATGTATAAGTCTTGCCCCCCTCCGTGCAAAAATGTTCTTCTCAGTGAAAATTCTCCAGAAACTCTCCCCCTCCCCCTCTTCACAAAACTCCCTCGTGAAAAAATGTCTGTATGTTTCCCAATAACAAATACTATCTGTAAGCAATAGGTAAATTACAAAACTTAAAAAGGTATTTAAATTTCTGTAATGGGGTTCTCTGATTGTTTTGTAGCTAGGGAGAGAGAGAGATACCTCGAAGGGTTCATTTTAATGCCAAAACATTTCAACTCTCATTGAGTGTTCGGACTTTCAATTTCAAATCGAAAAATAAAACGTGATTAATAGATATGATTAACAACCCCCCCCCCCACAGTCCTTGGGCAAGCGCTGTAGGTTATTGCAAGTTACCCATTGTTAAACTTCAAGGATTTTATAGAAGGATGGGTCGTACAAACTTTGGAGACGGCTCATTCGATTGAAAATTGAAATTTTAAGTTCGATTTTGAAGAATCAAAGGTAATCAGAGGACGATCAGTCTCTCCCTCTTAATCGCCATTTTTTCCCAAATGCACCTGATTAAAAAAAAAACCTTTTTCTAAAATAGTTTAAAGGTTTAAGAACCATGCCTCTGGGGTTGCATGCCTCTGGGGGTTGCAACCCACCAGCAGCTCCTGGAGCAAGGGCTGTAAGTTAAGCTAGTTAAGTAGTATCACATAAGGTTCACATGGAAAAGGTTTTCGTATGAACTTGGGGGGGGGGTGTATGCTCATTCGATTAGAATCAAAAGTTCCAGAGCCCTTTTTAAGAGCTAAAAGTGATCGAAGGGTCAGTCTTCCACCCACACCCTCTTTTTTTTCCCAAATACATTCAATTGATAATTTTGAGATGACCATTTTATTTGAAACAGATCAAAGGTTAAATAACTATACCTCCAGGGCTCACAACCCCTAGCCCCTAGTATAAGGGCTGTTATGCAAGTTATGCAAGTTGCCTACTGTTGACTAACAAGGTTTTGTTTTATCAAGAAAAGAGGGAATGTTTAATCCTATAAATAAAAAACATGGTGTATTAAGGTCAAACCTAAGGGAAATATCAAGAATAATTAATCAAAATGAAGAAAACCCAATCAAAAGACATTTTTTCCTTTATTAGTTGTGAAAAGGAAATACCAGCAAATATCAGGAACCGGCTGATGGTATCAGCCGTCACATCGTTCTGAAATTGTTTAGGAGCACCTTCAACTAAATCAGATTCAACATATCCGAGAACCCTACTGTAGAGGTTTCAAGCTTCTATCTACGAAAATGTGGAATTTCGTATTTTTTGCCAGAAGTCAGATCACTTATGCGTGTTTATTTGTTTGTTTTGTTGTTTTTTCCCCCCAGGGGCGATCGTATTGACCCATTGGTCCTAGAATGTCGCTAGATGGCTCATTCTAACGGAAATTAAAAGCTCTAGTGCCCATTTTAAGTGACCAAAAAATTTGAGGGGGGGGGGGCACCTAGGCACCCTCCCACGCAGATTTTTTCCCCAAAGTGACTGGATAAAAATTTTGAGATTGCCATTCTGTTCAGCTTAGTCAAAAACCCAATAAGTATGTCTTTGGAGATTATTTAATCCCCCACAGTCCCCGGGGGAGGGGCTGCAAGTTACAAACTTTGACCATTGTTTACATATAGTAATGGTTATTATGAAGTGCACAGACGTTTTTAGGGGGACTTTTTCGCGTTGGGGTGAGGTTGGGGGGGTTACGTGGGAGGATCTTTTCATGAAGGAATTTATCACGAGGGAAGAGAATTTCAATGAAGGGGAAATATATTCCACAAATATTGAAGTTCGTTACTTAAGTTAATTCGTAAGGAGCGTATGTTTATTACTAACAAAAAGGTTTGCAAAAAATAAAAAAATCCAGTAAACAAAATTGGAGGGCAACTAGGCCTTCTCTCCCATCCCTTTTTTATCAGAATCGTCCGATTAAAACCAGGAGGAAGCCATTTAGCCAAAGAAAAAAAAATAATGCAAATTTCGTTTTATTTATTCATGTGTGGTGAGCCAAAAAACATGCATTAATTCAAAAACATTCAGAAATTAAATAAAAAAAAAACAATTTTTTTTAACTGCAAGTAAGGAGCGACATTAACACTTAAAACGAACAGAAATTATTCCGTATATGAAATGGGTTGTCCTCTCCTCAACGCCTCGTTCTTTAGATAAAGTTTTTTTATTGTTTAAAAAAATAGATTCGTGACAAAGAGTCAAAGTTTAGTGTAAAGAGCGGGATGTTGAGGAGGGGACAACCGCTTTCATATACGGAACAATGTCACTCATTACTTGCAGTATAAAAAACTTCTTTTTTTCTTTTTTTTCTTTTTTTATTCCAACAGGGTTGAGCATGTAAAAATTTTATCTTGGGTTTTACCCAATGATATTGCCTCACATTTTTAGAATACTGAAAAACTGAGCTTAGTGGTTTAGCTGCACAATAGCTCAGTTACATGAGGGCTCAGTTGCATGGTGATTCGGTTGCACGGTGGCTCAGTTGGACGAGGGTTCCGTTAAATGGGCTTGAGTTGCATGGGGTTTAGTTGCACGAGGGTTAGTTGAAGGGGGTTCAGTTGCCTGGTGGTTCCGTTACACAAGGGTTCAGTTAGACAAGGATTTAGTTGTACAGGGGGTTTGGTTATTCTGGGGTCCAGTTGCACGGTGATTTGATTACACGGTGGTTCAGTTACAGGGATTCAGTTGCTTTTGGTTCAGCTATGCGGTGGTTCAGTTATACACATACCGGAAAAGAGATATTTCTTTTCAATACTGCCGTGTGAAATATATGTTTCTTTTCCTTTCTTTTGTTTTTGTGACGTATTTTCCTAAGCCAATCATATCATTCTTAATTGTTATATGCCTTTTTTTTTACTTTTTTGTTATGTTTAACTGTTGTTGCTGCGTAGAATGTTGAGAAAAAAAAAGTCTTTAGCTCTTGTATCAGACCACTTTTAAAATACTCTTTCTGGAATTCTAAGAAATCGCTCTCGTGGTTAAAAGTTTCTGTTATATTTATGTCCAGTGAAAGTCTTAGAATAGTGCTATTTGTAATTGAGATTTGAGGGAAAGCACGGAGCTCCTCCCTAAGTATGAGCGAAAGGTCATTACTTATTCCAGTTTAGAATATTTGAGCATCACAAGTTTAATTATGCTGATGGAAATTCAAGTAATTACACAAGAGACCACCAGCCTTGGTTCTGTAAATAACCATTTCCAAGTCTTTTCGTGCGTTCTAAAATTTTACAATTTCCAAAAATACGTTCATTTTGCTAGTATTTTATCTCGGTAAAATCCAGAAGTAATGCAGAAGCATCATGAATTTCCTAAGGAAGATCCAGAAATCAGTGCGTGGAAAATACGGGCTAGAGAAGAAATCAGGGTAAGTTTTCAAATTCCATACGGGAAGTCTCATTAAGATTGGTACAGATTTTCAAGGTCGTCGGAATCCCCCCCCCCCCAAAAAAAAAAAAAAATTAAATATTATTTCAAAATAATACAGTCCAAAAAATTATTACCAAATATTACAGGTCCTATAGAAATTTTGTTTTCCTTTTTTAGATTCAGGATCCTTGCCATAATCAGTTTTAGTTTAAAAATGGAATTAGTAAAGTTTTTAGAATAATTAGTGAATTTTAGAATCATGAAAATTAGATTAAAGGAAGCCATAAGGAGGAAAGTGATGATTCTTTTTTCGCACTTTTGTAATTACTATTTTTGTCATTTTTTGTAATTTTTTTTAGTAATTTAAAGGAAGCCATAAGGAGGAAAGAGACGATTTTTTTTGCACCTTTGTATTTTTTTTGTAATTATTTTGTATTATTTTTTGAATTTATTTTTGTAATTTTGTAACTATTTCTGTAATTTCTATTTATCACTGTACCTTTGTAATTACCTTTTAATTAATATTTCAGGAAAGACTGTCAGGGATTGCATTTGGATTTCTTAAACTTCGCAAATGTACATTTGTGGATATATATCGTTCCGAAGCAGTTACGTCTTTGCAAGCTCTTTTAAAACAGGTATTCTTATTTATTATCATTATCACTATTCAGGCCAAAAGGAAGAGTGCATGATACGTTAATCCCTCTTTTATCTTCGACGCAGTGTGTTTCTGGGTCTTCCTCGGGTACGACTTCCTGATTGTTACCAACGTAAAAGAAGCGTCTGGGAGTGTATGGTCGTCCATATGGAGGACATATCCCAAATATTTCTAGCGTCATACTCTGATAGTATCAGTCAGAAAGGGTTGTAGTATCATTTCACGGATGGACTTGTTTGTCGTCTTCTGTGACCAGCGAAGGGGAATATTCTCTAGATACATGAGCTTTCAAACGACAAGAGTCTCCTTGCTTGCTCATTATTTAGGTGTCACGTTTCTATGGCGTAGAGCAGTACTAGCATGATGTTATTAGTATTCTGACGTAGAGAAAGTTTCCGTGATCTCCATTCTTGGTGAGAACCTATTTCACAGTCGAGCAAGTGATCTCGGTGATACTTCCAAGGCATTTGCAATGGACAACTTGTTAAAGATTTGTCGCCGTATTCAATCGATATAGGAGATCACTTGTTACTGTGCATTCGGGTTTTTCCGCATTCACCCCCAGACAAAGATGCCTAGCTCTCATCGTAACCTCATCAAGTAGTTCTTGTAGTTGTTGTTTATATGGCTCAACCACTGCTGTGTCGTCTGCAACGTCGTTGACCTAAACTTCGGTTCTTAATCTACTGCCTGCTGTCCCTGTGCTTCGCATTATGTAGTCTATCATCATCATACAAGTACTGGTAGAATAACACCTCCTTGTTTTATACCTGACAAGATCTGAATATATGGGTTTGGCCTTCTGGTGTCTTAACCCAACATTTGGTTCCTTCGCATGATAATCTTCACTATTTTCTTAGGGTTTATTATCTTATTCTTCTCTTAGCCTACAAATATTATATAAATCTTTGAACCCCAGTCTCTGTTTTCTTCAGTCTAAGCCTGAATATAAGGTCTGCGCATGAGTGGTTTTGCCACTATAATCTTGTATAGGAATTGCTGCTTTAAAGCTATAATCTTCGTCTTGGAGGTGCTGATTGATCAATGTGCGGATCCTCTGTAGGATGATGGATAATATGAGAGAGCAGCTTCCCAGGTATTGACAATAGACTTGTAAACTGGTAGTCAGCAGGCACAGTAGCTTTTCAATCCTAACAATCCTAAGCTTAATTTCTACAAGTAATTGCTCGTTTAAGCTACCCGTTGACTATAACGCACGCAATAGTCACTACTCAATCACAAGTTTAAAAAGCATGTGTAGGCTGGACTTCTCTGACCGCCAACTCCTATTGCCCTATACCACTGCCCTATATACCCACTATGCCCTATACCTCCTATAACCGCCAGCATTTCTTGTGTGATGGTACTTCAGCTGTTGTCTAAATCCAAGTGACGAGTAAAAACCGAAGAAAGATATATCAGCTTATTTGTTTCTTAATTATCTCTGCATAGATGTGGTTCAGTCTGAGTGTTTTTCTGTTTTTAAGTTTCTTCGCTGCTGCTTGGATCTCACTGATTGAAAGTTGATCCGTCCTGACATTTAGGAAAAAGATGGCAATGTTTGCAATGTTAGGGGGCTCTTCTGGAGGGGTCTATTCAGTAAATTTTCGAAATATGGCCCTTGATTAATTGACTACAATCTGTTTTGTTGCAAGCATCCCCGACAAATTTGGCTGGTCTGTCGTATAGCTTCTTCATAAAACCCCCCAAAAATGTTTAAAGACATTTGCAAAAATATCTCAATGTCTTTCTTTTAAATTGTGTTTTAGGTCGATTTTTTGAATGGTTGACGTAATTAGGGGTACTTATTAATTAAACAAAATATACCCAAGAAGTGCAATTAGGTTAATCCTATTGAAATATAACCTTCATATAACTTTTACCTTACATAATGATTTAATTTGGGCTATATATTTGCACATTAGGGGGGGGGGGGTAAAGTATTTGGACAGCGCCCTTAGCCTAACCTAATCTCCCCCCTCTAATGTGCCAATATATAGTTCAGTGCATTCTATCACCTGTCACTTGTCTTTGTGGCTATGAAACCGGTTTTCTGAGATCCAACCTGATCGTAATTCTTGAGTGTGTTTCGATTAATTAACAAGCATCTAATTATAAATTATAAAATTTAAGCTAGAAGGTCCCTTTAAAGAAAAAAAATTCACCCTCAGAAGCATAGTCAGGATTTAGTCAGTTTTAATGTATGTATGCTGTCTGTCACATGAAAATTTGACTCATAGTGTATTTATTTCTCATTGAGTCCTGGATGATTCCTGGACGATTAACCTGGAGTCCTGGACGATTCCTATATTACTGTGTACTCCTTTTCTTTTCGTTGTTCTGTTTCTACTGAAAGGTATTAGGTATATTTAATATATTTAAGTATATTTGTTTTAAGTATATTTAATATTTGTGCGCAGTTTACCTTATGTATTTAAAACCTTTAATCTTATTTGGGTTTGAGACATTGTAAAAACGGATCAAACTTGTCGAAAGATTCAGTCGGATTTTAAATTTTTATTAATGTCAACTAGTTTCTGGTTGTTTGAAGGCTATTATTTATCTATTGTTCTGTATATATTGTTTAGCATTTTGAGACGACTATTTGATTAAACTTCTTGCCAAAATACCTGCTTATTCACATAATCTAGGTGGAAAAGCAAGAAATCTTTTTCGTTTTTAATGAAGATAAGAAAAGATATTTTTAAACATCTGCATGTATTTGTACTTTTTAATGACAATGAAAAAAAAATATCATTTAAGTACAGTTACTTTACCCCACCCCCTCAATTGGCAGCCCTGCTAGCGGTACACATGACTCATGGCCCCTTTCAAGTGATAAATTTTCTATGAAACAAAGATAAGTAACGCTGCTCGTTCGTTTTACATTTAACTGCACATCCTGCACATCCTATTCAATTAAATTATTGGTCTAATTTTTGGCTTTTCATACCCTAAATTAACACAATTCCTAGGGAAGAATGAATGATTGTTTCCCTATGTCATGCATCCTCTCTTAGAGTTGAACAATCGCCACCAAATTCATAACCAGGTGACAACCTTATAAACTTTATGTCAATATCTCACATAAATCTTTATGTAGAATGTCAAATAGGGTTTATTCAAGTCAAAATCTGCGGAAGAACTTTGAAAGATGTCGGAATTCATACTTATGGAAAGACAAATACTATAATGACCTGTGATTCTGGCTCTTGGTAAGTTAATTAAATCTAGAACTGTGTTATAGAAGTGTCTTAAAACTGTGTTATAGACGAAAAACAAAATATAAAAAATAATAATTTAAGAAACTATTTTAGCTGATTCTTTTTCTATTTTATTTTACTTGCTGAAAATTTATCGTGTCAATTTTTGTCTGTTAGGGATTTGTCGTTTTTTCACCTATAATTGATTTTTCAGCTTTCCATTGAAGCAGTTGGTGATGTCGAAATGGATTCAAGTAGAAACGAGATTAGTCAAGAAGTTCCTTTAGCTGAACAGCTCAAGAAGCTTTCATTCGCCAGTTGGATGACTTTTATGAACGAAGTTACTAGGTCTATTATTGTTTTTTTTAAAAGGGTTAAGGTAAGTAAGATGTGAGTCTAGTCGACTTTTAACTGAAAATTAAAGTGTCTTTCCACAATAATTTATGTGCCATGACAACCCATGTATGACTCGGTCAAATGCAAAACAGCGTTGTGTAACTTGGCCTTTGCATAACTTGTAGCCTATTCCTTAAACCTGAGCAAGCTCTATCGATTGATTCATTCGAGTTTGACTTCTCTAAATTGTTTTTCGGAGGTTTAAAGTCTTTTCCTTCAATTGTGGGATACCCTCTTTTTTCTTTGCATTTGTTTTATTTTGTAGTATCGGCTATATTCTATTTCCCAAGGTCTTTAGAAGTCTGCTTTTCAAATTACGTTAAGTCCTTCTTTTTTGCTAAAAAAATAGTCCGTAATTTGAAAATTTTTACGCCAAAACCTTTTCTTTCATATCTTAGTTGCCAATAAAAATTCCTGGTCCTTAACTAGAGTCAAAACCCTAAAAGTTTTCAGTTTTTTTTTCTCACTTATTAAATTGATACTAATATATACTAATTTTAAACTTGTTTCTCATCACAATTACTAGCCCTTTCAGACGCACGGGGAAACGCTCAAGAATCGATCGGTACCAGCGGAATATCGATCGGTTTTTCTTAGAGGATCGATCAGTTTTGGGGCTATGAATTCTTTCTGTTTCCCTATGGTACCGATCGGTTTCAGGGCTAGGAATTTTTTCTGTTTTGTCTGTTGTACCGATCGGTTTTTCTTAGAGTAGCGATCGGTTTTGGGGCTAAGGAATTTTTTCTGGTTTTCCTATGATGCCGATCGGTTTTAGGGCTAGGATTTTTTTCTATTTTCCCTGTGGTACCTGTCGGTTTTTCTTAGAGCATCGATCGATTTTGGGGCTAGGAATTTTTTCTGGTTTCCCTATGCTACCTATCGGTTTTAGGGGTAGGAATTTTTTCTATTTTCCCTGTGGTACCAATCGGTTTTTCGCGTGTCGTTGAGCAAAAATGATTTAGTGGCTCTTAACACGGTAAAGAAAGATACTAGGCATGAAACATACTTTGATTAGAGACTTGGCTTGTCCCATTGCATGTTATCTGTGCTTCTTAGGACAGATTTTGTACCTGTCATTACCTGTCTTAGGTACCTGTCTTTTGTACCTGTCTTAGGGCAGATTTTGCACCTGTCATTTGAACACATTTCCCCTCCTACCGATCAGTTTTTCTCATCGGTTTTTCCGGTGTGTCTGAACGAACTATAAGAGAGATTTTTTTTTTTCATTCTAAAACTAAGCAAACTTTAGATGGCGATGGTATGGAAAAGAAGTTCAAATAATTATTGGAGTATTTTTTTTAAACTAGTAAGAATTAAAAATGCCTAATTGAATAAGCCAAATATTCTCTGCATAGGTCTATGATCAAGCCATTCAACTTTTAGGAAAAAAGTTACTTTATTCCTTGATCAGATTAACTAAAAGAATAGACTTCGCATAGTTCAACAAATAGAATTATAATTCAATTAGTATTCAAAAAGGTAACGCCCATATATAAACTGGACTCTTTCTATGAAATAATATGAAAAAAACTTCGTTTTCTTAAAGAGTTAAAGAGGCTGCGTCCCAAAGTCGAACCTTAAAACGTACAGGAATTAGAAGAGGCAGTTGGGGGGCTGCCGCCCCCCAAACCCCCAGCTTTTAAAGACTCTTTTGTACAGTTTTTTTTTGTGGGGGGACTTCATTGTTACTAATTACTAGTTTCGCCGCAATGGTTCTCCTGTCCTCTTGTGTTTAACATTTTTCGAAGTTATTCCATTATTCATTCATTTCAATTTTTTGTTAATTAAAAGAGGGCCTTTTCGAAGCCAAGAGCGGGGGGTTAGCAAAAAAACAAAAAACCTGTACAAAAGAGTCTTTAAAAGCTGGGGGTTTGGGGGGCGGCAGCCCCCCAACTGCCTCTTCTAATTCCTGTACGTTTTAAGGTTCGACTTTGGGACGCAGCCTCTTTAACTCTTTAAGAAAACGAAGTTTTTTTCTTATTATTTCTGTACGTTTTTCTACAATCCATTGTGGATGTAATTTAATAATTCCTGTACTCCTCGTAGAGAAATTAGGAGAGGAAGTTGGGTGGCTGCCGCCCCCCAACCCCCCGCTTTTAAATCATTGTATAAAATAGAAAAAATAGATAGAATGACCGAAATGTTTCTTTTGCTCATAAGAAGCTAATATTCTGTTATCTCTCAAATGATAAGCAGTCCAGGTGTTAACAAAATTATACACTTTTATTTTGATCGCTACGTCCAAAAGCCTATAATAAAGAATTTATTCTAAAAATGCCTTCTCATATAGGAAACATCTTTAGGTAATTATAGTAAATTATATATTATTTATCTTATTTAGCAACTATTTATATAAAATAAGTAAATATCCACGTTTCATTAAATCGAGAAATTAGACTATTAGGACTATAAGAAGACTATTAGGAGAGGCAAACCCCCCGCTTTTAAAGACTCTTTTGTACAGGTTTAATTTTTTTTCATATTAATTCTGTACGTTTTTCTACAATCCATGGTGGATGTAATTTAATAATTCCTGTACTCCTCGTACAGGAATTAGGAGAGGAACCCCCCCCCCCCGCTTTTAAATCATTGTATAAAATAGAAAAAAAATAGATAGAATGACCGAAATGTTTCTTTTGCTCATAAGAAGCTAATATTCTGTTATCTCTCAAATGATAAGCTGTCCAGGTGTTATCAAAATTTTTTTGATGTTGTGAAAAAAAAACCGCCCGTTAGGGACTTGAACCCTTGACCCGAGGATTAAGAGTCCCACGCTCTACCGACTGAGCTAAACACTTGCATGTGGGTAAATATAACTTCTCAATAACTTTTAAAAATTTCAAATTAACATGGGCTCTTATGGAGAGAAATCCGTTAATTAAGTAGCTAATGCGTGGTTTCTGAAAAACAGGGAAGGGGTTATCGAATCGAGCTGAAATTTCGCGGATAAGCTCCTGGGCCGTAGGGGACCTTAATTTGTGAATTTCAGCCCGATCGGACAACGTTAAAAGGGGGGGGGGGGGGGTTGGAGGGTCGAAACTTTCGGGGGGTTAAGATTTTCCTACGAAACTTTCCAGGAAAATTACTCGAAAAATTCCGCATCGAATGAGTCTTCGTACACCCAGATCCGATGTCAGATGTGACCTGTAGGCGTCTAGGAAAAAAAAGTAAATGAATTTTAAGTGGCTATGCGTGGTTTCTGGAAAACAGGGAAGGAGTTATCGGATCGAGCTGAAATTTCGCGGATAAGCTCCTGGGCCCCAGGGGACCTTAACTTGTGAATTTCAGCCCGATCGGACAACGTTAAAGGGGGGCTGGGGTTGACGAGTCGAAACTTTCGGCCAGATTTTCCCCATGAAGGAAAAGTTGGAGGGGGATGAAATTTTGCAGGTTTCTTAGTTGGAGCTCGGGCTACGAAATGCATCCCTCCCCATCCCTCTGCGACCACTGGAACCGAAGATCGCTTAACATTGTCGTGTGTCGCCTCTTTATAGAGGCACGAGTGTGCCTCCTTGATATCCTACTTGCAAACGACTGTTGAATTAGCTACGCCTGGAGCTATTTGTTTCATCAGTCGTTTGCAATATGGAAACACAGGAAGAAAATAATTTTCTTAGACCACAGTGATTACTGAATTTAAGAAAAAAAAAAAAAAAGAAAATCAGACGTTATTTAAGCAAAGCAGTGGAGCTAAACGGAAAAAAACAACAAATTTAAAATTATAAAGTCGGATTTTTTTTCTTTCTGTGTTTTTTCTTTCTTTTTGCGTTTAATTTAATTTTACTTTCTTTTTGCCGTTGATAAAGGCTCCCGGACATCTATTCGAAATATTCAGTTTTCAGTTAACGAATGTTTCGTCCGTATACAACAAGGCGTCTACAGCATAGAATGAAATAAACAAACCAGAAACAAGAACTAAAGAATATAACTAAAAATATCTATAAAACTAAAATTGATTAACATAAAATATATAATATACAATTACTCACATATACAATTGGCAGTTACCTTCATGAAACCAAAAAAGCAACTGATTTTGAGCTACTTTTCTTGTTTCTTGAAGGTTGCTGTCAATTCTATATGTGAGTATTTGTATATTATATATTTTATGCTAGTCTATTCTAGTTTTATATATATTTTTTAGTTATATTTTTTTAGTTTTAGTTTCTAGTTTTTTGTTTTTTTTTCCTTTTTTTCTACACTGAAGACACTTTGTTGGATACGGGTGAAATATTAGTTTGATTTTTTGTTCTTATCATTTTCATTGGCTGACCTGTTTGTCATCTTCTTTTCTTTTCTTTTCTTGCTTTTCTTTGTTTTCTTTGTTTTTTGTCATGACTGGCCAGTTTGGCTTTTGATCTTTTATAAACATAATTTGCCATAAAGCGTAGTAAAATTCAAGAAATTGTTACCTTTGTAAGGCGAAAACAGAAAATATTGGATATTTGTAATTTCTCTACAGACAATATTACCATATTATTTTGCGAAAAATTGATTAAAGAAAAACGGGTTTAATTTCTATAAAGCAGTGAACAAAAATAAAATATATAAACTACACTTTAGCTAACAAAAATAAAAATACTCCGAATATTTCGGCCCCACGTCTGGGAGCCTTTCTCAGCGAAAAAAAACAAGAAAATTAAAAACAAACAATTTAAGGCTTTTTTTAAGACATTATAAATAAAATGCCACGACAAATAAAACACAACAAATAAATATAAACAATAAGATAAATAAGAAACAAACTCGCATTATACCGTCAGTGCAGGAGTTTTGTTTTATAATGTGAGTTTGTCTTTTGATATACGTATTGGTATAATCGGTAGAAATAAAAATCATAATTTGCTCTAATAAGTTTAGTATAGTAGCCTAATAACCAACTGAAAATGGTTCACCGATTAAATGATTTAGAAAAAAAAGTTCATGAATTAACTAAAAAAAAACACAAATGATTGTCATGTCGAAGCATCAGTACTATGACTATGTTGATAAGACGGACTTGATCTAAATTAGTATCGAACTCTTAAGTTTCCAAGTAAAACCAAATATTAAAATACAAAAGTGTAATAAAAAATACAATAAAGTTATTTTGAAGGGCTAAGATTAATTTTTTCTGTTTGTCAAAAGTTTTTGTGAATCAAAACTCAGCATTTAAATGTCGATAAGATTGACTTGACGAAGTTTGAAAGATCAAAAACATTTAAAATACTAATTTTCTAGCTTCCTTAGTTAAAAAAGATTTCTAGCTTTCTAGTTGTCAAATAGAATTAAATGCTAAAACACAGGAGTATAAGCAAGAATTCCAAAAAGTTGTTTTAATAGATAAACCCCTCTCCCCCCGAAAAAAAATCCATGAACTGAACAGTTCAGGGGAAAAAGGGAAATCAAAGTTTTCCGGGGCGGGGCTAAATAAAAGCAAATTTTTTTTGCTATTACTCCAGACCCAGACAGAATCGACATAAAATACGCCCTTCCAGATAAAATATAAAAACTGGGCAACGTAGTTCGGCTAATCGGCTAATGTTTTTTTTAGTTAATTCATGAACTTTTTTCTAAATCATTTAATCGGTGAACCATTTCCAGTTTGCTTAAGGGTGAAAAATATATTCGATATCTTTTCATCGCAAATGTAGGCTACTATACTAAACTTATTATAGTAGATTATTATATTTATTTCTACCAATTAAACCAATACTTATACCAAAGTTGTGTAGGATTGTCATTAATTAAAAAGAAATAATTAAAATAATAAAGAAATAATAAAAAATAAAAGAAATAATAATTAAAAAAAATTGTCATTAATCAGTCTTCGAATTTTTTTTAGCGGATTCTTATTTAATTTATTGTATTAATTCTATTCACTTTAATTTGTGGATATTTGTTTCATTAATTTAATTGTTTTATATTAAATTATGATGTTATAACATTTTTTATTTTGTTTTGAATTTTATATATTTAATTTGTTTAGTTTTTCTTCCCTTTTTTTATATTTGCCAAGGTCAAATATTTCTTTTCGTATGCTCTTCGTAAAATTACCCGAGATCACTGCTCTGATTCTTACCGAAAAATTTGATATTATATCAAATTTATTGTCAAATTTAAATTATGATGTTATAACATTTTTTATTTTGTTTTGAATTTTATATATTTAATTTGTTTAGTTTTTCTTCCCTTTTTTTATATTTGCCAAGGTCAAATATTTCTTTTTTCAATAAAACCCATCATGCTCTTCGTAAAATTACCCGAGATCACTGCTCTGATTCTTACCGAAAAATTTGATATTATATCAAATTTATTGTATGAAATTATGCAAATTGTACATAAGTTTTAATTGATAATTAATTTTTTACAATTGAATTAACTTTAAGTTAAAATACTAAATCAGATTTAGACCAATTTTTCATGAAATAAATTACCAGTTTATCTGTTGTTGTGTGATTACAAAATATGCTATTAATTATCAAGGATTTATATTTAACTTTTGTTTTTTCTCTTTCTTTTTACGAAGGTCAAATACTCCTTTTTTATTTTAAGAAAGTCCATGATGCTGTTCAGAAAATCACCGCTGAGATAACTGAACCTAGTCATATTTTAGAAGTTGACACTATTACACCTGATGTAACTGAACTCGAAAATGTGTAAGCCCCGTATTTTTTATTATTATTTTTCTGTATTTTATATTTATGTTTGTCTGAGTGAGGGTAAAACACTATTTGGGAAAAGAAATATTTTTGTATAACTTTCTTCCACTGAAACATCCCTGGTTCTTGTATTTAGGGATTTCTAATCGTGCGTAAATAAAGCAACGCTCAAAAAGTTCTTTAACCGTTTACAGTTCGACCAAAAAGTATTGATTTGGCTTGGAGAAATTACCATTTTGAATGTCAGTGAGCATCAGAGTCTCTTGTGTAGGATGTCATCTCTTGTTAATAGGGTTGAACTATGACTGTACCGACAACTCTATTGTTACCAGTGTCTGCTCCAGTTGACGCAAAATCTTTGTCAAGCTTGAGCTCTTGGTGACATTTTACTGCCAAGAGCGACAGTTGAACCGGCCGTAATCTGGTCCAAACATTTGGTGTTTTATTCAGGTATGGATTGTGATGTACATAAGCAAGGGCAATATTGTGGGTAGCTTACAAGAATGGGAACTAGCGCAGGGGCTTGAACGGGGGCAACAAAACGGATCTTCAGCCTCATCTAGAGTTTGGCGACACTAGACACTTTTTTCAGTATAATAATACAAGTATTTAATTTAATGCGTGCAGTTGTAAAATTAGTGTGCTAATTAATGTCTGATTTAAGTTTCTAATAGAAAAACGATTATAAAACCTTAAAAAAAATCATAAATGTCGCCAATCGCTAAATGTCGTTAATGTTTTTTTGCTCATATTGATAAATAAAGGAATCTTAAAAAGAGTAACAAATTAATTAAATATTCAAATCAAATTTAAGCGTACAAAAAATTACTACCAAATAGGAGTTTGTCTACTGCCTCCCCCCTCCCCTAATCGTAAAAGTTCCAAAGCCAATTGCGTTATTGTATTTTGTTGGAAACAATATGTATTTTGAAGATTGTGCTTTAATTTTTCAAAATATCTTAATAAAAATTATTAAAAATAAAAAATAAATCACTGTAATAGTTATAGTGACCGGAAAGAACCAATGAAAACATACTGGATATTCAATATATAATTATATTAATTCCGGGAAGTCTCAGTAATTTGAGATTTTGTCGAACAGTAATTTTCTTATTTTCAAAAATTTTACGGGTAAGGAAGGGGGAAGGGAGCAGTAGGCAAACTTTTGCCTGTGGTAATCTTTATTCGTTTTAAGTTTGATTTAAATATTCAATTTAATTTGTACTCGATTTAAAATTTCTTTATTTATTTATTTCAGTATCTGCTATCTTTATGTTTGATATGATCATTTACTTTAATTTCTTCTCGGTTTGGGTCGTTGTATTCGTTTCAGTTTTAATTTCTAGTTGTTTTGAGTTTGAACTATTATCGGATTTCTGCTGGTTTCTTTATTTTTCCTTGAAAAACATGTTTTTCCAAAGTTTTTCTTTTAAATGAATTTTGCTCTTCTTTTTATCGCCTAATTCTATTACTGATTAAAATAGTGAGCATTTTACAGTTTTTCAGGTCTTCGGCTTAAGAATTAAAATAGCTTGCTCAAATATAAGCTCTTAAGTTGCGTAAGGTGGTCTGAAAATATTTCATATGAACAGAAATAGAGTAGTTTTGGGATGTCTCTCATAAGCCATTTTTGCAACCTGGATGCAAATAGTGTCCTTTGATTTATTTCAGTATCTCCTTAAGCTTTCACAAAAAGGCCATTAGCCGTTTGTGAGATATTGCAAGTACGCCCTTTTGACAGCTGGATGGACATAGTGTCTTTTGATCGAATTCAACATTGCCCTGAAAGTGTTTTAAAGTTTCAATTCAAAACCTTTTGCTATTCCTGAGATATTGCACAAACCATTTTAATAAACTGGTTTTATATAGTATCTTTTTGTTCAGTTAAACATTCCTTGAAGTTTTCAAATAAATACAATTAACCCATCTCGAAATATTGTAGATAAGCCCTTTTGATAGCTGGGATCCAATTAGTTGTATTTTGATTAAGTTTTATATTCCTCTGAATGTGCCCTGAAAGTTTCAACTTAATGCTCTCAGTCATTTCTTAGATTTTGCAGATACTCCTTTTTGATAAACTGGATGTACATAGTGTCTTTTATTTAGTTCAACTAATCCCTCAAAGCTCCCCAAAATTTCATCTTAATAGTCTTAGCCTTATTATCGGATACCCCCGGAATTATTTACAGTCCTTGCGCTGGGAGATGTCAGAAGCTTGGCACCCCTGAATGTATAGTTATTATACCTTTGGACTATTTTGGACAAAGTGAGTTTTTCGATCAGTATTTAGTAGAAGGGGCATTTAGAAAGTTTAAAGCGGGCTGGTTGCCTTTCGATCACTCTTCAACATATCCTGGAAGTTTCAACTTAATCCCCTCAGCCGTTCCTTGGATATTGCTGATACGCCCATTTGACAACTAACATGCACATCATAGTCTATGTAGACAAACAGTTAAGTGGAGTCGTATCTTGCCTATAGAAGGATTTCAACACACATCTTTAGACTAGGCGTTAACCTCCGGTGCTCCCACAGCCAATCAGTGCGGAAAGATATATATATATATATATATATATATATATATATATATATATATATATATATATATATATATATATATATATATATATATATATATATACAATTGACAACTTGTAGTCCTTACCCCGGGACTGTGAGGAGCCATATCAGCTCCGCAGGAACGGTTATTTAAATCTTAGAATTGTTTTTACCCCGGGAGCTAGAGGGTGAGGGGGTTCAACCCTGGAGGCATAGTTATTTGACCTTTGGACTATTATAAACAATATACCTGTAGCTATGTCAGAGTTTTTATTGGATGTCTTTGGCGTGGAAGGGGGGCCGATTGGCTTCCGTTCACTTTTGACTCTTATAAAAACGCTACTATACTTACACTTTCGAATCGAATGACCCCCCTCCTAAATTTATATGACCACCCTTTCCATATGGAGTAGCAAAAAAAAAAACAATAATAAAAATATATCGAAGCCTTGTGGCTCTTTATTTACTATAGATTATAAATATTAAAATTGTTCATTTTGTTTATAAGGTAATAATATAACTATAACTTAATAATATTAAAAATAATAATAATAATAATACTAAAAATAATAATTAAATAATAAAGCTATAAGGTGAGACATTTTTAATCCGCATTAATTAGGAAACATAGAAAGGCAAGTATGTGCTGTAAATGTTTTGCATCTATTTGAAGAATCTTCACAATATACAGTTTCATGACATTAAAAGTAAGAACATCAACGCACGATCCAGATTATTGAGACAATAGTTCAAAAATGTGATGTTATTAAGTAGCATTTTAGCTACTTTTGGCCTTGTCATGAAGGTTTCCACTGTCCCCCATATATTTTATTTTTATGTTTCTCTTTTGATTTGAGGAAAAATCCATTCATGTGAATGCAAAAACAGTGCAAAAATTGGCCTGTCGGACTTTTTATTAGATCCAAAGTATTTTTATCAGCCGGAAGATTGTTTTTGCAGTACGTTGAAATTAACCATACTGAAAGTAATATTGAGTAGCAGTAAACAGAAAGTAATGCTGCTTTCTTGCTTCTCATTTCTATTCCTGCTTATCCCAAATGTTTGTTTTACAACTTGAAATAAAATATATGTTTACTTATGTCTTTGCGTTCACTGAATAGTGTTTAATTGCAGACAACCCTCAGAAATTCATTTAAGCCAAAAGGAAAGAGAAAATTTGAGAGACAGTCTACATGATCTGATAGTCACAGTCGCTGATGCAGCCCATGAAAAGTGTGCAAAGTACCTTGTGGCCCGGACCAAACTCGGGCTATTAGAACGGCTGAATTCATTGGAATTTATTAGTTTAGGAAAACTTGTTGAAGAATTTGTTAGTGAAACTGAGAAAGTTCTTGAGCGAAAGCCTAATGCGCTACGAATGTGCTTTCAAGGACAGGTATTTCTTTTTTTTCCTTTTTCGATAAGGTACAACAAAGATAAATGCTAGAAAACAGAGATAAGTACAGTTGTAGATAGTGAGAGAGGGGGGCTATGATAAAAGACTTGGAATTGAATAATATATCTGTGGAGCTATGGATATAGTTGAAATAGGGGCTATATTCTGACTAGTAGGTATTATTAAGGTAGATAACTTTGAAATTAAATAACATATTGGGTGCATTTTGGGTGTAACCATAGATATAGAAAAGAATAGAGGCCATAATTTTGCTTATTGGCATTATTAAGATGGATTACTTTAAAATTAAATAACATATTGGGTATATAATAGGTACATATTGGGTACAACCACATATATATATATATATATATATATATATATATATATATATATATATATATATATATAAAAGAATAGAGGCTATATCCTTACTTGTTAGCATTATTAAGGTAGATTACTTTAAAATTAAGTAACATATTGGGTACGTATTGGGTGCAACCATAGATATAGAAAAAGAATAGATGCCATTTCCTTACTTGTTGCAATTATTAAGGTAGATTACTTTAAAATTAAGTAACATATTGGGTACATAATAGGTACATATTGGGTGCAACCATAGATATAGAAAAAAGAATAGAGGCTATATCCTTACTTGTTGGCATTATTAAGGTACATTACTTTAAAATTAAGTAACATATTGGGTACATAATAGATACATATTGGGTGCAACCATATACATAGAGAAAAGAATAGAGGCCATATCCATACTTGTTGACATTATTAATGTAGATTACTTTAAAATTAAGTAAACGATTGGGTACATAATAGGTACATATTGGGTGCAACCTTAGATATAGAAAAATAATAGAGGCCATATCCTTACTTGTTGACATTATTAAGGTAGATTACTTTAAAATTAAGTAACATAATAGGTACATATTCGGTGCAACCCTAGACATAGAAAAAGAATAGAGGCCATATCCTTGTTTGTTGGCATTATTAAGGTAGATTACTTTAAAATTAAGTAACATATTGGGTACATAATAGGTACATATTGGGTGCAACCATAGATATAGAAAAAGAATAGATACCATATCCTTACTTGTTGCAATTAGTAAGGTAGATTACTTTAAAATTAGGTAACATATTGGGTACATAATAGGTACATATTGGGTGCAACCATATACATAGAGAAAAGAATAGAGGCCATATCCATACTTGTTGACATTATTAATGTAGATTACTTTAAAATTAAGTAGGAGATTGGGTACATAATAGGTACATATTGGGTGCAACCTTAGATATAGAAAAAGAATAGAGGCCATATCCTTACTTGTTGACATTATTAAGGTAGATTACTTTAAAATTAAGTAACATAATAGGTACATATTTGGTGCAACCCTAGATATAGAAAAAGAATAGAGGCCATATCCATACTTGTTGACATTATTAATCTAGATTACTTTAAAATTAAGTAAGAGATTGGGTACATAATAGGTACATATTGGGTGCAACCTTAGATATAGAAAAAGAATAGAGGCCATATCCTTACTTGTTGACATTATTAAGGTAGATTACTTTAAAATTAAGTAACATAATAGGTACATATTCGGTGCAACCCTAGATATAGAAAAAGAATAGAGGCCGTATCCTTGTTTGTTGGCATTATTAAGGTAGATTACTTTAAAATTAAGTAACATATCGGGTGCATAATAGGTACATTATGGGTGCAACCATAGATATAGAAAAAAGAATAGAGGCTATATCCTTACTTGTTGGCATTATTAAGGTAGATTACTTTAAAATTAAGTAACAGATTGGGTACATAATAGGTACATATTGAGTACAACCATAAATATAGAAAAAAACATAGAGGCCATATCCTTACTTGTTGGCATTAGTAAGGTAGACAACTTTAAAATTAAATAACCTATCGGGTGCATAATAGGTACCTTTTGGGTACACTCAATGTTATAGAAATAAGAATAAAGGCTATATCCTTAATTGTTGGCATTATTAAGGTAGACAACTTTAAAATCAAATAACGTGTTGGGTGCATAATAGCTACATATTGAGTACAACCATAGATATAGAAAAAAGAATAGAGGCCTTATCCTTACTTGTTGGCATTAGTAAGGTAGACAACTTCAAAATTAAATAACATATCGGGTACATAATAAGTACGTTTTGGGTACACTCAAAGTTATAGAAAAAAGAATAAAGGCTATATCCTTAATTGTTGGCATTATTAAGGTAGACAACTTTAAAATCAAATAACGTGTTGGGTGCATAATAGCTACATATTGAGTACAACCATAGATATAGAAAAAAGAATAGAGGCCTTATCCTTACTTGTTGGCATTAGTAAGGTAGACAACTTCAAAATTAAATAACAGATCGGGTACATAATAAGTACGTTTTGGGTACACTCAAAATTATAGAAAAAAGAATAAAGGCTATATCCTTAATTGTTGGCATTATTAAGGTAGACAACTTTAAAATCAAATAACGTGTTGGGTGCATAATAGCTACATATTGAGTACAACCATAGATATAGAAAAAAGAATAGAGGCCTTATCCTTACTTATTAGCATTAGTAAGGTATACAACTTCAAAATTAAATAACATATCGGGTACATAATAAGTACGTTTTGGGTACACTCAAAGTTATAGAAAAAAGAATAGAGGCTATATCCTTACTTGTTGGGATGATTAAGGTAGATTACTTTAAAATTAAATAACATATTGGGTGCATAGTTGGGTTCAACCATAGATATAAAAAAAGAATTATAGCTATATCCTTACTTGTTGGCATTGTTAAGGTAGACTACTTTAAAATTAAATAACATACTGGGTGCATATTGGGTACAACCATAGATATCGAAAAGATTAGAGTCTATATCATTACTTGTTGGCATTATTAAGCTAGATTATTTTAAAATTAAATAACATATAGCGCATGTTTTCAATGCAACCATAGATATAGAAAAAAAAACGGAGGCTATATCATTACTTGTTGGTATTATTAAGATAGAATTTTATAAATTTAAAAAAACATTTTGGGTGTATAGTATGTAAATATTGGGTACAACCATAGATATTGAAAAAAAATAGAGGCTATATCCTTACTTATTGGCATTATTAAGGCTGACTACTTTAAAACTAAATAACATTTTAGGTGCGTATTGGGTGCAACCAAGGATACAGAAAAAAAGAATTGAAGATATATCCTTTCTACTTGGCATTGTTAAGGCAAATTATTTTAAAATTAATATATTGGGTGCGGTTTTGAATTAAAATGGAACAGTTGTGGCCATCAAGTCATGGCTAATCAAACAGTTCGTGGTAACGAACTGTAGTAAGGAGCGACCCGGCTCAATAGTAAACGAAACTCTAAAATTCGGAATATTGATGCTAAAAGATACATAAAAAAATCGGATTTTCATGCTGATTTGAAATATATAACTTTCATCTAATTTAGTCTTTGTCATCAAAAGTTACGAGCCTGAGAAAATTTACCTTATTTTGGAAAATAGGGGGAAACACCCCCTAAAAGTCATAGAATCTTAACGAAAATCACACCATCGCATTCAGCGTATCAGAGAACCCTATTGCAACAAATTCAAGCTCCTATCTACAAAAATGTAGAATTTCGTATTTTTTGCCAGAAGACAGATCACGGGTGCGTGTTTGTTTGTTTGTTGTTTTTTTTTCTTTTTCCCAGGGGTCATCATATCGACCAAGTGGTCCTAGAATGTTGTAAGAGGGCTCATTCTAATGGAAATGAAAAGTTCTAGTGCCCTTTTTAAGTGACCATAAAAATTGGAGGGCACCTAGACCCCCTCCCACGCTCATTTTTTTCCCAAATTCAACGGATCAAAATTTTGAGATAGCCATTTTGTTCCGCATAGTCGAAAACCATAAAAACTATGTCTTTAGGGATGAATTACTCCCCCACAGTCCCTGGGGGAGGGGCTGCAAGTTACAAACTTTGACCAGTGTTTACATACAGTAATGGTTATTGGGAAGTGTACATACGTTTTCAGGGGCATTCTTTTGGTTTGGGGGTTGGGTTGAGGAAAGTGGGCTATGTGGGAGGATCTTTCCTTGGAGGAATATGTCATGGGGGAAGAGAAACTCAATGAAAAGGGCGTAGGATTTTCTAGTTTTACTATAAAAAAACAATGAAAAAATAAACATGAAAAAGTTTTTTCAATTGAAAGTAAGGATTAGCATTGAAACTTAAAAACGAACAGAGATAATTAAGCATATGAGGGGTTCTAAAAATACTTTAGCATAAAGAGCAATGTATTTAGGAGGAAATAAATACATAGCAATGTATTTAGTAAAGTATTTAGTTGTATTTGTAAAGAGCGAAATGTATTTCGCTCTTTACGCTAAAGTTTGACTCTTTGCCACAATTCTAATTTTTAAAACAATTATAAACTTTATCGTAAAGAGCGAGGGATTGCGGAGGGGAAAACCCATTTCATATACGGAGTAATTTCTGTTCGTTTTAAGTTTTAATGTCGCTCCTTACTTTCAGTTAAAAAACTATTTTTTTATTATTTAATTGTAGAAAAAGCCAAGACAGTGAGTCCAATTGTGTGAGAACAAAAACCTGGCATTAATTCCTCCCCTCATTGCCGATGTTACCATCTCCCACTTATGCTATACCTCTCATGTCACTCCACAATGCCGAACTAGAGTCAAGCGTATTCGGTTTTTCAGAGGCTTCACTGTTAATCACGCTCGGATTAGCAATTATAATGGAAAATCATCCATTATAATTGCTAGTGGTAATTATAATAGAAAGTTGTCCATGATTAATATGCATGATTGTTGGCATGATCAAGCTAGATTACTTTAAAATTAAATAATATTTAATATTTAAAATTAAATAACATTTATTTAACATTTATTTTATATAACAAAATTTAAAATTAAATAACATATTGGTTATATTTTGAATAAAACCATACATATAGAAAAAAAAAACAAAAACAGAGGCTATATCCTTACTTGCTGGTATTATTAAGTTAGAATTCTATAAAACTAAAAAAACATATTGGGTGCATAGTATGTAAATATTGGGTACAACCATAGATATAGAAAAAAAATGCTATACCCGTACTTGTTGGTATTATTAAGGCTGACTACTTTAAAACTAAATAACATTTTGGGTGCATATTGGGTGCAACCATGGATACAAAAAAAGAATTGAAGTTATATCCTTACTACTTGGCATTGTTAGGTATATTATTTTAAAATTAATATATTGGGTACATATTGGGTGCACCCATAGCTATAGAAAAAGAATATAGGTTATTACCTTACTAGTTGGCATTGTTGAGGTAGATTGTCTTAAAATTAAATAACATATTGGGTGTATAGTGGGTAAATATTGGATGCAACCGTAGATAGAGAAAAAGGAATAGAGGCTTATCCTTACTGGTTGGTATTGTTAAGGTAGATTACTTCAAAATAAAATGATATATTGGGTGCGTATTGATTACATTTTCGGTGTAACCACAGATATAGAAAAAAGAATAAAGGGTATATTCTTGTTGGTTGTCATTATTAAGGTAATTTACCATTAAAAAACATAATGGATGCAGAGTGGGTACTTATTGGGTGCAACCATGCATATAGGAAAAGAATAGAGGATATATCCTTTCTAGTTGATATTATTTAGACAGATGGCTTGGCAATTATTGGCATTATTAAAGCAGATCGTATTGTTAAAGCGAAAGAATTGAACAATATAACCAATGTTCAGATGACCTTCCTAGAACGTCTTCTGGTATTTTGCAAACTATTTCCCTAAGTTTCTACTCTCCATTTTATATATTGTCAGATTCTAATTGGTCCCTCCATATAACACCGCTCTTAGAAGAGACGAGAAATTACTTTTAAAATTAGGTAAAATATTAAATAACTAGGAAACAGTTATTATTGCTACAACTAATGACAACTCATTCCAACATCAAACCAGCTAAGGACAAAACTGCTTCGCAATCTGTTTCTCCGACCCCGCACCGTTCGAAACTTCCCTGCTCGCTTTCCTTCCTAAAGCTCCTATTTCCTTTATAAATATTTTCTTATGACCTTTCTCCTCTCTCCAATTGAGATTTCCCCACAATTGAGACAATTGAGATTTGTTTTGGTTTCAACTGAACTGACAAATCACTTCACTAATTTCTTTCTTTAAGGCGTTCAAATTATCTGCATATTCCCAACCAATGTGGGTCGTGCTTTTTAATTTAATCCTATGTTCTCCTATACTTTGTGCAGTGTTCGGTATGAAAAGGTCCATCGAAACGATTCATATAAATTGGGATAAAACACAACCTACTTAACTTTTGTTCACATGCCACACTATCTTCTAACATATTTCTACCTTAGCCGTGTTAATATTATTCTCAGACATACCAGAAATTACTTTAATGGGATGATATTTTATACCAGACTTGGACAGGAGCTTCACTAAAGCTTATCTATCACATCAGTCCACAATTCGTAAAAATCATGTTTAAAAAGGGTCTGGTAGTTCAAATGTAATTCGATTAATAATTTGCGTAAAAATTTACGCAAAAGGTGATTGACCAAATGACTGACGGGCTAAATTCAAAAATTTGGTCAAATGGAGAAAAGTTTATCTCTGAAGAATGGTCATGGCATCCTCTTGCTTTTGCAAAACTACTTGTCTTTTAATTCTTGATATACTCCACGTCTTAGCCCAATAACTATCATCATGCTCAGCAGTTGTCTTTCTACCAAATCAAGCTACTGCCTCTGTAATTAACCATTCGTGTCACCTTTCTTATGAAGGGGTAAAGTAAGGTTTCTCTAATATCACTACTTACTAACTCTCTACCAAAAATTGTGTTTATACATATTTTACAAGTAATTTTTCAAAAATTTCAAAAACTTATTTATCGTACCCTTATTCCGCCTGGAACATCATTGTTCTATCTTCTAAAACGGCAACTATATTTCACAAAAATGTTCTAAACAAAACGTTCATTGTCTTAGATGTAAGTTGTGCCCGTTGTAATACGTTTATTTCGTCTTAATTGTTATTATTCTGATTAGCTGGAAAACCACAAGAAATTGAACGAGTAGGTTCAATTGAACAACCTCCCTCTCCCTCTTTCACCCAATTGACGTGCCTGTTTCAAGGGAAGATTTGGTTTTCGTCCCTTGATTTAAACTTGAAACAACCGACTTAAATATCTTAAATAATCTTAAAAAACTTAAATATCTTAAATAAAAAAAAAAAGGTAAAGAATACGGCATTAGACTTTACAGTCCCTACCAGCGGTGCTGAACTCCGCTTCTTGGCCCTTCAGCCAGTAAGTGCAATGGGGGGCTGGGGGCCAATCATCTTGTGCTTTCGCACACCCTTCCTGATCACCTTCCCCAGATTTATCTAGGTACCCATTTTGAGCTGAGTCGACTCTGGCTGAGCTTACAGAGTTACGCCACTGACCCCCGTCCTAAGCTAAATAATTGGGTACACTAGGATTCGAACCCTCGCCCTCTCAAAAATACGGTCCTGAAACCAGCGCACCAATCCACTCGGCCACTCTCAAATATGTATCTTGAATGACTTAAAATATCTTAAATAATCAGTTTAGCCAGTGTCACGTTTGTTACAATAATTATTGACACATTATATTCACCGACACTTTCTTTCTCGAGACAGGAATATGAACCCTCGCCTTTGAAAGCCTTCCTAATAAATACATTTTCCTTGTATTTTAAATCGCCAACAATCCTTGCACTATTTTCTGCATAGTTTAACACATTCCCAAAAATTCCACCCATTTCTCCTTAACACTCCCTTTGTCACTACTTTAGGCTCTGTTCCTGTCTTTAAATAACTGACTCCCCTCAATATACAGCTGCAATATTTTGCTACTATCCAATGTGGCGTACTCTTCGTTGTCTTTGTCAGTTTTGTCGAGAGCCTTTGTCTGGCATGTAATTATTTCCTACTTTTATGACATATTTTGCTACTATCCAACGTGGCTTCATCTTTGTTGTCCTTGTCAATTTTGTCGAGAGCCTTTGTCTGGCATGTCGTTAGTTCCTACTTTTATGACATATTTTGCTATTATCCAACGTGGTGTCATCTTTGTTGTCCTTGTCAATTTTGTCGAGAGCCTTTGTCTGGCATTGTTAGTTACTACTTTTTAGCCTTCTCTACTTCCCTAACTTTTCTATTATTTTCGTGCGATCTTTTTCCTCAAAATTCTTATACTAAATGTTTGTCTCTTCTTTCAAGCCTAAAGGTCATTTCGCTACCTGTTTTCCGATTCCATAAAATATCTTCTGACATTACGCTATTTTCATAAAATCATTTTATGTACCTTCTTATATTATCTAACTCTAAGCTTAAGCATTATATCCAACTTTTTTGTTTGGAAAAAAAATTACAAGACTTAAAATATTGAATAAAATAAATTGAATTTTAAAACTAAAGACCAGGATATTAACTTTGCGCTAATAGATGCTCAAAGCGTTGTTTTACTGCCTTTAATGGTTTTATCCTTCGAAACGCTCGGGCAGGTTGAAATTAAACCAGGTTAATTAAGTACTTGGATATATCTCTAGGTTTAAAAAGAAATTATCCTAGCCATTTTTTAACCTTAGCCTAGCCATTTTTTGGAGATAAATCTTATCGTCCTTTCTTTTTTTCAGGCGTCCCGATTTGTGCAGAGATTTCACGAAGAAAGGAAAAGAAAGATGGGGCTCGTTTTGGACGGTGAAAGGTGGAGGGAGGCTAAAGTGAGTGCAGAATCACAACACCAAGTTTCACACATTATGAACTCGGGTAAATTTTTTTTTTCGTGAATCATTTTTGCATAGGAAGATTGGGACAAGTCTCTAGAAGATAGATTTAGCGATTATGCTTTTCTTGTGTCATACGTATAGTAAGAAACCAGTTTTTGAGATAAATTGTGTGTAGTTCTAGGGTTCAGGTTCAAGAATAATATCCCTGCTTTACCATAATTACCATGATACCGTTTTACCATAGGGAATTTACGTTTTTCATCCCTTTCAGTCATGAATTTTATTGGAAAGAATGAAGAATATGCAACTACTGTTTTTAGGGCTTTTGACACAACGAGAGGATACAGAATTTTTTTTTTCAAAATTTCTACATCTTTCGTTGTGCTTGATTTTGAATGTACTTGTCTGTGGACAAAATGACACCGTTTATGTATTCAAATACTACAAAAAAAGAAAAACTAAGATTGCAAAATACATTCTTATTACGTTCTTACCTCATTTAAATACATTCTTATATCATTTTACATTCTTAATTGTGAGTGTGAAATTTTACAAAGCGGTTTTTGGCTTATTCCAGGCAGATTAGGGCCTTGCATTTGGTGCAGCTAGTGGGTTTTCATGATGCATAGGACATTTTTGCACCGGTTATGAAGTTTACTTTCTTCATACCAATGGGCAAAAGAGTTACCTTTTATGGCAGAGCATGGTCTTCAGAATTTTATCTTCCTCTTTATTTTGGGGGGAAGGGGGCAACAGAGGGGCCTTTGATTATATTGATTTCCGCTTCCTCGTAGATGTTCAAGGGGAACAAGCGTGGCCTCCCTCGTCTCATGGGCGTTGTCTCTGCTCATAATCAGAGACTAGGCCATCTCTTGACGGAAAGCCAGGGAATCCATAGAGTTTTTGGACTTTTGGGTCTTTTGAAATTCAGTGTATTCAAGCCAGCTATTCACTACCACCAAGTAAATTATGTAGAACACGAGCTACAGTGTCCACTTCCTGTACCGAATGGACACTCGATAATACAAAACCATTTGGTTGAGTTTGTCGGCTCCGCTCATAGACCGGTTTTGCACTGCAGTAGCTTTCGGTTGCCTTACCAGTACTTTGGCCCTGTTCTTTTTTCCAACATTTTTTTCATTTCTTTCATTTCCACACTTCCTACCATATTTGAGATAATATTAACTGACCTGCAGTCTATCCGCTTCACTAGACACAAGCTGCTACTTACCAATTCATGGTAAAATCCTCTGCCTTGTTTCTTGAGGGCTGCATTAGAGTTGAGCTTTAAACAATGTACCCTGTTCGCTCTTATTTTACCTGTACTGTAAAACCTCTTCTATACAGTTCTTGTAGCAGAGGTATCCTTGTAAAGAAGTTACCAAGGAAAAGTTTCGTATAAGGAAAGAAGTGCACACGACTTGCCAAGGCTAGAACCATACCTGGGCCTAATCCAAACTCCTTCTGTTCGTCAGTAAGGATACTCTTCTTCTTCTGATAGACATCGAAGGTCAGAATTAGCCGTTGGTTTTGCAGATCATGAAGATCTTTATACCCCTGGGATCGGTTTATCATTTGTATACTGCTTTATGCCTAAAGCTCCAGTGTAACGAACCATTTGCTCATCTACTGAAATGTATTCCGGAAGTGTGATATTCTCAGTTTTTTTGCAGGACATGGTCAATGAGAGATCGTGCCTTCCACAACCCTTCTTGATTCCGAGGATCCTTGGCATCTTTGTTGACCAAGTGAAAGAAGTTCTAAAGTTGGGAAAATCTGTTGAAATTTAAGGCGTCGGCTATTAGCGGCTCGCGAATTCGGCCGCTCCAGTACATATAATATCTGGGATACTTGAAAGAACTCTTTGCAATATGAATTTCTTTCTTTCCGTAGCAGTACTATCGATACTTGTTCCTGTTTCTTGGACATAGTATAAGTTAGTTTGTTCTCCAACAAGTTCATAAAAGTTAGGATCGTAATAATATTTGAAGTTTCCCACAGATTCTTCTCGCCCAGCTGGTTGTGGACTTACTCTGCAATCGAGGATTTTTTTTTTTAATGTAGCGGTTTTCCAGATCAGTCAACGCATCTTTGAGTCTGATGCTGCCGTAGCATTGCCGTCAATAGTTTCTCATGTGCTATAGCGTTGCCTATGGTTGTGGTTATGGCATCTGTAGTTAAGTAAGCAATTGAGAGACTGACGCCAATGTTGTCTTCCAATATTGATAGCGTTTGCTTATCAAACATTGTCGCCCCTCTTTTGTATATCACCTAACATTGCTTACACAGATTATACTTAACCTGCCTATTGCCCCCTTTTTATTTGTAGTGATGATGCCACGCCTATTCTCAAGAAGGTTAAAACTACCACTCAGTTCATTTTGGTTCGGCTTATCACTGTTGACCGTTTTAACAACTCTATGCACCGTTTTAACAACCGTTAAAATGTTAAAACACGTGCAACCGTTTCAACAACTCTGTGCAAACTATTCGAATTAGCCGTCACCATCTTTTCCGTCAACACTTTCTTATGGCGTTTCAGCGTCACCCCTCTGCTTTTGCATGTTTGGCGGTGTCCAATCCTTCTTTTCATCATCCGAGTTTGGCAAGTCAGGAAGCTCAGACAAATCAGAATCTATCCCGCCCAATTGGTTGACAATATCTGCATTCCGGACTCTCCTTATTGGCCACATAGCAGATGAACCTGGAAAAGTAGTCTAAAAAGTATATACTAAGACAGAAAAAAAGCAATTCCCAAAGAAGAACCTACAGAAACTATACAGAAATTGGATAAAAAGTGGAGCGCTAGTGAGTTTTCACTTCTTAAAGCGATTTTTCCGGCATTCTAAAAAAAAAAATTGCCGACAATCATAATAACAATTATATTTCTGTGTACTAACAATAAACTTCTCGTGAATTTCACTAACAAATCTAATTGTTCATGGAGAAAACTGTTAGAGAACTTGAAGCGCAATATTCAAAAGCTGGTAATGCATCAAAGAACGTTGTCTTAGTCCTATGTTGTAAATGTGAATAGAAAATCTACGACTTCTTCTTGTTTAATGTTTACTTTTATAAACTCAAACGACCTTGTCAATGACGTAGGTTTTTGTAGAGTATGACGTAGGTGTTTTTTGCAAAGTTAAATGTCTAATGCCTAAGCGGATTTTTAGGGTCAATGACACTGGTTTTGATTCTGAAAAGCTTAATGGATCCTTTGAGCCAGATATCTCTTTTTATTGCTTCTGTCTACACTGCTTTTCCCATTACCAGGCTTATGCAAAAGTTTGTCAATCCTTTTACCGGGTAGTGAATCGGATAGTTCATTGTCTCTCGAAGCTACCTGTTAGAGAATTTGAAGTGCAATATTCAAAAACTGGTAACGCGTTAAAGAGTGTTGTCTTAGTCCTACGTTGTAAATGTGAATAGAGAATCTACGACCGAAAATATGTTTTAGAGTTAGTAAATTGTTTTAATGGTTTCCTACTTTAGCTATAGGCTAGTCTAATAGGCTTTGCTGATATTTTTTTCTAAGCTTGCCTTTTTTTTATTTTCCATTCAGTTAAATATTCTTCTGAGAATTGTTAGCTAACAGTATTTTTTATATAATGCTTCTGTTTCCACAAGGTAACAAAAATTATTAACAAACATTTTTAGCGAACAATTGGATGATGGAAAACAGCCCTAAAGATGATCGATTGCTACGCTGATCTGCCAAAGAAAAATAATTTCCCCGTTGGCTTTGCTTGCTCTTGTTGGTCATCTCTAGTTTTCCATCAGTGGTTCATCTATATTTTAGAACTTGTAAATTTATTATTCTTATTTTATGAGTCATTCAGAATTTCTAATTATATTCAGGGTAATAATTATTTTCTAGTGTGTGTGTGTGTGTTTTTTTTTGTTTTTTTTTTCATTGTTTTCTGTTTGACTTTTGGAGAAACTGACCAAATGAAATATTGACATAATTTGACAAATACATTACAGGAATTCCACTCAATGAGACATTCAGAATTTTTGGTTACATTTAGGGATGAAGTTATTTTGTTTTTTTTCTCGCTATTTTCTACTTGATTTTTTTTTAAAAACATATCACATGACACATTTACAGGTGACAAAAATTCTTCCAAATTCCCAGTATACCACCGTGTTGCATTTGATAGGATGTTCATTTAAGAAAAGGAAAAAAACTAGATTAAATAACACAACAAATAGGGAAAAACAAAACGCAATTAAAAAAGATGACACAACGAAATTAAATCATATCTGTGATCAATTTATCATATCGCATTTATTCAAAAACAGCAACTGTTGTTTATCAGATCTGAGTTTTTCTCTTTTTTTTTATTTATTTGTTAGCGTTTCTGCTTTTTTCTCTTCTTTTTATGTTAATTTCTGGTATTATTAACTGCCCAGTCTTATTATATTTTTTTTGACAAGCCATTCTTTCACATGTAATTTTGCCACCACGTAATATAAAGGAATTCATCACATAAGGCCACTCAGCGTGTCCCCAGGTGGTGATAGGGGAATATGTAGGGTACCTCTATAAGAGGCACGGACCAAGGGGAGACCTTGTCCCTGGAGACCCATAATAAAGACTGGGACACCGTGGCCCGGGGTCTTAAATACAGGTGAAACAAGAAGAAAACCCCTTAAACGTACACTCAACTGGACCCACTTGCGTGTTCACACGTCCTATGAGTTACAAACCTTCTCCTAGTAATCGGTTAAATTGCATGGTTACGCAGAACACCATCGTGGGAGGATCCTCTATAGGAGTAAAACTACGGCAGGGCGTAAGATCCAGATCTATAGATAACGGCTTCTTCAAAGGGCTTCCTCGACCCTTTTGGGGTACCTGCAACACTGGGGATCTTGTGGTCAACTCTATTTCCGCACAAGGAGTGGCACCCCTCGAGAAAATTATAGCCTAGTAAACGACACAGCATTCGTACGGTGTTCTGATTAATGGATAATTCTTCTGGGCTTAGTCTGTTTTGACAGGCGTTTTCGGGCTGAAAAACCTCTTCCTAGCTGATTTATCTACTATGTGTTGCCTGCCCATAGTAGCATAATATTTGTAGACATGAATATATAATGAGTCGGAGGTAATAGGCTTGAGACCTTCTGTGTAGGTTTCCGACTCTTCGCCAAGTGCTGAAAACCATCATCGCAAAGTGCTGAAAACCATGTTGTGACCAAGATGGATCCAGGATTGCATAAAGCATCCGTTCATACTGAAGGTCCCAGTGACTTCTTGCTGTACGGTTCTAAGCTGGCTTTAATGCTTCGATTTAGACTTGAGAAAATATATTGATCCCTGTCCTGCATTGGTATCCAGGATCAATGCTTTTCCTGGGGCCAAAATAATTTCAGTGGTTTAAAGAACATAAAAATTGGAACTTGGAATGTTACGACGTTATAAAATGACTATCGTATCGACATTTTGACTGGCGAATTCAGACGATTCGAACTTGACTTACTAGGAGTTACAGAAACTCATATCCCAGGGGTAGGAAACATGAAATTAGGTGATATAAAATTTGTTCCCTCAGACGGAGTAGGGCATATGATGAATAAGGAAGCGGCTAAGTCTTGTTTAGACCGGAAGGTATTAATAATAGAATGTTAATTGCTCATTTTATGACTAAAAAGTTCAGGGTATCAGTTATAGTAGTATTTGCCCCTATTGAACCGACTGACGGAGATACTAGTGACTCAGATGAATTTTACTTACAGTTGCAGGAGCAAATAAACAGAATCCTAGATAGAAATATGGTGCTTTTACAAGGAGATTTTAACGCCCTGGTCGGTAGAAATAGGGATATATGGAATCCTAGCCTAGGTAAATATGGTATAGGAAAAGAAAACAGTAATGGCTACAGACTTTTGCAGTTTTGTAGGTGTAACAATCTAGTTATAACCAATACAATGTTTGATCATAAAATGGCCTATAAGTTGACATGGTATTCACATGATGGTAAGACAGCAAACCTTATTGATTATGTTATAGTAAACAGAAGACTGGCAGGACCAATACATGATACTAGGGTATATAGGAGTGCTGTTATTG